>NC_057847.1:23356964-23662142 GCF_910594005.1 Cervus elaphus
TGGAGAAGGAGCTTAGGTAGCCGACCATGTGATAATTCCATAAAGCCAGGCTATTGATGATCCCTGGCCTGGTTGCTTTAAAATTGCTGCAGTAGGTTGCCAGAATGCCCTCTGGAGATTAGAGCCCTAGGAACAGACCAGCATTTTTAAGGATCTCCCCAGATAATTCTGAAACCCTGTTATGTTTAGGGGCTAATGATCAAAGGTTATGTTTCCAAGGATTGACAATTCTGAATATAATTTTCTCCCCAGACTTTCTGTGTGTTAGTCACTCAGTTGTGTCTGACTTTGTGACACCATGGACTGTAACCTACCAGGCTCCTCCGTCCATGGGATTTCCCAGGCAAGAATACTGGAGTGGGTTGCCATTTCCTTCTCCAGGGGATCTTCCCGACCCAGGGATAGAACCCAGGTCTCCTGCATTGCAGATGGATTCTTTACTATCTGAGCCACCAGGGAAGCCTTTAAGATTATCCTCTTAAAAAATGTAAATGTTCTGGCAAAGTTAATACATAAGTCCTTTAATCCTGGAGGGGAGAGTTATGGGGCTGGTGGGTGGGGAAGTAGAGAGACAGTGGGGTAGGAGCAGAAAGAAGATGGTGGCAGGGAGGCCTGAGGAATGAGGACTCAGGAATCAAAAGGTCTGGGGGGAGAATCAAAAATAAACTTGACCCATTTGACAAACATCTCAGGACCAGCTCTGGATAAGTGAACAAAGCTTGTAACCTTTGCTCTCCTACTTCCTTTGAGATGAAGCGATAATAGTAAGTAGGGGAGAAGGGTTGTTAGCTTTCAAGAATTTATATGGTGGTGTGATTTTTATCCTCCTCTCAACCTAAGAAACAATACAAAATTGAACAGTTAAGCGAACTAATCAGCAAGTCTGAATGCTGACCTCAGTTTTGGGGAACTTTTATTAGAGTTTGTTAGATGTGAAAATATTCTGATTTCTCCAAGAGAAGCCCAGTTCTGTAATTTGATGGTGTAAAGTTGAATGTTCCAGTTAGTGAATATTTTCCTTAATATCGAAGAATGTAAATACACCATAACTGAGCATATTCTACAGTCCTAAAGAAAATAGGGTTCTCCTGGCATGCCTGGCGGGAAAGTGGAGTGCTGGTGAAATTAGGAAGTTCCTTGGTGCCAGGCTCTGGGTCCTGGGTCCCAGGCTGCACTGTGGAGGTCCGCCAGACACAGCACTGCCCACTTCCGGGTGTGAGGCCGGAGCCCAGACAGCCAGCAATGAGACTGGAAAACTACCGTCATTAAAAAGAGCTCCTGGTGCTTCTTGCTTCGGAATTGGAAAGAAATAAGACCTCATTTTCTCCTGTATTTGAACAGATTTTCGGTTATCTGAGATTTCTCCCTAAGCTTAAGGCATTCGCTTCTCCTTGAATTGTGCCTTGTCCATTTTTGTTAAGGCCATGACACATGAAACTGTGATTTATTCATCTCTGTAATTAGATGTAGTGATTAGAATCCCCTTTATCTTACTCTGCAGTTTCACTTTATGGGGAATTATGAAAGAATAATAGGTAAAAAGTTCAGAATGGGGGAAAGAATAAACAGAATGCTGAATGGTAAAAGGAGACAGAATGCTGAATGGATAATAAAATATTTAGTGCTTTTCAATTAACTGTTCTCACGATTAGTACACTAGTATATTATATCATAAAAATCATGTCTATTAATTTTTTGCAGCCATTATCTTGACTGTGATTTACTCCCCTCAAATCATTAACAATGCCATTAAAAAGGAGGATGGAGATGAACATCCTGGAGAGAGTTCAGGGATGTAATAGGATTATTGTTCAGGGTCACGGAGAGATTGAAGACCAGTGAATGGAGGGCGGGGTTTTGAGAGTGATGCTGGGTAAAAGGAGAAAATAGAGTAAGGCGCAGAGCCCCAGGGTTTGAGAGACAAGCCTGTCACTTGGTGCTGGAGTGTGGGGAGAGTGCTTTGGATGAGGCAATGCTGCCTTAATCTGTGGAAGATGTGGGTTATGGAAAGCCCAGTGACTAGGAAAGCATGGCTTTTGCTCACAGTGGAATTTCATACACCCAGGGAGAAGATAAATATGTGTGTGTGTAAAAGTCCCCGGGGTCCTATTGGAGGCGGTGAGCATTCCTGTTCCAGGTTATGCGGGCGGTTTGAGGGCAGCGTTTCCACCCAGCCAAAGAAAGGGCTGTGACTCTTCATAAATAGTTCTCTTCTTGGGAAAATGAGATAAGCTCTATCCCCAGAAAAATGTTAATCAAGTACACCAGCGAAATTCGAGCTCTGTAGAGTGGTCCTGCAGCCATGCATTTTGAATTTACTTGTGGAAATCTCTTTCCTTTGTATTATTTACCTGAGTGTCTATCTTCAAGTACTCAGTTAATCAATATTTAATTCATCAATGTGTTATTGGTTCTGCCTCATTAGAACCTTGAAAATATCTTTTGGCTGTACTCTAACATAGGAATTATATTAATATTAAAAACAATGCCTGGAAGATTTTTTATTATTTTTTTAAAGTTTCTTGTTTTTTCTCTTTTCACTGGTAACTGGGACAACCATAGGGCCTTAGCAAATACAGAATCTGTCTTTGAAATTCAGAGTTTGAAAATTTTAGTTTTCTATCTGGGCTGTGAAGAGTGTGCATTGGAGGTGGGCCGATTAATTCCCTTTATATTTATATTGTGCAAGTCAGTGTAGAAGCCAGAGTGAAAATCCTCTGGTTTTTAAATTTTAAGTAGGTCTTTTCAAGTGAAGTTTGGCTGCAAGACCTATCCTCATAAAACAAGTTAATCTGTACAATTTCATAATCAGGAAACTGGGACTAACAAATCAATGACAGTATTTTTAGCAGCTTAGTATACTTATGAGTTAATACCACTTTTAATCATAACATCTCTTTACTCTAGTAGCAGCCACAGAAGTCAGCATTGCTGCTCACGGCCTGTTCTTGAAACACTAGACTGAAACCTCAAGAAATTTTTAAATAAAATTCTGATCACAGTGTTCTATAATCCAGAATTCAGGTGTTATTCTAGATTAGCTTTCCTCATTCCCACTCTCAGGTTATATATATGTGTGTGTTGTTGGTTGGCTTTATGCTCAGGTGCTCAGGCATGCCCACCTCTTTGTGACCCCATATGGACAGTAGCCCGCCAGGCTTCTCTGTCCGTGGGGTTCCCCAGGCAAGAATACTGGAGTGGGTTGCCATAATATACATAAAATATAATTATATGTGATATGTAAATATATATAAAATTATACATTTGTATATGAATAATATAAAGCCTTCCCTGGTGGATCGGTGGTAAAGAATCTGCCTATAATGCAGGAGACTCAGGTTCGATTGCTGGGTCGGGAAGATCCCCTGGAGAAGGAGATGGCAACCTGCTCCAGTATTCTTGTCTGGAGAATCCCATGGGCAGAGAAGAGCCTGGGTTACAGTCCATGTTAAAAGAGTCAGACAGGACTGAATGACTAAAAAACAACAATAAAATATATAAACACATTATTTATAACATATTTAAACAATATATATAACAATTTACATTACGTATATAATCATATATTGAAATAATATATAAAATAAAATAAATTTTAATATATATTTATATACATAAAATTACCCTGACAGCCATATAAATGGATATATGGACAATAGTCCAAACTACACATTAATTCACTTTCATGATCACTTCTGAATGCCTCATGTGAATCAAATCATGACCAACAGTGGTCTTTAGAATATTTAGTCTTTAGAATCTATAATGAATGGCTTTGCTATGCAGCCCACAAGCCTTCCCTGAAGCCTTGGATGAAGACCCTTTTCCTAACAGGGCCTCTTGTGGTCACAAACTGTTCCACAAAGTTGGCAGCAGCCCCCTTTTCTCTCATTTTCTCAGTGGGCATGCCAGACCAATGGTTCTCAACCTTGGCTGTGTATCAGGGTTTTCAAACCAGAAATTCTTAAGCCCTACCCATGGAAATTCTGATCCAGTCCCTTGGGGGTGAGACTTCACAGTTAGTACTTTTTAAAAGCTTCTCAAGTGGTGATTTCAGCTTCCAAGAACAGAGTTAAGACTTGCTGCCCTGGGTAGTTTGAAAGAAAGGTTACTTGTACACCCAACAGGTGACTTAAAATTTTTGAAGACTCACCAAGGAGTAGTGTTTCCCCCTAGAATATTAAATGCTCTGCTTTCAGCAGCCCTATTCATTTACAAAAGACATGGATACACCTTCTGCCTAATTCTGGTGTCCTTCCCACCCCTTAACGATAAACACTGGTGTCTCTTCCCTAAGGAACTGTCCTCTTCTTCTAGTCCAGAGGGGTGCAGAGCATCCCACTGCTCACTGGCTGAAGTCTCGCTGCCACTGTCAGAAGCATTCTGGGGGACTGAATCCTGGTTGTTAATCCCATGTCAGAGGAATGGGATGCTCAGCAGCTTCTAGGCATGTTGATCTTGCCTTCCCTATGGCTGAGAGAGGTCAAGTTCATGACCCATACTCTTGCAAGTCATGGTCATATTTCTTTCAGTAATGTCTAACCTAGGACCAGTTGGTATACATTATCCTGAGACAGAGAATAACTCACTTGAATAATATACCAAATGTTACTTGATATCTCTAGCGAAGGGTTTCTCAAAAGCAACACTATTAACAGTTTATCCATCAACATTGGATTATTTTGTTGTTGTTGTTGTGAGTGCTGTCTTATGTATTGTAAGGTGTTTAGCAATATCCTTGGCCTCTGCATGCTAGATGGCACTAGCACCCTTCCACCCAAGTCAGGACAATCACAAATGTCTCCAATCATTGCTACCCTGGGGGGAAAATCATTCCCAGTTGCGAACCACTGCTCTAAGGTACAAGCTTGCAAATTAATCATTATGAATCTGGCAGGGGTCAGAGTGAGCAAATGTTGCATTCCATTCCTTTGTTACTGCTTTTAGAATGGTGCACCTTTTGTCAGATTTACTGGAGTTCTGCTTAGATGTTGTCTCAGAAACACACTCTGAGATGGAGATTAGCCCTAGGAAGGTTTGTTGAGGGATGTTCCTGGGACACCTGTAGGGAATGAGGGAAGAGGTTTGGGTAGAAGCAAACACTGAACTGATGGACAGTTATCCCAAATTGAGGTGAAGTAATCAGAATTGCTGGATAGCTGGCCTCAGCCGATCCCAGGTGGAGCCCTGCAGCTGGGATGACCTTTCAGATTTGTCCCAAATTGAGGCAAAGTAATCAGACCTTTGAACCCTCTCTAGCAGCCAGTCATTGAATTTGGGCTCCCCGTCCTGCCCTGCCCCCAGGGATGATGGCAAGGGATAGAGGTTAACCTCAGTGAGGCAGCTGTCTTTAGTCAAGGGCAATTCCTGCAGAGGGACTTGGCTGTGATCTGGTCAGGGGTCAAAACTCCAGACATCAGAATGAATGAGTCTTCACCCTGAGAGGTGATCTGGGCAGGGCACCATACGTTAAAAGAAAACAGTTTTAATTCATTTTACTGCTGCTTTGAGGCTGAGCATATGATAGCATAAGAAGTGTAGTCCATGAGTAAATGGACTCTGCTGGAGACCTGTTTTGGGTGAAACCTACCTAAGACATCTGTGTACGGGCTTTCTTAATGCAAAATATGCCCTTCTGGTTTCCTGTACTGAATGATCGAGACTCTGTCTTGATCTGTCTCAGAGCCAGAAATTACATTATCTAAAGCACATTTTGAATGGTATTGAAAGAACATAATCCCCACAGAAAGGCAGATAGTGCAAAGGGGCGACCTATGATGGATGATCCCTCACATTATTTAGGCAAAATGTCACCTGTCACCATTATGGGTCAAGAGTGTGTAATAAGATTGCTTATCACATCAGACTGTGGGGAGCATTGCTGGGTAGGTCCCCTCGGTTACAGAGGCCTTGGATATTGCATATTTAGTGTTTAGAAGTGGCATGCTAACAACAACTCAACACTGCTTTGGAGCGTGTAGCTGCATGCATGCTTAGAAAGTGATATTGTCAGGTGATGGGTTAAATTTTGTACTGGCCATGCATCATTCAGTAATGCCAGGGAAGCTCAGAGGCTCACAATTAGCTCTTGAGATTAGTTTCAGGTACACCAGAGGGAAAAAGAAACAGGAGAGAAGGGAAAAATGGTGAAGAGAATGGGAAAAAAAGGAGGGAGACGAGATTAGGGGAGGCAATAATATAGATGACCCTGGAGTGAATGCCTAGTTCTAGGAAAAAGCACTAGGTTTCACTAGCATAAGTCTTATGTAGCTAGAATATTTTATAATGTTTATTTGACATGTTTTTACTATGTTCCTTTCTTTCTCACTACCATACAAATACACACACCTCCTTTTTTTCATGACAATAACAACAAACACCACAAAATATTCTATTCTTTTATTTTGCTGTTCCATTATACTGTTTCCAGTAGCGTTTTTATTCTTCTGAAAGTGTTTAGTCACTCAGTGGTATCTTACTTTTTGTGACCCCCATGGACTGTAGCCTGCCAGGCTCCTCTGTCCATGGAATTCTCCAGGCAAGAATACTGGCGTGGGTAGCCATTCCCTTCTCCAGGGGATCTTCCTGACCCAGGGATCGAACCTGGGTCTCCTGCATTGCAGGCAGATTCTTTACCATCTGAACCACCAGGGAAGCCCCTTTCGTTTATTTTATTTTATTTTATTTATCCAAACCATTTATTGGATGGTTTCTAATTTGTTATTTGAATCAACCCTATGCTAAGTGGTGGCTGCATAATCACTATAGAGCAGCGTCTTTGGTCCAATAGTTTGGCCACAAGATGCGAAGAGATGACTCATTAGAAAAGAGCCTGATGCTGGGAAAGATTGAGGGCAAGAGGAGAAGAGGGCGACAGAGGATGAGCTGGTTGGATGGCATCACCCACTCGATGGACATGAATTTGAGCAAGCTCTGGGAGATGGTGAAGGACAGGGAAGCCTGGCATGCTGCAGTCCTTGGGGTCACAAAGAGTCAGACATGACTGAACTACAAGGGTCTTTGGAGTGGCTATCTGATTGGACAGAGGGAGGAGAAATGGGGAAATTGTCTTGAAGCAGTGTTTGCATAGCAGGGGCACTATTATATGTACTTTTTGGGTCACATGGGAGGAGGCTTATGGAAATTACAGAGGACTCCTCAGCCCCAAAGCCAGCCTGGAAATGGCCATGCCTGTGATATGGGAAGAGCAAGTGATACTATTTTATAGAAATTGGGAACTGAACCAAACTTCTTGTTACCAAGGTATCTGCAGGATACTCTTTATCAGAAACCACCGGTCCCTTTCCAACCACCTGAAAACACTTATCTGGAGCCTATTATATGGCATAACTAGTCCTGGTGATGGAATTACCATTACCACCTCTGCCATCATTACCGTGCTGTTCTGCCCCTTCTAGGGACAGAGCCCTAGACTGATTGCCATCACCCTTTCCCTGAGAGGTTAGCGCTTTTGGGGGCAGCTTTCCTGGTATGTGACATGAATCTTTCAGCCTGGTGAGGAAGGGGAGGGGAGGGATTGGGTAGCCTGTGGGGAGCAGAGTTTAACAATTTAGAACTCAGGCAGCCTGGCTCTGCTGTGCGGGCTTGGTGAGTACTTTTCATTTTATCGAACAGCGCTCTACCTCCATCTTCACAGCTTCCCACAGCCATCCTTCTGAACAGTGTGGGAAGACAAAAACAGCTGTGCACGTTAGTGGCTTCAGCTGTTCCCACAGCAGCGCTACGCTGCAGTATCCCAGGAGTCATCAAATATTTAGGAGGAGGTTGCAGACCTCTGTATCATGGCCAGGCATGCCATGTGCTCAGATTCGGATTCCACTGGGTTCTTGTTCATGTTAGCAGAAAATTGTGAGAAAAAGGAAATGGCTCTTTTACCAAATTGTATGGTGCTATCAGATCAAGTGTGGCTTTATGCTCACGATACAATTACAGCCTTTTGGTTTCTTATCAGGGACGATAACTAAACAAGAGCAGTCCTGGAACAAGAGCCTATCTGTTCTCGTTATAATCTATTCATTAAATGTCATAGCCTGGCTCTCTGGGGAGAGGCACACGCTACAAGCCATGCTGGAGACGAGACTGTGTGTTTAGAGTCGGCCTTGGCTGATACATGCGGAAAACTACTGACTGCCTGAGCATTCCCTGGTGACTCTGGATGCTAGACTATGCATCTGGGGATGCTGAGAAGCATGTGGTATTACAGACAAGTGTGGTCTAAATTTCTACTAAATACTTCCTTTCAGATGTGTGACTTTTTGTGGGGAGAGAAGAATAGCGTTTGTCATCAAAGGCTAGAATACCCAGTCCAGGTAGAGTTTGTTCTCAATTTAAAGTTGCGTTTTCTTTAACACAGCTAAAATACCATTCTTAATGCAACTAAAATGATTTTAGAGTTTTGTCTTTTCTGGATTTCCAGTCGGAAAGCCAGTCTGCCCTGTAGCTTAATATGATGTCATTGGTTCAGTGTCAGCCAGTGGGAAGATTAAGTGGATTTCCATCGAGGCCTTCTTTCGTCCAGCCCTGGTCAACATTTCCTTAATCATTAGGATGAAGGAATATGAATCTGCTTGTGAATTTTGCCAATAAAAACAGCTGGGTGGGGTGGCTTGTGTCTTGGAGAAGAGTCAGTCTTGAACTGTATTAAAAAAAAAAAAGAAGAAATAGGCGATTGAAAATTATAGTTTAGAGTTATCATGTAATCATAGGGAGAACCGTCAGACTGCACAGAACCAACGAGTACCATATTCTTAGGGCAGATTTTACAGAAAATGACCCACAGATCCAACTGTAGCAAATGGAAAACTCAAGATGTGTGTCTCTGAATAACCAGGTCAGATTCTGACTTTCCAGTGCTAGGTCTTTTGACTGTTGCCAGGTGATGAAACATTTACCCTGCATTGGAGATAGTGAAAACGGATCCCTTTACAATTCTGATGGGGGTTATATTGATTTTAAGAAATTCAGATTGCAAAGAGCACTGGTGTAATGCTTTCAGTGGAACAAAGGCCCTAACTAGGTATATGGATTTAGAGTAGGAAAACTGTCAACACCCTCGATAGAGTCAAGGTGTGGATCCTTGCTCAGACTTCAACTGTAATTAGTTGAGTGACCTTGAACAAATCCTCCAACATTTTGGGTTCTCCATTTCTTATCCTGGAAATCAGAGGATGGGTTAGTATAGTGATTCTCAATCTGTGATCCTTAGTGTGTTTGTTAGTCGCTCAGTCGTGTCTGACTCTGTGTGACCCCATGGACTGTAGCCCCCCAGGCTCCTCTGACCATGGAGTGGGTTGCCATGCCCTTTTCCAGGGGATCTTCCTGACTCAGGGATTGAACCTGGGTCTCCTGCATTGCAGGCAGATTCTTTACCATCTGAGCCCAGGGAAGCCCCTGTGGTCCTTAAGGAATAATTTAGGTCTGTGAACTATTTTTAGTGCTTTAAAAGACCCAAAACAATAGTGTATTTCCTATTAAGGAAGCCATGTAGACTTTTATTTAACAAATGCAAATGGTAGATGAAAATTTTAAAAATAGGGTTATACATAGGAAAAATAATAAAACTCTTCTTCTTGGTAATCAAATGATAGGAAACATTTCAGTCTCTAAACTAAGGCTGATGAGGACCCTGATTGCCAGTAGAACTAAGAAGGCATGAAGAGACTCTATCAGTACCACATAAAGAGGGACCTAAGGAAGCATTATTAGTGGGCAGGTGCACTTTGATTGCAAGATTAGAAAGAAGACAGAAGGTATAACTAATATTAGCTATGTGCCAGTCATGCTTCTAAATGTTTTAATTTATTTAAAGCTTGAAACCACCTTATAATGTAGGTGTCAACATCCCACCTTGAAGCTGAGGAACTGGAACGGCAAAGTTGACATTTATTAAACTCATTATTAGCAACTATTACTAATGACCTGTTTCCACTATGTGACCACTGATCCCACAGAAATGAGAGAAATACATAAAGAGAGCAAAAACGGGGCTTCTCCTCTTCAACCCCATCTCAAGGGTGTAATTAAAGGCTCTGAGATGGAGGACCTATGTAGGTGAGCCTCTGGCACTAAATACCTGTGTGACCTTGGGTGAATCATCCTCCTTTTCTGAATCATAGTCTCATCTGTAAAACAGGGTAATAGCCCTGCCCAGTTAACCACCGGTTACTGGGAAACATGGAATTATCTGCAATTGCTTTGGAAGATGATACAAACATAGGAGAATGAGGGATGACTTGCCTCAGTGGAGTTGCTCCCCAGTGATGTCAGTCATTCATTTAACAAACATTCATGATGTGCTCATTATGTGGGAGTAGAAGGAAATGAAGGTCTTAGGGTAACCCTTATCTTCTAGGTTGAGATGAAAAAGTGGTCAGTGGTTCTACTGCTGTATTCTCCACTCAGATGTTCTTGCTGTAGATAATTTCCTTAGATGATAGTGTCCCAAATTTGCTGTAACCTGGTCTCCTGCCATTAGTTCAAGGTCTTCATTGGTAAGTATCTTCTTTTTCTTGCTTCTGCCCTATTACCTCCTGATGGTGTGTGTTGTCCCCGCCTCTTAGCTCCAGGGTCAGTTTGTATTCTGTGATTTATTCTACTCCATCCTTGTATCCTGCCCCTCCCTTCCAGAAGATCAGATCAAATACTTCATTATTAGGACCAGTGAAGAGGTCTTGATGTCCTGTTTGGAATGTAGGGTGGGCATGGCCATTTGTACACGGAGCTTCCTGTTTGTGCATAACCGCTAGACAGGCACAGAGACATGAGTTCATCTGACTAGTTGGATGCTGTTTCTGGTTGTGTGATAAAAGTGGGTTAGGATGAAAAGGCAAGCAGTTTCTCATTCTTACACGCTGAGAACATGGTCTCATTTCAAATGAAATGCCCTCAGCTTTCAGCTATGATAAATTATACTCATGTAATGCCATGATCGCTCAGGTCATAGGTAATATACTAATTAAGGCCATCTCAGCATTGGAAGCTCTGTGTTGATCTTGAAATCGAGAAGATTCCAGGCTTGAAATATAAAATCTCATTAAAGGCTCTTTTTCTATATTAGGCCATGAATAACTGATACATTGCACCAGACTGGCATATTCAGGCTCAACTGGGGAGAGGGCCAGAGATGCTGGGATGTAAGGACAAGACATATGCATTTTACCTGAGCAATTAAGGTTTAATTTTAAAAAGATATCAAATAGAGACCAAAAAGATCCAGGAGTTCAGAACACGGGTGCCTTTAAAATGAATATGAATGTTAAGATAAAATAAACACCATTCAGTGGTTTGAAAAGAGTGCACTCTATCTAGATGGGCTGAGAAAGAGCTAACACACAATATGAGTATTTCTTGTATCTTAATCTTTGTGCTCATGATAGCACAGGTTGATTTTCTTTTAAACTGTATTTTATTGCAGGTCTTAAGTACAGAGCATCTTCTTTCTTTGCCATTGCCTGTTATATTAATATCTATGAAACTTCGAGGAACATTCCATGTTCTCTACATCTTTCAATATTTATAGCATTAGGTATGTGTCCCCTTATGAAATTTTAAAAATTTTGTAATTATTCCCATAGTTGCCATGTTTGTTAGGAGAAAATGCATCTTTGTGGGAAGTGTAGGGGTTTGGATCCATTGAGAGACTAAGTTTTGAGTCATGGTTTTGGCACTTGCTAAATATGGGGTCTTGGGTGAGTTACTTGATCTTGCCAAGCCCCTGTCTCTTCTGATATAAAATGAGTAATAATATGCATCTCCAACACTTGGGAGAAATAAATAATATAGTAGCTGTAAAAGCACCTGGCACTTGGGCCAGTAGATATTATTTCTCGTTACATCTGTTTTTCTCAGTTTCTTGAACCAAGTATTGTGTTTCCTATAATTCATCATAGGATATTTATTGAATACTCAAAAATACTATTGAATAAGATAATCTATTCTGTGTTTATACTTAAGACATAAAAATGTAAGTTTCTTGCATTTTTGACTTACCTTTATTCTGGGGCTGTTGATTATTCATCCTTGATAATTTGGTCTCATAGCTTATATTTCTCTTCCATCACACAAAAGTAATATCTGGCAGGTACTGGTATCACTGAGGATTTTTTTTTTAATACAAGTTTATACAGAAGTATTTGTTTTAACATTTAAAAGATGGAATCACATGTTCTTTCTGACAGCTTTGCCAGGCTGAGCCACCCGATAAGTTACATGCACACAGGGGCTTGGAAAGTTACTGCACAACTTTTCAATGGGTCAAGTTGGTACAAAGTAGCCGCCTTCCTAGCAGCCAGGCTCAGAGTCCATCAGATGCCTTACTCAAAACAGGCTGCGGGGCAGCTGCACTTGAACCTTGCCTCTGGATTGATTATAGAACCAGTGAAGCTATTAGCACAATTCTCGTGGCTACTCCCACTGCAGAGTATTGTGTCTGTGGGGGTCCAGTTATGAACTTCATTTAAATTTACACTGACTTCTTATTGATACTTTGGCTCAAGCCAACTCCAAGCCATGGAGAATGAACAATGCTGTATATACATCCTTCAGCAAAACTGTTCTTTAGAACAATTATATTTTTGATGGGAAAACTGAGGCAAAAATGTCTACCCAACGAATGCCCAAAATTATACAATAAGTTCCTGCGAATGCCCTGTTCCATTTCCCCAGGCTTTCTTGTTCTCAACAACCATTGTCTCTTGCTAATAACAGTCTCTTTAAATGATATATGGGCACTGGAAGATAAAAGGAACAGGATGTGAAAATATTCTGAAGAATTTTAAAAAGTATTTGTTGATTTGGCTGTGCTGGATCCTATTTGCAGCCCGTGGGATCTTTGATCTCCACTGTGGCATTCAGGATCTTTGTGCTGTGCTATGCTTAGTCACTCAGCCATGTCCGACTGTCTATGACTCCATGGACTGTAGCCAGCCAGGCTCCTCTGTCCATGGAATTCTCCAGGCAAGAATGCTGGAGTGGGTTGCCATGAATACTACTCAGCCATAAAAAGGAACAAATTTGAGTCGGTTCTAGTGAGGTAGATGAACACGAGCCTGTCATGCAGAGTAAAGTTAAGTCAGAAAGAGAAAAATAAATAGTGTATGATAGCACATATATATGTAATCTAGAAAATAGATATTGATGAACCTATTTGCAGGGCAGGAACAGAGACAGACACCAACTTAGCAGACTTGCGGCATCTTTCTTAGTGGAGGCATGCCAACTGTTAGTTGTGGCACGTGGGATCTACTTCTCTGACCAGGGATTGCATCCTGAGCCTCCTGGACTGCGAACTTGGAGTCTTAGCCACTGGACCACCAGGGAAGTCCCTCTGAAGAAATTTTAGGAAAGAATTAGGCAGGACCAACAGGGAAAGCACTTGCATCAGGCTCTTGGAAGTTCTAAAGAAGAGATGGACACCAGTGATTCTCATGGATGCTAAGTGGGGGTGTTGGGAAGCAGGAACCCTCTGGACAGTTACACAGTTGCTTTGGGTTCCACTGCTAACTCAGCCAGAGCTCAGAAGAACATTTCTCCCTCCTGGGGACCTGCCTTCTTCTGGATCACCTGTCATTTATCCTGCCCCAGGAGCAGGCTCTGATTCAGTAGGCTTGCCAATACACAGCACACAGGTTTTCTGCAGGGCACACACTTGTTTGGCCTTTTCAGTCTGCCATACTCTTTGGCTCGGGAATCATCACTCCAGAAATACAAATGGAGAGTTGGGAGTCTGGCAGGTGGTTGGAACCAGGAGGAGGGAATAGTAAGATGGAGGCACACGTTTGGGGAACAGCAAGCAGTTCACGTCGGCTGGAGAAGTGTTTCTCAGTAATGGGGTCTGTGAACTTCTCAGGGGCCATGAAGGTGTTATTAGGGCAGCTGAGTTCTCTTTATGTAGTATTACAGTTTTAGTTTTATTTTAATAATAACCCTAAAATATGGAAGAGACACACATTTGGGGCCATCAGTGTGGCCATTTTCAATATAATATGCACTGAGAAGATTATATCATATTTATGGTGCTGTGAGTTTAATTAGAACATCATGACTGAACTTGCCAAATTGATGTTATTTGAATTTTATTTTTCTTGTAAGCTTAGTTGTATCTCATTCATAAATAATTTTTTGATGTGTGGTTGTTTAAGAGCCTTGTGTATAAGAAGGTTTTTTGTTTTTACCAAGTTTTGTTATTATGATAATATTGTGAATGAAATGTTTAATTCAACACTTTGTATCTGAAAGAATGTATCTCCTTTTAAAGGGCTCCATGTTTTACTCAAATTCGAGAAACAACTGGCTAGGGTGGAAGTTGGCAAACTTTTTCCATCAAGAGCCAGGTAGTAAATATTTTAGGATTTGTGGAGCAAGAGGATATTATGTTGGTGTTTATATATTAGAAGATGAAGCAAATTTCCATAATTTTTTAGTGATAATAATAACAATAATATTGTGTACTTTTTTTTGTAATATAGGCCTACTAAGGAGCAGAATGAAATTTCTTTTTGGGGGGAGGGTAACATTTCATTTAACTGGGATTCAAAGTTAGTATTCCTTAGATTCTAAATATTCATCTATAAAACTCATTCTTAGCTTGCAGATTATGTAGAAGTAGAAGATTTAATCTGAGGGCCAAGTTGTTGACATCAGAGTGAAGTATAAGGTATGTGTTGGGAGTGGAGCGATTTATCCAACCTCTCTACACCTGTTTCGTTTTCTGCGTGCCCTCCTGTAAACTTGGGACATTAAAAACATCAGTCTCTTTGGGCTGTTGTCAAGATTAAGTGTGATAATTCATGACACGTTCTTCACTCACTGTATCATCATCATCATCATCATTAAATTTCAGAGAATATTTTATACTTTGGAACGTGGTATAGGTCACTGCAGGGTTTGAACAGGAAATAGCAGCCCTGGAGCTACACTTCGGGAGAGTCATCTGGCAACAGCCCTGAGGGGTGGATTGGAGCAGTGGGGGACCAGGAGGACATGTGTCCAGTAAGGAGCTATTAAAGTAGCTTGCGATCTTGTCATGGCTTGTTGGTAATTTTATCCATATTAGCACTATTCACTCCAAGAAGTAGGGAAGACCAATTGTGGTAGGCAGAATAATGGCCCCAAAGACATTCACACCCTAATCTATAGAACCTATGAATCCATTACCTTACATGGCGAAAGAGACTTTGCAGATGGGACTAAGGTCAAGGACCATGAGATGAAGGGATTATCCTGACTTATTGGGCCCAGTCTAATCACGTGGGTTCTTAAATGTGGAGAACATTTCCCCACTACAGAGAACTAGAGAGAGAGCAATGTGAGAGAGCCTCAGCCCACCGTTGCTTGGCCATGAGCCAAGGGATGTAAGCAGCTTCTGGATGCTGGAAAAGGCAGAGGAATGGGTTCTCTTAGAGACTCCAGAAAGAAATACAGTCCTGCCAACACCTTGATCTTAGCCCTGTGAGATTTGTGTTGAATTTCTGAACTACAGAACTGCAAGATTATAAATTTATGTTGTTTAAGCCACCAAGTTTGTAGCAATTTGTTTTAGCAATAACAGAAAACTGATATACCAATACTGTCTAGTTATACATGATAATAAGAAAGTGAAATAAGAGACTTCCAAATATGTCTAAATATTATATTTCAAGCATTTTCTTATTTTTAACTTTAGAAGATTGTTTATATTAATAGGCAGCTTTTCTTGACCCCACTGGATACTTGATAAGCCAATATTAAAGAATAGTTGTTTGAAAGGCACCAAACTACTGGCATATGTGGGGTCTTTGCTTGGAAATATGGCGAGGTTTACCTAAAGCTGGTTCAACAAATAATTCTTGAGTACTTTATTTCAGGGTGGCTTTCAAAAATGATTTTTTATGGGTCCCTACTGACAACTACTGACCCATACATGAGGATGAGTAGCCACATGAACTAGATATTTTTAGCTCTGTGTCCCTCAGGGTTCCTAGGAAATGGGAGTGGTGCCACAACAGTTGACATTCTTGGAGATGACCCCAGTTCCTGGTCTTGAAGGATAGGCAGGGGGATCAGAGCAGATAAGAGCCCAGGGAACGATGGGATGAATGTGCAGAGTCCTCAGCAGTTCTGGAGAGCTCTGACACTGACCTGGACAGGCAGGGAGTCTCCCCCACTCCCCTCAGCTGTTATGGTCCTGTGGAGTGGAGTGGAGGAGAGAGATAATGGCAGGTCTTATCCCTGAGTATTGCATCATGCCTTGACACATTGCTCCGTCTATCCCAGATTCTTTTCCTCCCATGTTGGTCTGTTCAATATTGGAAAAAATTGGGGAAAAAATCCTGTATAGAATACTAACAAGTGTTTTCTTCTGTTCTGTAGAGGAAAGGAATATTTAATTAGTCTACCGTGGGTTTAATTAATAACAGGCAGTTACCTCAGTACTGGGGATGATCATGGATAGAGTAAATGAAGTATATTTATGAATGTTTTGTAAATTGATCATTTCTGAGTAACGGAGTGGGCCTAAGAGGATGGGAAGGTATGATGGCACCTGGCATAGATGAGGAAATGAATGAGGACAGAGAGGTAAGGACAGGTCACCCTGGATGGGGGATGATGAGGTCCTCAATTAACTTTGATGTTTTCTTCAAAGAATCATGTCCTGGAGACCCCTTTCCTGAGGTTGTGGACCCCAACTTTGAGCCGTGGAGAAATTGCCAAACATAATAACTCACTCACTGTCACATCTCCTAGCTGAATCTGTATAGTAACTCATAAAGCGGCCTCCTAGCTGACACTTCTGTGAGACACATACCTCATGGGATGACTTCCTGTACTTCCAGGTTCTTGAGCAAATCCTATTGTCAGTGCCAACAAACCCCAACAAATCAGCAGCAGCAGCAATAACAAATACCTGGTATTTCTCAAACAAAGTGCAGTTTACAAATACCTCCATATGCATCACACCACTTTCTCTTGTCTGCTTCTATGGCCAGATAGATTACATAAGAATGTGATCAGGACACCTAGCCACTACCTGGTGTGGGTCAACCAAAACCCATGTTGAGTTATGTACACCTTAAATGAGACCTATCCCAGGGATTTCCTTCCTGGAGCTCGTCTCACACAGGATGCTTGTGAGAGGAAGTCTGTGGCCTAAGGCACAAAAAGAGCAAAGATTGAAATAAAGAAGTAAGGAAAAGAGTTGGGAGCCTTATGGCTCCCAAGTTTCTCCAGGGATAAAGAGGGATTCAATTTATAAGTAGGGATGAGACCACACATGCTAATCAGGATTTAAAGGAAACCCTGGGACAACTCTGACGGCAAGGTGCTCTGGGATGTTATCTGCTGAATATAAGGAGAGAATGTCATCATCTCCTTATGTGTCAGCAGCAACAAAGCGAAAGTTGGAGTGAACATGAACGTGCCTCACCTGCTCTTTTTGAATTCTGTCTAGTGATCAGGGGGAAATGCGGTCTCTAAGTACATGTATCCTAGTGTGCACGAGGGCGTTTATTGTTGTTCAGTCTCTCGGTTGTGTCTGACTCTTTGTAACCTCATGGACGGCAGCACACCAGGCTTCTCTGTCCTTCACTATCTCCCAGAGCTTGATCAAACTCATGTCCATTGAACTGAAGATGCCATCCAACCAACTCATCCTCTGTCCCCTCCTTCTCCTCCTGCCCTCAGTCTTTCCCAGCATCAGGTTTTTTTTTTTTTTTCAGTGAGTTGGCTCTTTGCATCAGGTGGCCAAAATATTGGAGCTTCAACTTCAGCATCAGTCCTTCAGTGAATATTCAGGGTTGATTTCCTTTAGGGTTGACTGGTTTGAGGGCAGTTACTTCATGAGAATTTCCAGATGATGTAAAAAATCCAAAGATAAAAGATGATAAGAAAGATGAACTGAATGAAGTAATTAGCTAAATATCTGTGACTAACAGAAGCCACAGGATGACTGTCCTGAATTTTTACTGTGAAATACTTATCTGCAATAATTTAAGGACTTAATAGAATTTTATTTTAAAGCCATGACATTAGCACAGTTAAGCCAATCAATGCATTTTAATAGCCTTTTAAAGGTGCCTTTTTAATTGTGCTCTGTGGGAGGGAAAGGTACCTGAAGACTGGAAAACATCTAAAAATGGCTTAGTCAGATCTTTCAAAAATATTTGCGAGTGCAAATTTCTGACTTTGTTTGATTGCCATGCAAGCAGGGTTAAAGTGTGAGATCTAAAAGGCTTATTCTCCAGTGGAAAAACAAAGGCTTAACTCTTGTGCAGATTCTTTCAGTTTGGTACCGTAGCAAAATATTTGGAATCTGCACCATTTTCCCTTCAGAACAACAAGAGTGAGGGAGAGCTGTGGTTTCTCTTGAGGAGAACCAGCTCTACAAGGAATCTTTCTTGCCTTCCTCGGGGCCCAGGAGGGCCAGAGAAGTTCGTGTTGCTCTTTCCAGTGGTCCTCTAATCTGACTGTTTGCCAGTGATAGCTTCAGTTTTTATAGTTGGAATATGCCTAACATCTGGATGAATAGCATAACAATGCTTTTGTATGTATTCTATGTGGGAGCCCCACAATAGCCATGTGATATAAGGAAGTATGATTAGTTTCTATTTTATAAATGTAGAAACTAAGGCTTGGAAATATGGAGAGGTTTACCCAAGATCAGTTCAACAAATTCAACTGACATTCACAAGTACTGTGGAGTGCTTTTTGTATCTCAGGGAGTTTTCAAATGATTATTTTATAGCCTCTGTTAACAAACTAGCGAGCCACATATCTACCATGTCTTCTCACTTGTTCTGTCTCCATGTGTCCAGTGCTGTTTCTATGAAATCAGGTTGTCTCTTGCATGTCATGTAGAATTATCTGAAGAATTTACCCCTTTAAAAATTTTCAGTCCAAGTATCTATTGGTTCAGAGTTGCATCATAAAGACAGAGTGTGGTAGAGATAACTTGGGGGGATGAATTAACCAACAGAAAAGAAATATTTGGTGTTGCTTTTTGTTTTGATTAGTTTCTGAAAGAGGAGCATGTAATTTGGGGAATTTGTTTTTCTAATCATTTCACTGTAGTATTTCATCAGAGTACAGTGTGCTGTTATATTGATCTGCTCTTCTCTGCTGTTCTCAGTTCCAGCCAGAGGCCATCAGTGTACACACACAATAGAACAAACTGAATGAGGTGTAGAGAGGGACTGGAGAAGAGGGGAAGAGCCTGGGTACTGGGCCACCATGGCCGTCTGTGGCCAGCCAGGGTCTACGCCAGTAGATTTTAATGCCTTTATATTTGGTCCTATATTTGGCTAGTCCTATTAGCAAGTGATGTGCTTGATGGATTGTTGTTTCCTTCATTTCCTAGAGAAAATGTCCCTCTAAGCTTTTCTACGTGAAGCAAAAAGGAATAGATTGTCCCCCTCTGTGTCTCAGTTAGGTTTGCCTGAACGTCCTCCACGACAAGTGAATGGGAACCAGAAAGTAGGAGTAGCTATCAGGAATGGCATGGTATTGAAAGCAGAAGGGGATCTATCCTAGGGCAGAAGAGCATGCTGTCCTCTCAGAGAGCTGAATTAACACGCAAGCTCTGCTGTGCAATCCTTAGACCACCTTTAAAGAGACTGTTTCCATATAGTAAAATTGATCTAATATTGCCTATTTTAATTGGCTCTTTTAAGGGTTACATGAGACAATATACGCAAAGAGTTAAGTAGAGTGTGTGGTATACAGCAGGTACTCAATAATGGTCACAACTTCTGCCACTGTTATTGGCACTCTGACTGCCACTAGTTGCAATTAGAACAGAGCAGAAACCAGGTGCGGTCTGCCGCATGTTCCATCCTCTTGGATCCTGTTCTTGAGGGTAGAAATGGCAAGACTTCTATCAACAAAACCACTGTTAGAAACCCCTGCCTCAAATATTTCCACTAAAGCAGTAGGCACTCTAAGGATTTTACCAATAATATTTTAAAATTGGTTTTGCCTGAAGGCTACAACAGGCACTACAATTTGAGATTCCAAATATGTTCTCAGGTGCAATTCAAGTGTTCTACCACTGTGGTGACGACCTTAGTTTTTTGAACTCCAGTTAGCCTTGTGCTAAATGGAAATAGCACAATAGAATCGAAATGGTAGAAATGTTTGAATGATACAGCCCAAATAATCAGTTGATGATTTCTTGTCTGTTCCTTTGTCCGCTATCTCCATCATAAACACATCTCTCTTGTTCTCTTTGTAATAAATACTTTGGTTCAGTGAAGACACAGCCAAGGAGTCCATGCTTTCATTTGTCTGTTTATTCAAGGACTTTTTCTGAGCATCTATTATATGTCAAGCTTTGACCTATTTAGGGAAATGCTTGGGTTCCCACAGGCATTGTAATAGAGAGCACATGAATCATGGATTCATATATGATCTGGCAGCGTGAGAACTTTATAAGTGGAAACAGTGTACCAGTGAGCAAAGAGGCACAGTCCATCTCTGAACAATGAGAAAGGCTTGGTTTGGAATACTGCACCATGGCCTGGGAACCTCATTATTAGCAAGTTGGAAATGTACTGGAGAATATTCAGAGAAAAGCAACAAAGGTGATTAACAGGCAGAATGACTGATTTATGAAGACTTATACAACAAAATATGTATTCTTGGATCCATGAAGACTTCAGGGGAAATGTTATCACTATCAACAACTCTCTGAAGGTTATGTATACCCCAGAGGCAACTTGGAGGTATTTAGCCTGATATTTGAAATGGTAACAAGGAATCAGAGGATGGCAAATTCAACCTGTGGATCAGAGAAGTATGAGGCCAGCAAATCTATCTATGCCTGTTGACACAAAGTAGCTTCTAAGGGCAACACCCTTAACCTATTTTATGTCCTATATATTTTTATGCAGTTGAATTATGTATAATTATTTGCTGTCTCCTTATGTCCAGGGATTTTATGTCTGTTTCCTATTTACACCCACCTTCCCTGAAGATGTCAAGGATGAAATACTTGATTTTTTTTTTTACCTTCCACTTCAAAGGCTTGAAGATAAAAGCAGTTGAATTATGGACGAATTGTTTTTTTAAACCAAAGTTTGCATGCTTAACCTTTGTTGAAGGTCATTGTTTTAATATAGGATTTTATTCCTATGAAAAGGCAGATGGGTGAGTCTTTATAAAACTATCCATCAGTGACTTGAGCAACAGTTCTACATAATACATGCACACACACACACACAATACAATATAAATTTTTCAAAGAATGTAAAATCATTTTAGAGGTAGAATCCAATCCCATGCAGTTGTATTTATTCTAGGCTCCTGAAAGAGGGTCTATTTTAGCTGTAAGGTAAAAGTGTAATAATCCAGTGGGACTGGGCCTAAAGTTTGGGCCACAGAAAACCCCAGAGGAGCCAGATCCTGTGGACTAACTGGGCTGTTTCCTCTAAGCATTGCTCACTGTTAAGTGCAGGTAAGTGTCTCCAGTGCAGTACTGCCATTGACTCTTTCAGAATGCTTGTTGGCTTCATAAGCCTGACTTCTGTTAATGATCTGACTGTTTCCAGGCAGTGAGTCCATGTCTGAGTTGAGGCTAGTTTTGGGGCATGGGTTAAGGGCACGATCCAGGCTAAGACTGTAAGTTTGGTCCATCCCTCTGGCTACAGTTATTTATTGGCTTAGGGGGAAGCATGTGACCTGAGCTGGGACTCAAAAGACATTTCCTGAGAATGCTGCCATCAGATCTTCTCTTCCTGGTTGGTGTGGCATGCAGATAAAAACTGGAACTGCTGGGGTAAATTTTGCTTTCATGATATGGGGGAGCCTGAGAGTGAGACCTGTGCATGGACAAATGCAAATCCAGCCGAAAATCACAGGGAAGTGGGGCCAGAGGCCTAATGACAAAATCATATTTGGATCAAGTGCTGCCTATCTCTGTTGTTTTCAGCTATCAGAGATAATAAAGGCCCCTTATTCTTTAAGCAATTTTGACCTGGACTTATTCCCCTATTACACGAAAAGTGAAAGTGAAAATCTGTCAGTTGTATCTGACTCTTTGTGACCCCATGGACTGTACTAAATTCTCCAGGCCAGAATACTGGAGTGGGTAGCCATTCCCATCTCCAGGCGATCTTCCCAACCCAGGGATCGAACCCAGGTCTCCTACATTGCAGGTGGATTCTTTACCAAATGAGTCACAAGGGAAGCCCAAGAATACTGGAGTAGGCAGCCTATCCCTTCTCCAGCCGATATTCCTGACTCAGGAATTGAACCGGGGCTCCCGCATTGCAGGCAGATTCTTTACCAACTGAGCTATGAGGGCAGCCCTTATGACTTGAATTGCTATTTGCGTGAGTACCAAGAGTATCTGAGTTTCAGTCTCAGTTCTAGCTGTTCAAACTTGGTAAAGTCACTCATGTTCCCTGTGCCTTAGTTTCCTCCTGTGTAAAATAAAGATGAAGATGCCCAGCTCTCAGAATCCACATGAAAGTTAATGAATGGAAAGTACTTTGTTAATTGTGAAGTGCCAGGTGAAAGTGGGACATTATTTTATTGAGGAGGGTTTCAGGGAGGAAGTAATATGTAAACTAGGGCCAGGAGAACAGGTTAAGTTTTTGTAGAGTTAGTGGGCAAGGATGAACTGAACAGACCAACTTGGTCTAAAGCTCAGAATGCAGCTGAGTGTGAGTCATTTGTGTAAAAGGAAAGTAACTGCCTTAGTAGTTCCTGATGGGAAGCTTTGGGGAATAAGGTGCATGATAGTTGCCTTGTATTTTGGGTTTGTTCAATTTTCATTTCATTTATCAAAGGAGAAATATACTCTCATAACTCCATTTAATGTTGTTCCTCCTGCCTAAATACTTGTATTTTACTGAAGTTACTCAATACATGTAGTGTCTCTAGCTTCCCTCTCCAAGATGATTTTCTTTCTGTCTTTGAAACCTTTATCCTTATCTCAGATACTATATGTTCTAATTTTTAAGTTAAAATTAAACACATTTTTAATTAAAATTTTTTTTATTTCTTACTTTTGATTCTTTTCAACCATTTCTACTACCCTCACTTCCCATCTCTGGCAACCACCCAACCTGTTCTAAGTATCTATGATCTTTTTTTTTTGATTCCACATAAAAAAGAGATCAGACAGTATTTGTCTTTCTCTGTCTGATCTACTTCACTGAGCCTAATGCCTTCAAGGTCTATCCATGTTGTTGAAATAGCAAAACTTCATTTCTTTTTTTATGATTGAATAATAGTCCATTGTGTATATGTACACAGTTTCTTTCTTTATCTATTTATGGACCCTAAACTTGTTTCCCTAGTTTGACTGTTGTAAACATTGCTGCAGTAAACATGGGGCTGAAGATATCTTTTAAGTGGAATTTCTGGATCATATGGTACTTCTCTTTTAAATTTTTGAGGAACCTCCATATTGTTTTCCATAGTGGCTGCACCAATATACATTCCTACCAACAGTGCACAAAGACTCACTTCCTCTACGTCCTCAGTAATACTTGTTTTTTATTATCTTTTTGATTACAGAATTCTGACAGGTGTGAGATGATATTTCATTGTGGTTTTGACTTGCATTTCCCTGATGATTAATGATATTGAGCATCTTTTCATATATCTGTTGGCCATATGTCTATCTTCTTTGGAAAAATGACTATTCAGATATTCTGCCCATTTTTAAATCAGATTGCTTTTATTGAGTTATATGAGTTCTCTGTATACTTTGGATATTAACTGCTTATTACATACCTGATTTGCAAATATCTTTTCCCATTCAGTAGATCGTATCTTTATTTTATTCATGGTTTCCTTTGCTGTGCAGAAGCTTTTTACTTTGATGTAGTCTCACTTGTTTATTTTTGCTTTTATTTTACTTTTGGTGTCAGATTAAAAAAAAAATATTGCCAAGACCTATATCAAGGAGCCTGCCACCTATGTTTTCTTCTAGTAATTTTATGGTTTTAGGTTTTACATTAAAGCCCTTAGTCCATTTTTTTAATATTTGGAATTTTTTCTGTTTTTATTGAAGCATAGTTGCTATAGAGTATTATATATCGACATATGTATGATGTAGTGATTCATAATTTTAAAGGTTATACTCCATTTATAGTTATTATAAAATATTGGCTATATTCCCCATGTTGTATGATATAGCCTTGTACCTTACTCTGTGTCTAATAATTTGGACCTCTTAATCCCCTGCTCTTTTATTGCTCCTTCCCTTTCACTCTCCCACTGGTAACTACTAGTTTGTTCTCTGTATCTGTGAGTCTGCTTCCTTTTTGTTGTATTCACTAGTTTATTATATTTTTTAGATTCCACATATGAGCAATATTGTATGGTATTTCTCTTTCTCTGTATGACTTCACTTAGCATAATCCCTTCCAAGTCCATCTGTGTTCCTGCAAATGGAAAAATTTCATTTTTTATGGCCAAGGAGTATTCCACTGTATACATATACCATATCTTCTTTATCCATTCATCTGTTGATGGATACTTAGTTTGCTTCCATGGCAATTGTAAATAATTCTACTATGAATATTGGGGTGTGTGTATCTTTTTGAATTAGTTCCTTTTTTTTTTAATGATAGATACCCAGGAGTGGAATTGCTGGGTCATATCGTAGTTCTAGTTTTTGAGAAATCTGCATACTGTTTTCCACAGTGGCTGCACCAATTTACATTTCTACCAACAGTGTATTAAGGTTTCCTTTTCTTCACATTCTCATCATCATTTGTCATTTGTTGTGTTTTTGACGATAGCCATTCTGACAGGTGTGAGGTGATGGTTTTGATTTGAACTTCCCTGATGATAAGTGATGCTGAGCAGCTTTTCATATGCCTGTTGGCCATCTGCATTTCCTTTTTGGAAAAATGTCTGTTTAGTTTTTCTGCCCATTTTTAGATTGGGTTTTGTGTTCTTGATATTGAGTTGTATGAGCTGTTTATATATGTTGGATATTATCGGCCATATCATTTACAGATATTTTCTCCCATTTAGTAGAGACAAACTTTTCCTTTGCTAAAGCTGATCTTCTTTGGGGGTATAATTAACTTTAACGCACTGACATACCCTCAAAGACCTTTCCAGGAGAGGATGAAGAAGATCTGTAAAGAAAGGAGAAAATGAAAAAAAAAAGTTCATCCTATCATACACGGATTCCCAGTTCTCTAATTAAGGGGAAAGAAAAATCAAACTCTTAATTTTTCTTAATTTGGATGAGAAAGTATATTGGGCAACAGACCTAATATTAATCACTATTCCCTCCCTCCTCCTGCTGCTGCTGCTGCTGCCGCTAAGTCACTTCAGTCGTGTCTGACTCTGTGCGACCCCATAGATGGAAGCCCACCAGGCTCCCCCATCCCTGGGATTCTCCAGGCAAGAACACTGGAGTGGGTTGCCATTTCCTTCTCCAATGCAGGAAAGTGAAAAGTGAAAGTGAAGTCACTCACTTGTGCCCGACTCGTAGCGATTCCATGGACTGCAGCCTTCCATGCAGTCCTCCTCCATCCATGGGAGTTTCCAGGCAAGAGTACTGGAGTGGGGTGCCATTGTCTTCTCCGTCTCTCTCTCCTACCTTGTTTTAAATTTAATGATGTTTTATGCTAAGTAGTGGATAGAAACACATTTTAGTATTTTTAGTGATGCAATGGCTCAAATATTACATTAAGAAAATATGAAATACCTGTTTATAAATACCTCTGCTAACATTTCTTACACTAGGCAAGTCCTTGTTAATTTTACCTGCTCATTTTCACTAGGTGACCCAGGTGTTCAAATCAAATAATTTTTTAATTAAAATATCTATTGTGGGCTAATGGAACCATAAAAATCAAGAAGGTGCTCTTAGTCAAAGGATAGCTGAAAATAATTGAATTGATAAACCTGCAGACTCTAGGGATTTGGCATATTCATTTACTCCAATTCTTAAAATTCCAACTGGAAATTTCAAAGGACCACAGAGTAAGAGATGGACAAAGAGAAGAATGGACAAGTCACAGAATCACAGTATGTGTTCTTGGCCAAGATTCTTCCTTTTCAGCCCATACCTTGATGTGTTTCATGTTCTGGATATGCAGTTAGTGGATAGCTCCTGTGTGGCATTTGGGTTAAATTCTTCTGTGTGTGGGAAACACTCACCTCTATTACATCCTCTTTGTGGTACTTTGACTTGAGCATTCTTCCTGGAGGCCAGGGTTGCTCATATGGGCTCAGGGTTCTGTTTGGTCAAAGAGAGCCCAGTGTCAGGCTTTGGTCAGCAATAAACCACCATGTGATAAACAAGGATGATGTGATGATTCTATTCACTCCTTGGTCTGCCAAACCTGGGGCAAATCTCACCAGTGCAGGCTTCCTGGAAGGCTTTCAGTGTTTCCTGCTTCTGGCTGGAAACTCAGAGGATGCCAGTAGTGAAAAATAACAGGGTGGAGAAACATGCTCTTTTAATGTGTACCGGTGAGGTTTAGGGAAAGAGATTTCATTTGTGGATGGGTTTCAGTTTTAAATTGACCATTAATCTTGCTTTATGACTTTTAGAAAAAAAGATACATTTTCAATCATATTTCTATTCATGTGTGGTTCATATCATAGTATTAATTTCCAAAATGGAAGCTTTATTTTCAAGGACATACTTTTTTTCCTACTTGCCAAACTGTGCCAGTATTAGTTCATAAACTCCAGGAAAAGATGCTTGTAAAAGCAGAAAACTAGACTCTCATGGAAAATAGTCTTTGAAAATCAACTGGAGTACAGAGTGAAATGCTTATTTAGATATTATTTGTATTTCAGGAGAATCAAATGGGAAGTAGCAAAGGCCAACATGACCAAAGTGATATATACAAGTTCAAAATGCAGGGAAGTTAAAGTGTAAGTTGCTCAGTTTTGTCCGACTCTTTGCGACCCCATGTATAGTCCATGGAATTCTCCAGGCCAGAATACTGGAATGGGTAGCCTTTTCCTTCTCCACAGAATCTTCCCAACTCATTGATCGAATCCAGGTCTCCTGTGCTGCAGGCAGATTCTTTACCAACCGAGCTATCAGGGAAGCCCTTCAAAATGCAGGAGTCTGCAGGAATTATGGCATAATAGGCGGGATTATGGGATTGTGGTGCCTTCATTCAGAGAAATACCAGTCAATCAACTTTAAAAACATTGTATACACGCACTTTTGAGCATACTTTGACTTAGAATCTGTTCAGTTCAGTTCAGTCGCTCAGTTGTGTCTGACTTTTTGTGACCCCATGAACTGTAGCACACCAGGCCTCCCTGTCCATCACCAACTCCCGGAGTTTACCCAAACTCATGTCCATTGAGTCGATGATGCCGTCCAACCATCTCATCCTCTGTCATTCCCTTCTCCTCCTGCCTTCAATCTTTCCCAACATGAGGTCATGAGTCATCAGGTGGCCAAAATATTGGAGTTTCAGCTTCAACATCAGTCCTTCCAATGAACACCCAGGACTCATTTCCTTTAGGATGGACTGTTTGGATCTCCTTGCAGTCCAAGTGACTCTCAAGAGTCTTCTCCAATACCACAGTTCAAAAGCATCAATTCTTTGTCGCTTAGCTTTCTTTATAGTCCAACTCTCACATCCATACATGACTACTGGAAAAACAATAGTCTTGACTAGATCGACCTTTGTTGGCAAAGTAATGTCTCTGCTTTTTTTTTTTTATGTCTCTGCTTTTTAATACACTGTCTAGGTTGGTCATAACTTTCCTTCCAAGGAGCAAGCGTCTTTTAATTTCATGGCTGCAGTCACCATCTGCAGTGATTTTGGAGCCCAGAAAAATAACGTCAGCCACTGTTTCCACTGTTTCCCCATCTATTTGTCATGAAGTGATGGGAGCGGATGCCATGATCTTATTTCTGAATGTTGAGCTTTAAGCCAACTTTTTCACTCTCCTCTTTCACTTTCATCAAGAGGCTCTTTAATTCTACTTCACTTTCTGCCATAAGGGTGGTGTCATCTGCATATCTGAGGTTATTGATATTTCCCCCAGCAATCTTGATTCCAGCTTGTGCTTCTTCCAGCCCAGCATTTCTCATGATGTACCCTGCATGTAAGTTAAATAAGCAGGGTGACAATATATAGCCTTGATGTACTCCTTTTCCTGATTTGGAACCATTCTGTTGTTCCGTGTCCAGTTCTAACTGTTGCTTCCTGACCTGCATACAGATTTCTTGAGAGGCAGGTCAGGTGGTCTGGTATTCCCATCTCTTTCGGAATTTTCCACAGTTTATTGTGATCCACACAGTCAAAGGCTTATGAAGGTCTAAATCTGCCAAATGACCTATTCATCCATGAATCTTGAAATACTGTTTCATTTTTAATTTTCCAGTTCTTTTCAACTTTTTCTCTCCAGTTTTATGACTGACCATACTTTGACCATCCTGTGGAATTCATGGGGCTCTCTTCATGAGCTCCTCATTCTTTTCTTTTCTTTTTCCAGTTTTATCAAGAGAATAATTGACGTATAACATTGAAAGTTTAAGCTATACAGTGTATTGATTTGATACACTTCTTTTGAATGATGACCACCATAGTGATAGCTAATACATCCATCATATTACATAATGACCATTTCTTTTCTTTTCTGAGAACATTTAAGATCTACTCTCTTAGCAACTTTCAGTATGTAAGACAGTATTATTAACTATCAAAATGCTGATCATTGAATCTCCAGAACTTACTCATGTTTTAACTGTAAGTTTGTACCTTTGACCAACATCTCCCTATTTTCCCTACCACCCTGAACTTGGTAACCACTCCTCTACTCTCTGTTTCTTTGACACTGGCTTTTTAAGAGTCCACATGTAAGTGATATCATACAGTATTTATCCTTCTCTTTCTGATTTGTTTAACTTAGCATAATATCCTCAAGTTTTATTCATGTTGTCACAAATGGCAGAATGAAATCCTTGTTCTTAAACGATTCTCTGAAAGTATCTAATTTTCATAAACAGCATGAATGATATGGCTTGAGAATTCTAGCTTGTGAATTCAAATCTTAATGATACTACATATAATTCCACAGAAAGATCTTTCTCTTACAGAAATGAATGATCCCATTGAATATTAAGTTGTTTCCAATTGGTCAGTAATTCATAAGGGGAGAAGGTCTGGAGACCATAACTTTTATTATGGAGAGGTAAGGAAATCCAACTTTAGATGGAGGTATATGGGAAAGAATTAACAGTTTATGTTGAGCATTTCTAAATAGCATAACTAGAGACTAATAGGTCAAAGTTACTGGAAGGAGACTGTCTACACATCACACAGAGATTTCTAAGAGTTGAAAGTATTGAAAAGGAAGGGGTCATGAAACCAAAATTGAAAAAGACATTGTATTCGAATGTTCATTGCAGCACTGTTTACAATAGCTAGGACATGGAAGCAACGTAGATATCCATTGACAGATGAATGGATTAAGAAGCTGTGGTACATATATACAATGGAATATTACTCAGCCATAAAAAGGAACACATTTGAATCAGTTCTAATGAGGTGGATGAACCTAGAGACTATTATACAGAGTGAAGTAAGTCAGAAGGAGAAAAATAAATATTGTGTACTAACACATATAAATGGAATCTAGAAAGATGGTGCTGATAAAATCATCTTCAGGACAGCAGTGGAGACACGGAAATAGAGAACAGACTTATGAACAGACTTATGGACACCATGGGTTGGGGGAAGGAAGACGAGGGTGGGATGTATGGAGAGAGTAACATGGAAATATACATTACATATGTAAAATAGATAGCCAATGAGAATTTGTTGTTACGACTCAGGGAATTCAAACTGGGGCTCTGTAACAACCGAGAGGGCTGGATGGAGAGGGAGGCTCAAGAGGGAGGAGACATATATATACCTATGGTTGATTCATGTTGATATTTGGCAGAAACCAACACAATGTTGTAAAGCAATTATCTTTCAATTAAAAATAAATAAATTTTAAAAATTTTTAAAAAGGAATGGGTCACTATCTGGTAATGTGGCCCATGGGGTCTAGAAAGACTGTTCACTAGTTAGGGTTACTGTATGGAAGGGGAGTGGAAAATCATTAAGGAAATGGAGGAGTGAGCTTCAGAATGGGTGGTTAGAAGCTGGGCATATAGATGTTTTATCACTGAAGCTGGGAAAGAAAATCTGGAAAATGAGGCTGGTGCTAGGAGCACATGGGATAAAGACCAGTCACTAATTAGTCTGTGAGGCCTGAGTAGATAATGGATATATATCATTTTTCCCAAATCTTGCCTTATTGCCTAATGAGTATATCTGACTTTTCTAACTCTAAGAATGTGTGAACAGAACACATATTCTTGGTGTACTTGAAAAACCACCCAAGCCCACCAGGCCTCTGTTTTCTTTCTAAGACCTCCTTTTGGATGTCACCCTCTCAGTAAGGTTATTTGGAGCTCTTCTGACCTTGTCTCATTATTGGAATTTTTACAAGTGTCTTTATTGTAGGGGAGGGGGAAAACCAGATAATAATATCACCAAAAACTAAAATCAACAACAGCTCAGTTTATTATAGGATGTATTTCTCACAAGAGACGAAAACAGGATCAGTAAAGAGCAATTACAGGAGGCTCACAGTTGTTGCCGAGCCAGTTCAACAGTTCTTAGAGGGCTGGCTTCATGTAGACAGCTGTAGAATAGTTGTTAGATGATTTTCTTCATGTTCTTGCGGGGAGACTGTGTCTCGTCTGATGTCGTTTGCACTAAAGGAGCACTGTTAATGACATCTATACCAAATATCAGGTCAATAAATTGCTTCCCTTCATTAGTCTGAGTGTCAATGTCTACACTAATGATGTTTATACAGCAGAAGGTCTCCAAGAAAGATAACAAGGACCTGTTTATAGTGACATGTGATGGTGGCCCCATAAAAACAAGCAAATACATAGGTGGGCTCTTGACTCTAGTGAATCAAAATCACTTCACTTATTCATTCTTTCACTCTGTATTTATTCTTTGAGTGACTTCTGTGAGCCCATCACTGTACTAGGTCCTTACAAGCTATGAACAAAAACCTTCAGGGAGCTTATGGTCAGCAGGGAAACAGAAATCATCACCCACATATATAATGGACTGTGAGGGCCATTAAAGAAAAATACAGATTTCTTTGGAAGAACTTAACAAGTTTAGATGGCATTTGACCATTTTTTCCAGAAAGCTCAGAGCTTCAGGTTGGAAAAGTTTACAGTCTTGTATGGGTGATAGTGGGTCTCTTTGGGAGTCTTTGTTGTTTAGTCACTCAGTTGCGTCTGACTCTTTTGCGGCCCTATGGACTGTAGCCCGCCAGGCTCCTCTGTCCATGGGATTTTTCAGGCAAGAGTACTGGAATGGGTTGCCATTTCCTTCTCCAGGGCGTCTTCCCAACCCAGGGATCAAACCCACGGCTCCTGCCACCTCTCTGGCATTGCAGAAGGATTCTTTGCTGCTGAGCCACGGGAGTCTAGGTAGGAATGAATGCTGTGCCTCCATAACCATCAAATCTGTATATGATTCTCAAGAAAGTGGAAGTTTCCTTATCTCAACTATTAAATAATGGAGTTCTGGTGAGATGCTTATGGATGACAATAACCATTTGTGTAATTAACAACAGGTTCACTGTATGTCTCTAGGCAATTGTGTAATATTTAGATTCGCCCCTGCCACTCTCAAGCTTTAGGTGGATTTAAAAAACGCCTTGTCCCCATGATGCTACACTGACTATCAGTGTACATTGCTTCGTGGATAAGCTGGGGCTACTTCTGGACAGAGCACTTTTTCTCTGAATTCCGGTGTCTGTGAGATGACCCAGCTGATGCAGGTGTTCTCCAGCTTTCTGGACTCAGCCTGACAATGACGTCAAAGACCCTGAGTCTGACTGGTTGTCAGGAGATGCAGATGTGAAGGGCACTCTGGCTTAGCACCGTCTACAGTTATGCTAGCTCCAGAGTAGCAAATGCATGTCCAAGAAAATGCCATTCCCTAGTGGAAACATACCAGTACCTGGAAAGCTCATAAAAATAGCATAAGAATAGACCTTCCATTTGTGCCTTTATCCTACTGAGTCAGGGAGCAGATACTAGGATGTGTCATCATGTGACTGAACTGTACCATCATTCCTGAAATGTACATTGCTAAAATGTATGCGTCTTCCTCCTCACTGATTACATTATTTGAAATCTTGTATGTTAGACACTTTTAAATTCCATCTGTCATCTGTTTTTTTCTCTAGGATTTTACTTAATTCTCACAACAGATCCCCAGAATGTAACTCCCAGACACAGGAATTTTCAAATTTATCCTCATTATAAGAGAAGATACTTTCCAGTTTCCAAAAGGAAAGAATTACTAGTTTTATAAATTAGGTTTCCCCTCTCCTACCTGCCCACCTGTGTCTTAGAATATTATTCAGAATTTGACTGCCATGTGTTGGCTTCAAGGGAAGGAGGAAGCCAGCATAGTTTGGGGAAATCTTTCAGGTTCTTTAACTTCACATGTACTTAGTCACATAACATACAATGGTATATATGTGTCTCCCAACAGTGTTCCAGGGTTGAGAGTGACTGTTAACTTCATGAGGACAAGGATTATAACCCCTTTTATAAGAATGCTTTTCTATAATGCTTTTACTCCACTCACTGGAAAATGCCTGTTACATAGTAAGGACTTAGTAAATGTTGATTGAGTAAAAAAAGATATTTTATTGAATAAAAAAGGAAAATCAGGGCTTTCTAATTGGAACTGCTTCTAAATTTAATATTTCTAATTTAGCCTTTGGTTTAGTTAGAAATGAAACAGTGTTTGAAAGCCTCATAGAGCTGAGTAGGTAAATGGTTGCTTAAGAACTAAATATTTTGCATTGATTCATTGAAGATAAGAGAAACGAGCAAAAGTCACCAAGTGACCTTAATACTTCAGTTACATGCTCATCTGTGTTTTACTATCATGCATGTCACCTGAAAAGTTATCTGCCCTGAATCTTCTTCTACTTGGCATTCATGGTGGTGGTGGTGAAGACAAGGGATGTCGCCAAGGCATTTGTGAACATACTTGATGTCTTTCAACTTAGCCATTGTAGCCTGGAATCCTCAGTGCCAACAAGATGTCATCAGCCCCCAGTATTTTATGAGCCTTTTTAAAGGGTGAGTATCCAGGAATGATACTCGTGTAGTTTGTCAGGGCTCTGTGCAATAACTACTTTGAGGAGCTGCTTCTTGGACTGAAATCAAATTGCAATGGCTCCACACAGCCGATGGAGGTTTTAGTATCAGTCCAGTCCCTCACCCACAGAGAACACTATTAATAACCAGGTAAAAGCCTTTGTGTATAAGCCGATTCCACTTACAGTTATATCATGTCAGGTGAATGTCAGTGTTCTATCTTGTGTTAGTCATAATGACGGCTAATATGATCCATACAGGATAATAGATGGGGTGGGAAGGATTACAGAGTTAAAAATCAATCAGGGCTTTCTCATACGTTTCTATGCTTTTGTGGCTGGTTAAATCATCAAAGTCTCAAGATTGATTTTTTTTTCTTTAGTAATCAATCCTTCACAGTCTGTTTCCTTTCCCCTCCTCCTTCTTCTCCCACCCTAATTTTTTTTTTAACATGTAGACAAGAGTTAAATTCTTTCTCTAGATAAATACAGAGAGGCATTCTTTGCCCCAGAGGGAAGATTTATCACAGGAGAAATTTATCTAGTTTTGGAGGCAGAGCTAGAAAGTTGTGCATGCTACGGTACCAGACAGGCAAGATATGGAGGCTGATAAGTATGAAGTAGTTTGTTCTTTTCAGAAATAAGTCATTTATGCTTGGATGTTTGGTATTTTATTTTCATCAGCAAAGCAGGGGCTCAGTTTATAATCTCCAAAGGAAATCCGGTGTTAACATTTGTACAACGAGACATGTCAGCATGAAACACCTGCATCTTTGAGCACTAAATGGAGCGACAGATCATGTATCTTTGGCTTTGAGATATATATGACATATATGTGTGTGTGTGCATGTGTGCGCACGCATATTCACCAAGGTTCTAAGACACAAGGATGACAGTGCTAACTTGATACAAAACAGCTCGGAGGGGAAGCCATATATCTGCTACTCCTCAGAATCTACATCTCTGTGGTTAAAAACACTAAAAATGTAGGTAATCTCTCAGAACAGGCTGACAGTAGTTTTATGAGGGGTGAAAAGGAGAGAGAGTGGAACTTAGAGATGGTCAAGAAGTAGGACGGGAGCCCTGTGATGGGCCTGTCTGAGGAGCTGGGAGGGGGCCGACGTGTCAGCACAGCTTGTGCTGAGGAGGTACGGTTACTTGCACGGCAGTGGGTGGCTGGGCGAGCTGACGCGGAATGAGCTGAGCACGCCATAGTTGTGGAGAACACAGGAACCTGGAAGGGGCTGTTCATTCATTCACTCACCACAGTCTTCCATTAAATAGACACTAGACAAGTTATTGTAAACCAAGGACTCGGATGCAAGGAGATAAACTTCACAATTGATGGATGCAAAACACCTGGTACTCTAAGCACGGAGGCAGGCAGGAAGCTTTAGGGTTCAAGGATGATACTCTGGGGAACAAGATAGCAAGAACAATCCAGGAGCTTTCTCCACAGTACCTCCCGACACATCCTGCACTTAATACCTTCTGTTTGCCCCTCCAGAATCACTCATTTTCTTTCACTCTGTATAGAACAATCATTGGACTTGCTTTCCTTCTGGCCAACAGTGAGTCCTGATAAGAGGTTGGAGAGAAGGATGGTGTTGGCATGTTTATTCCCATCAGTGGCCTTCTAAAGTGGTAACAGAGCCTGGGACTGGCTATGCCCTCTGCTCAAAGGTCAGAGCTTCTCTTGAGGCAGCCAACTTGGCACACATTCTCTTTCTGGGTTCTGGTAGCCTCACTTCCCATTCCCTTTGGGCTTCAGGTTAAAAGTCAGGCTACTGTCTATCCCTTACAGTTTCCTTATACTCAGTCCACACATTTGTAAATTGTTCATTTTAATCTTCACTCAAATTATCTTGATTTTGACACTGCCTCCTGCTACCACCCAGCCTGATACATATCCCAATTCCATCGCTCTCTCTTCATCTCTTCTGCTACCGCCTAGTCCTGTAAGGTTACTGCACTAGCCTCCTAATTCACTGCCTGATTTCACTTTTGTGTTCCTATAGCCAACTCATGGGGTTCTCCGGTGGTTCAGTGGTAAAGAGTCCACCTGCAATGCAGGAGATGCCAATTCAGTCCTTGGGTTGGGAAGATCTCCTGGAGAAGGAAATGGCAACCCACTCCAGTATTCTTGCCTGGGAAATTCCATGTACAGAGAAGACTGGTGGGCTATAGTCCATGGGGTCACAAAAAGTCAGACACAACTGAAGCAACTGAGCAAAGCCTACATGTAGCAAACAAAACAATCTTTTAAAAAATGTAAATCGGATCATAACAATCTCCCGCTTAAAACCCTTGAATGACTGCCCAGCACTTTTGTAAAATACAAAGTTCTTACCCTGACTTGGGATACCCTTCATGGAAGAATCCCTTCTTTCTATCCTGGCCTCATCTATGATTACAACTCTGCCTCAAAACTATGTTCCAAATTAATACTCCAGTGATTTTCCTCACTGAACATTAAATTGGCTGCTCTTACCAGCCAAATCTCAGAAAGGTCATGCATGACCCGCCAAGATAATGTGGCCAAGCAGTCATTTCTCCATGACATTATCTCTACTTACTATATAGCTTCCTGCCTAACCGCTTCTTTCTATCTATCTATTCATCCATCCATCCTCCCATTAGAATCTAAGCTCTACTGGAACAGGGAACTTGTCTTGTTCTCTACTGTATCTCTACCATACCATACAGTCTCTGACATATAGTTGGCACTCATATGCTTATTGAATGAATGGATAAGTTCAGTTCAGTCACTCAGTCATGTCCGACTCTTTGCAACCCCATGAACTGCAGCACACCAGGCCTCCCTGTCCATCACCAACTCCCAGAGTCTACCCAAACCCATGTCCATTGAGTCGGTGATGCCATCCTACCATCTCATCCTCTGTCGTCCCCTTCCCCTCCTGCCCTCAATCCTTCCCAGCATCAGGGTCTTTTCAAATGAGTCAGCTCTTCGCATCAGGAGGCCAAAGTATTGGAGTTTCAGCTTCAACATCAGTCCCTCCAATGAACACCCAGGACTGATCTCCTTTATGATGGACTGGTTGGATCTCCTTGCACTCCAAGGGACTCTCAAGAGTCTTCTCCAACACCACAGTTCAAAAGCATCAATTCTTTGTCGCTCAGCTTTCTTTATAGTCCAACTGTCACATCCATACATGACTACTGCAAAAACCATAGCCTTGGCTAGACGGATCTTTGTTGACAAAGTAATGTCTCTGCTTTTTAATATGCTCTTTAGATTGGTCATAACTTTGCTTCCAAGAAGTAAGCGTCTTTTAATTTCATGGCTGCAGTCACCATCTGCAGTGATTTTGGAGCCCCCCAAAAGTAAAGTCAGCCACTGTTTCCACTGTTTCCCCATCTATTTGCCATGAAGTGATGCCATGAATGAATGGATAAATGAATGGGTAAATAAGAGGACCCAGTCCTAGAAGGAACAGAGAATAAAACTAGTTTCTAAGACAGAAATTCAAGCAGGAAATATACAAGGATTGGGCTACTAGAGCTGTCATACTCTTTAATAAGTGAAAGTTGCTCAGTTGTGCCTGACCCTTTGAAACCCCATAGACTGTAGCCATCCCCCCACCCCACCCCCGCCCCCCGGCTCCTCTGTCCATGGGGATTCTCCAGGTAAGGATACTGGATGGGTTGCCATGCCCCCCTCCAGGGGATCTTCCCAACCCAGAGATCAAACCCAGTTCTCCCGCATTGCAGATGGATTCTTTACCAACTGAGCCACCAGGGTGATACTCTTTGGGACCAGATAGAAACTGTTTTGTTTTGTTTGATGGAGGATCTGGGGGTTATGTGGTAATGGCCAGATAAGAACTCTAGAGTCATGCTGGGGTCAGAGTTCTTCATCTTTTGTGTGTGTGTGCTATAGACCCCTTTGAAAGTTTGATGAAGCCAATAAATCCTTTCTCATTAAAATATGTTTAATGCATAAAATAAAATCTCTAGAATTATAAGAAAAACCAATCATATTGAAACACAGTTATAAAATGTTCTAAAATTATGTTGCTTTATGTTCTAAATGTTCTATATGTTCTAAAATACAGTTGCTTTATTTAATAGATTAATAATAAAATATATCTGATACATGTCTGGTAACCACCAGAATTTTTTTTTTTTGTTATACCTGCTTTTTTAATTTATATATTTATTTATTAAAAAAAAATTTTTTTTTTTTATTAGTTGGAGGCTAATTACTTCACAACATTTCAGTGGGTTTTGTCATACATTGATATGAATCAGCCATAGAGTTACACGTATTCCCCATCCCGATCCCCCCTCCCACCTCCCTCTCCACCCGATTCCTCTGGGTCTTCCCAGTGCACTAGGCCCGAGCACTTGTCTCAAGCATCCCACCTGGGCTGGTGATCTGTTTCACCATAGATAATATACACGCTGTTCTTTCAAAACATCCCACCCTCACCTTCTCCCACAGAGTTCAAAAGTCTGTTCTCAGAATTTTTAAATAGTGATAAATATAAATGGTATTTAGAGATAATGGCATCAGTATAATAGTAATATGAAAAAAAAGTATAAATATATATATGTAATTTTTGTAAGTTTCAGATGTACTCATTTTTCTCTGGCTTGTCTGCATTCACAGTTCAAGGAAATACCAAATTTTGTTAGAATGTAGTGAAAATAATTTTTCTCTCACTGAAGTTCACAGACATCCTTTATTCTATCCATAGGCCCTTCTATCTTAGAAGTCCCTTTAGAAACTTAATGGAGCTGGGCCTAAAGATGGAAGTCCAGCAGCTCCTCCAAGGGTAGAGGGAACTGGCAGAGGCATGTACTGCTGCCAAAACACTGCTCTATAAGAAAAAGAACACTAAAATGACCCCAGGATGACCAGAGACTTGGGAATCTCAAAAGAGCTGAGAATCTAAGGATGCTCTCTTGTACAGATCCAAACCACTATCCTTTTGAAAACTGAATTTCTCCACTGGAAATCATGAAAGAGAATACTTTCTGATGTGATGTTTGGGGCTTGATACTTCCCAATAGTCAAGGAAACAGTTTAAGGAGGAGGATTCATGCAGTGTCTCTGTGTTTCTCTTGGTTCCCATACACATAAAATGAAACCCTGCAGTTCTGCAGGACATTCCACACATATTTGCTATAAAAAAGAATCCTCCTTGAAGAGTGTTTTAGGATAAGCCATTCAAGCTCTACCATTAAATCCAGAATGCATAAGCATTTACAGATGGGGTTCCTTTGGTTCATTCATCACATTTATGATCTGTAGACTCTCCCCAAAGTAGTTTCCTCTTTAACCACATTGGTTTGGGATGTATGAAATACATCTGTGATTGATCAGAGTTGGAGATGCTCCCACTCACCCCGTTTACAAGACGAGTTCACTTGCAGGTACCCCCTGCTCCTGGCTACAAGGAAACAGGCCCACAGCAAGACAGCCTTTCAAAATGCAGACTTGTGGCTTATTATTTGCTTGGATGTCCTGATCTTCGTCAATCAGAGGACTTTAATAGAATGCAAACTATTCATATGAAATCTCTGAAAATAATGGAGGTCCTTTCCTATGTATTTTGTGGGACAGGTCTACAGCTTGGAAAGCTTCTCACAAATTTGGCCCATAAGATTGTTTTGGTCCAATTAGAAGAACAGAGGAATTTAAATCTAGGCATTGAGTAATTCAAGGGGCCATAGAACCTCGATATGTATTGAACCAGAGTCTGGTGTGCAAAACTTGGAAATCCTTCAAGGTTTTCTTGTTCTGTGCCACCTGTCAGTTTGTCTGAATAGGAGGGTTTTCCAGGGGTAACTAATCCTAATGCTTTGTGACAGATCTGGGCTTTGTGGCAAATTTTCTAGTGGATTTGAATGGCTTTGGGTTGCTGAAATAATTCAGTACAATGTAGGTTGACATGTGACATCTTATTTTATTAAGCAAAGAAATTGGAATGGAAATCAAGAGCATGAAACATTCCTTGCTAAAATAAATCAGCAATAATTCCCTATAGGGCTGGAGGAAAAGGAAGGTCTGGTCTTATAAGCCTGCCCTTCTGACATCTGACAATCAAATTAAAGCCAGGTGTAAGCTGTATCACCAGAGCCTGTCCCTTCTAATCACTTCCTGGTTTTTGTAGCTACTATATGTGATTCTGATAAGTAGCACATGCTTTCTTGGTAGGGACTTCTGAAAATACTCCATAGAAATCATGAAACCATGTACAAAGGGCACAAGTCCCCACTTTTTGGTTTGAGTTTACAGTGTGGAGTGCTAAGAGCTTGTTGCTCGTGGGATGGATGATTTTTCATCCTGTCTGCTCTAACACAGCTGATTATTGTTTGTGCCTGATGGCCTTCCAGGCCATAGTTCTTTGAGAGGGTCAGGTTGAAACACATTAGTACTAACTAGAATTCAATCCCCTTGACAGGAAGTCACAGTTGAACCTGACTTAGGATTGTGGCCCAGGGTCTTCTCTGTTTCCACTCCTAGGTCAAAGGCTTATTACCCTTTAAGCCTAAACTTTTACAAGTAATTAACAGTTGAATCTTCTCTGAGCTCAATTCTCTTATCCATTTTCTAACCAAATTCTCATTGAAAACAACAACTAGGCTTATTGATTTAATTTAGACTAATTTAATTTTAATCGATGAATAGCAGTTGCCTTCATTGGAAGTTTAAATTAAGAAAGTCCCCATGAAGTAAACTAATGGATTTTGGTATTTCATAAATGCTTATCTTGAAAATGCTATGTCTAGTTGCGCCTTTAAAAGAAGTAGAGTTCTTTAACTTTTGAAAAGCATATAAGAATCAAGTAAAGAAATGATTTTTCAGAAATAATAGAATACTCATAGGGCTGAAAGCTCTGTCTAAAGTCCTGTTCTCCACATTGAGAAGTGATTGGTTTAAGAATAATTTCCCATAAGCCACTGTATTGAACGCTCATTCACCTTGAAAGCCAAGTCAGAGTGAGGGCAACTTTGTCAAGGGAGCAGAATCCTGACAGCACAAATTTCATTCTTTTCTAATTACTTTAAAAAAAAAAAAAAAACCAAAACAGTCACCCCACCCAGCATGTATAGGCCTTGTTGCTCTTTTAAGAAAAAAATGATTAGTCTTTTTCTTGCTATGAAAACTTTGGCTCATGCATCTTCTTGTGATTTTTAGGACTTAGGAATAATTTGAAGATTGGACTTTGTATGTTGAAGCCTTAAATGCTATGGTCAGAAGTGCCCAACATTAAGTTATGTTTTAAATTCTGTTTGGTTCCCTCCACTTCCATTCTGAGTTCTAATGTCTTTTCATCTTGGCCGGAAGCTGCAGCTATTTTTCTCTGTGTTTGACCTAGCCATTTATTCCACTTTCTTTTGGCAGAAGAATAGAAAACAACATTTGCAGCATCCCTAAATTAATTATACTTTTCTCAAGCTAAAGAACTGTGACAGAACCACAAAACAGCAACTGAAAACTAATTCCTTAAAAGAATATGAAAAAAGGAAGTTGTATAAGATAGGGTAATTAATCTTGCAATAAAAATAATTGTTTACAGTTAAAATTAATGTAACATGCATTCCTCAGCAGATAATAAATTATGGACTTTCTCATTAGCATTTGAATTGATTTCCTCTAATTTCTGAGGAGCACGTGAGCATGTGACTAGATTAAGTTTAATTGGACTACAGCTGGCGCTGATTGTATGCACATGGGGTGGGCACTTTGCTGACTGACTGGCTGTCTCTGCATTTTGTTTCCATTGTCTTTCTCTTTCTCCACTGTTTTTTCTCCTCCAGGTAGAAAGACTGAAAATACTAGGGTCTTGATATGGAATTAAACTAGTGAAAGGATGGTAGCTTTGAATAATGTTAGGCAATGAGTTCCCACCAAGAATGATTATGATATAATATATGATTATCATATACTTGTTATTAACCATCTTCTCATCATTACGTAATTATTATTTTGTCAACAACTATATACTGAACATTTTCCATGTGCTGGTATTGCATTCAGTACTTCACGTGTCATTTAATCTTTACAACAGTAGATGTTATTATTCTTCCCATTTTAGAAATGAGTAAATTAAAGTTCAGAAGGGGTAAATAATTTGTCCAAAGTGGCACAGATAAATATGTTAGAATTGAGATTGGAAATGTCTTTTTTTTTTTTTTTTTAAATTCTAGGGATCATGCTCTTAACCATTTTATTATTCTGGTTATTTGACATTTCAAGCAGTCTAATTACCCTGACAATGGGGAATGAAAATAAGTAGTCTGTGTTCCTAACTAAGCATCTGGGTAATCAGCAGAGCATCTACAGAAAGAAGAAATAGCTAAGAAGGGGTTAACTTGGAGCTGATGAAGGACTATATGGTCACCATGGAGATAGGCAAGGTTTCTCAGAGGCCCATAATTAGGAAAAAATCATGAGTCCAATTAATATTGGGATTCCTAAGAAGTGGGAAGCAACCAGTATTTCACAAAAGTTGAGGGGAAGAATTGGTAAAATTTAGGCCCAGTTCTACTAGGTTGTATCTGATTAGAGCTGAGAAAATTAAGAGCAAAAGAGTAATGGTTCTACAATGGATGTTTTCTCTTAGAATAAATTTCTCACTTCCATGAAGTAGAAGAACTATGTAGGGCAATTTGAAAAATAAGCTCCTCCAGATTTTGGTGGTGTGATGCTTTGGTGTCTTTCTCACTTGAGAGAAAACTTAGGTCCCATCCCAATAGGAATAGCTCAAGCCTATTGCCTTATTGATATATGTATGTATATATAAAGGACAAGTTTGGGAATGGGGGTTCTTTCAGCAGAAGATAAAATACTTTTAGGTGAATTTAGAGCCTTTCTCTGCAGATCGCCATTAGCACCTGCACTTACTCAGTGCTCTCATTTTACTCTGCCTTGCCTCATAGTCAGTTGTTGACATGATGGTTTCCCAAACACTGGGCACTCTGTGCGGATGGGGCCTCTAGGTGTGACAAATAAATACCCCAAAGTGCAGGTATTAGCTGCAAATCCACATCAAATTTTCCTAATACTAAATATAGTTAGATCTTGGAAACTTTTTCTTTCTCTCTTATATGCCAAATATCTCTTACCACACACAATATTGTATTCACTAGGCTATTAATGAATTCAAATGTTGTAGGTAATTATATGGAGAAACAGGATTTGATCATGGTACCCAATATCAGTGTGGACAAAAAAGAAGACTTTAGAAAACACGATATTTGAGGTTATACTTCTGAATATAAAACTTTGATCAAGGTAGAGACTTGCCAGAGTATTAAACAGGGGACCCATATTTTTAAAATATACACACACAATTTAGGTTTCTCCTCCCTGCTTAAATATTAATCATGGGAAAGAAATAAAAATTAGATACTTGGCTGATGTGTCTGTGTTTTAGTTGAGCTGACATGTCCAATATAAATGCCAAGGAACCAGTCTGCTTGGAGCCTACTTGGATCCTTTGACTTTTGGCATTTTTCACTAAGTTCCTAGATGGCTCCTCTCTTTTTCACTCTCCTCTTGTTTGGAGCTGTTAAAAATCTGTAATCCCTAGTCTTTGTTCCAGTTTTATCAGAAGTTGAAATACAGCCCCCACTTAAATTTTCCCAATAAACAAAGTGCCATGTTGTCGCAGCCTAGCCTTTCACCTCGTTACAGTGGTAGCGGAGTGTGATGTCACAGTTGACCCAATACCAGCCTGCCCATAAATGATACAGCCTGTTCCCCCTTTGCTTCCTGGCTCAAGCACCGGGAAGGAGCTTAGTATGAAATTCATGCCGTGTTGACAGATTTAAAAGTTGCTACAAACTCTAACAGACAGCAACTGCAGTTTGTAGACACACACAACATGCACCGTTCTCTTGTATTCCTAAGTGATGACATTCTTCGTTTAAAGAGTTACGTTTATATAGCTCATTACTGCGGCCTGTCTATGAAATGAGGGTGGTGGAGAGAAGGGGAAAGAAGGCTAAATTGGATATGAAGACATTTACCAGAAGAATTTTCCAAATGTTAATGAGCAGCTTAAAGGCCTGCACACGTGTTGCAATGTAATTGGGTTTGCTGCCTTGTGGGGACTCTCAAGCTTTTCCACGCTTGCCCATTGTACTTTGAGAGGTGGAATGCACCCCTCAGATTTCTAACACTTTGGCTCGGAAGATCCACATGGTGCTAAATTGTAAATCTGCAGACAGCTAACAAACAGGGCCAAGCTCCAGTGACTCTTGTTTGGTTTGGGCTTTTCAAGCAATTAAATGAATGGCAGTCTCTAAATGTCCCAGGGGAGGTACAACGTGCTATGAGGAGAATTTACTGGAAAGGGGCAAGGAGGGGTTCCTTCCCTGTTATGGGGACTTTTCCTGGAAAAAAAGAATAAGCAATTATATCCAAACGTATCCTGAGAATCTTGCCAACCTGCTTCTATTCCTTAGTGCCCATCACCTTCATAGTCTGAGTTCTCCATTGGGAAGGCCTTGGATTTTTTCCACGTGAAGCAGTTGCAGCTCAGATTGAGCTTATGTTGCAGTTAAATACGTGTACATTTTGAAAGGTTTCCTTTGGTTACCAAAGGGGAAAGGGGCAGTGGGGGTTGAAAATTAGGGGTCTAGGCTTAAGAGATACAAACAACTGTGTGTAGAATAGATAAGCAGTAAGGATATATTATATAGCATGGGGAATTATAGCCATTATCTTGTAATAACATTTAATGGAGTATAATCTGTAAAAATACTGAATCACAATGCTTCATACCTGAGATTAATATAATACTGTAAATCAACTATACTTCAACCAAAAAAAAAAAATACAAGGTTCCCTTTGGTCATTTTGCAGCCTCTTATATAGGAGCTATGTCTGTCTACTAGAGAAGGAGCAAGATGTTCCTTGATCTTGATCCAAGAAGACAGGTTGTTACCATTGTAGGTTGTCTCTGGATTCTTGGCACAGGGGCAGGGTGTGGGGATAACCACACTGGGGAGTGGTGAGCTGTTGGGTGGGATTCACAGATGCCAGGGCTTCTGCCCTCTCTGAAATAATGCCTGGGGGCCACGGAGAGCTTCCGGCTGCATGCTGCCAATCTCGGTGAGCTTAGTTTTGACTTTTGTTATAATTCAGGAAAGAGTTTTATTGAACAGTGGAAAGTCCTTGATTTAGGGGACCATAAATTACTCCTGCAGAAGCAGGGGCTATTGACTAGTGCAGTGATTCTGTAAAGTAGTCTGAAGCTTCTTAAGGCAAGAGTCATAGGTTTTTTGAAGTTGCATTTGCTTAGGTGTAAGTTTGGCCATGATGATGGCCTAGAGAAATGAGTCCCTTCTGCCTCAATTATTTCGTTGAAGGTATATGCTTGTGATTCATATTATTGTGAGGGTGCTAGTCACTGGCTTAGCATGCCAGCTGGACTGGGTTGACTCTTCATTAACCTTTTAATTTTCTGCCTGGGTTCCTGTTTTGGCGATCTGTTGTATTGCAAAATACTCTCTTTTTGGTTTGATCTTAATTGTTTCATGGCGATTGAACATGAAGAGCAATATGAAATTAAGTGGATAGTATTTAGATATGAATATTTTCAGCCTTTGGATTTAAACTCAGTAACAACAGAAATAAAAGGAGGTCATTCTGAGGTGACTCCCCATTTGCATGATTAGGTAAAGCTCAGAGGAGCAATCTGAATGTTAGATGAGTCTCCAAATTCAGAAGAATCTTTAAACTACTAATGTCAACCATGAGGCATCAAAGATCATTAACCACCCTTCTCCTTTTCCCCTCAGTGTGACCAACTATGTATGTCTCAGGTATCAAGAAGCCGTAAAGAGGTTTGTCATACCCTCTGGTCCTATGTAGGGAGTTAAGGTAGACACACAAAGTAACAAGATCCTGCAAAGCAATTATCCTTCAATTAAAAAATAAATAAATTTAAAAAATAACTAATAATTGGAGATGGCTTGAAAGTGCAGTGGTATAACATGCTCTGGGAATTTGGTAGGCTAGCTCACTTTTTCCCAGAATTGTCCCAGAAAAATCATCATAAAGCCTCTATTAGATGCTTTCACAGAGGAGAGAGATTATATCATCTCATTTAATCTTTTCAACATCCTGGAAATGTAGGTATTATTATTTTCATTTACCTAATTAGGAAAGTGAGGGTCCCAGAGATTAATTAACTTATTCAAGATCCCGTAGACAGAATAATGTAGTTAGAATTTGAATCCAGGTCAGACTGTGTCAGATTGGGGCACTGTATTGTAAGTAAGGAACGTCGCTCAGTTGTGTCTGACTCTTTGCAACCCCATGGACGGTAGCCTACCAGGCTCCTTTGTTCATAGAATTTTCCAGGCAAGAGTACTGGAGTGGGTTGACATTTCCTTCTCCAAGGGGATGGTGGAAGATCAAGTGTCAGGACACAGTTCAGTTCAGTTGCTCAGTTGTGTCCGACTCTTTGCAACCCCGTGGACAGCAGCACGCCAGGCCTCCCTGTCCATCACCAACTCCTGGATCTTACTCAAACTCATGCCCATTGAGTCAGTGATGCCATCCAACCATCTCATCCTCTGTCGTCCCCTTCTCCTGCCTTCAATCTGTCCCAGTATCAGGGTCTTTCCAGTGAGTCAGTTCTTCGCGTCAGGTGGCCAAAGGATTGGAGTTTCAGCTTCAACATCAGTCCTTCCAATGAATAGTCAGGACTGATTTCCATTAGGATGGACTGGGTGGATCTCCTTGCAGTCCAAGGGACTCTCAAGAGTCTTCTCTAACACCACAGTTCAAAAGTGTCAATTCTTCAGTGCTCAGCTTTCTTTATAGTCCAACTGTCACATCCATACATGACTACTGGAAAAACTATAGCTTTGACTAGATGGACCTTTGTTGACAAAGTAATGTCTCTGCTTTTTAATATGCTGTCTAGGTTGGTCATGGCTTTTCTTCCAAGGAGCAAGTGTCTTTTAATTTCATGGCTGCAGTCACCATCTTCAGTGATTTTGGAGCCCCCCAAAATAAAGTCTGTCACTGTTTCCATTATTTCCCCATCTGTTTGCCATGAAGTGATGGGACTGGATGTCATGATCTTAGTTTTCTGAATGCTGAGTTTTTTTTTTCCATTTATTTTTATTAGTTGGAGGCTAATTACAATATTGTAGTGGTTTTTGTCATACATTGACATGAATCAGCCATGGATTTACCTGTATTCCCCATCCCGATCCCCCTCCCACCTCCCTCTCTACCCGATCCCTCTGGGTCTTCCCAGTGCACCAGGCCCGAGCACTTGTCTCATGCATCCAACCTGGGCTGTTGATCTGTTTCACCCTAGATAATATACATGTTTCGATGCTGTTCTCTCGAAACATCCCACCCTCGCCTTCTCCCTCAGAGTCCAAAAGTCTGTTCTGTACATCTGTGTCTCTTTTTCTGTTTTGCATATAGGGTTATCATTACCATCTTCTAGATCCCATATATATGCGTTAGTATACTGTTTGTCTTTATCTTTCTGGCTTACTTCACTCTGTATAATGGGCTCCAGTTTCATCCATCTCATTAGAACTGCTTCAAATGAATTCTTTTTAACGGCTGAGTAATATTCCATGGTGTATATGTACCACAGCTTCCTTATCCATTCGTCTACTGATGGGCATCTAGGTTGCTTCCATGTCCTGGCTATTATAAACAGTGCTGCGATGAACATTGGGGTGCACGTGTCTCTTTCAGATCTGGTTTCCTCAGTGTGTATGCCCAGAAGTGGGATTGCTGGGTCATATGGCAGTTCTATTTCCAGTTATTTAAGAAATCTCCACACTGTTCTCCATAGCAGCTGTACTAGTTTTGAATGCTGAGTTTTAAGTCAACTTTTTCACTCTCCTCTTTCACTTTCATCAAGAGGATTTTTAGTTCTTCACTTTCTGCCATAAGTGTCATCTGCATATCTGAGGTTATTGATATTTCTCCTGGGCAATTTTGATTCTAGTTTGTGCTTCATCCAGCCTGGCATTTTGCATGATATACTCTGCATATAAGTTAAATAAGCTCGGTGACAATATACAGCCTTGATGTACTCCTTTCCTGATTTGGAACTAGTCTGTTGTTCCATGTCCAGTTCTAACTGTTGCTTCTTGACCTGCATACAAATTTCTCAGGAGGCAGGTCAGGTGGTCTGTCTGGTATTCTCATCTCTTGAAGAATTTTCCACAGTTTGTTGAGATTCACACAGTCAAATGCTTTGGCATAGTCAATAAAGCAGAAGTAGATGTTTTTCTGGAACTCTCTTGCTTTTTTGATGATCCAAGGGATGTTGGCCATTTGATCTCTGGTTCTTCTGCCTTCTCTAAATCCAGCTTGAACATCTGGAAGTTCACAGTTTCAGGAGACAGAAACCACAACAAAACCAAACTCTAGGAACTTAAAGCTTAATGTGAAGCTCTACTGGTCTGATTTGAAGGTCTGGGTGGTTTGGGGTAGTAATCAGGACGTATAAGCCTTGGAAAGGATGGAATTCTATTTTGGAGGACTTGGAATTGCTGGCTGTAGTCAAGGGAGCCCTCCAGTGACTGTCAGATTGTCTGTTAGGTTCACTGTGGGAGTTCCCAGCACTTAGTATTGAGTTAGCTAAGAAGTTTGTTTGGGTTTTTCCATATGAACTTTTTGGTCAACCTAATACTGTACTGAAGAGTTATAAGCACTCAATAGATAAGAAAGGGAGGGATGGAATAAGGGAAGAAGTGGGGATGGAGGGGAAAAAGGAGGTAAGAAGGGAGAGAGGGAAAAAGGGGTTATTAAACTTTGTTTCTCTGAGGAGTGATATGCTAAGTGATGTTTGGGACCTCTAATCTTGATGTAGATGTTTAGAAAGGCATGTGACTGGTGGAGCCTAGAGGCAGAGTTAAATGATGGAAAGAACATCAAATTTAAACTATACATATTCAAATTTGGATTCAGAAAATTTTTGACTCATGATCCATATATGGTTGCTGTTGGGCATTTTTTTTTTTTTTTTTTTTTGCTGCCTTAAAAATCTTATCTGAATTCATGCTTCCTAAAATGTTATATCTAGGTGGAACTCTGTCTCACTTGGATAAACAATGTGAAGTGACTGGAGATGAAGTGCTTAATTGCTTGTTTAATGTTTCCAATATATACACAGTTGGGACTGTCTTAATGCTACTCAGCCTTAAAATTCACTCTTTCAAACCTTTCTCCTAATAAATGCCAGGGTTATGTTGGTAATCAGGGATGATTATTGTGATAATGACCAATTGTACATGAGTCGTTAGGCTGCCAGGGTTCATGGCTTTATGTGATCAGTCAGAAATTTGAAGAAAATAAATTTGAATTTCACTTTGGACCTTGGGGCCAGAGGAGTGCCTGGTGCTTAATAGATATTTTCCATATGAATGAATGAGTGTAATAGTTGGTCAAATCACCTAAACTTGACCTGGGTATGGGAATAGCCATGAGTAGAAATCATTTAATGACTCAACATAATTTTCTCAAATTAATGTCTCTGTTTTTATTCCTATTCCTGCCTCTTAAATCTAAATCCTTATCATTTTATAATTGGTATTCTGCAGTCGTTTAATAGCTGGTTTTCCTTTCTCCCACCATTTTTCTTCCAGTGCCCCGAAACCCCCAAAAGCTCATGTCCAGATATAATAATAATAAACTCCTCAAAAATTTTATCATTTGTTTTTTTATTAGTTTATTCATTCTAAAATTCTTTTTGCATGCCTCCCTGTGTAAAGTAATTATCCAGGTGTAATGGGAGGTGGGAAATAGATGGGGAGACAGTGGAAACAGTGTCAGACTTTATTTTTCTGGGCTCCAAAATCACTGCAGATGGTGACTGCAGCCATGAAATTAAAAGACGCTTACTCCTTGGAAGGAAAGTTATGACCAACCTAGATAGCATATTAAAAAGCGGAGACATTACTTTGCCAACAAAGGTCTGTCTAGTCAAGGCTATGGTTTTTCCAGTGGTCATGTATGGATGTGAGAGTTGGACTATAAAGAAAGCTGAGTGCTGAAGAATTGATGCTTTTGAACTGTGGTGTTGGAGAAGACTCTTGAGAGTCCCTTGGACTGCAAGGAGATCCAACCAGTCCATCCTGAAGGAAATCAGTCCTGAGTGTTCATTGGAAGGACTGATGCTGAAGCTGAAACTCCAATCCTTTGGCCACCTCATGCGAAGAGTTGACTCATTGGAAAAGACCCTGATGCTGGGAGGGGTTGGAGGCAGGAGGAGAAGGGGATGACAGAGGATGAGATGGTTGGATGGCATCACTGACTCGATGGGCATGAGTTTGAGTAAGATCTGGGAGTTTGTGATGGATAGGGAGGCCTGGCGTGCTGTGATTCATGGGGTTGCAAAGAGTCGGACATGACTGAGCGACTGAACTGACTGACTGACTGAATGGGAGGTGGACACACAGTAAGGGAAGAATATACAATATTATATCACATAGCATTTTGCCCACCCCTGGATTCTTTAAGCTACTTTTATATTAAAAAACCAGTCTTTCCATTTTTGAACCTGGAAGTTTGGGAGGTGGGGTCACAATAGCCTACTCATACCTGGTGAAACTTCTCATTCCTCAAGCCTCTCTTTGCATCTCCCTATCTTATTTTCTCTTCCTTCCTTTTTTGGTGGAACATTTGCCTTCCTTTCAGTAATAGAGTCTTCAGTGGCTCCACAAATGAATCATGTTTTGCTCATGTACCATGCTCATTTCTACCTTTCTGCTCTTAGGGAACTGTTGCCTTCTTCCCTCCTTGAACATTTCTCCCACTTGTTCTTTAACATCCAGCTCAATTTCAATTTTCTCCACTGAACTGTCTTATGCCCCAGCCTATGCTTACACATTCTTTCCTGAATCATAGGATTTAAATTCTTAGTTAAATCTATCATGTAACAATTTCCCATTTAAGTTTCTCCACTCTTCCTTATGGTTGATGAGTCTTTGTATCAGTGATTCTATTTTTGTTTTTGTGGATGCCCTACATCCCTGGCCCAGTGCTCCATTTCATTTAACAATCACTGACCAATAGGAGAGTGTTTCTTCATTAGGTGACGGTAAAGTTGTGAGCATGTTGAATATGAGACTATCTGTTATTAATTAATTAATATTTTTTACAGTACTTAATAGTAAAATACAAAGAATGAAAAGACAGCTAAAATTGTTTTATATTCTCAAGAGATCAAAATGAAGATTTATCTTACACAGCTGTTTTTGTTACAGGAAATGGTTTCTTTGGACTCATGCTGCCCAAATGATTTCATTATTGTTGCTATTGTTAATTTTATCAGTTTTAAAAAGAGAAATTTGAATTGTCGTTGGCTTTCATAAATCCATTATTTTATGACCTGCTGAGAAGAATTTTGCTGCAGAATTTAGAGGGAGCTGAACTGGCATTATGAAATCAGAAAGAATCTGGATCTTTTAAAGCCAGCTGTACTTTCTTGACCAGGGGTCTGGATTAACAACAAATCAAAGGAAAGCCTATAGGGACCGAATGTTGGTTCACTGAGCAAGTCCTCATCAAAGAATGGTGTGTGCATGTGTGGGGGTCGTGCAGCAGGCTGTTGCATTATTGTCCCTCTATCCTTCATGAACTTTGGGGGTCCTATGTAGCATCTCCAGAAAAGCAAAGAGAAACTTTTCTAGAACGCTTCAACTGCCAATGAGAGTGAATGATTTTCTGTTGTTTTATCCCATGTGTGGTCATTATGGAAACATTTCCAGCCAAGCCCTGGCTGGATCTGGCCTCACAGTTTGAAGCTGTGATACTTGCATCTGTATTCTGCAACAGCTTATAAAATTGTTTCCTGACCAAATTAGAGTTTTCTATTCAGATCATGTTATTTCAGATAATAAATATGGAAGACACAAAGTATCACCTACAAATTGGCACAGACAGGGTTTTGAAAATATTGATTATTTTTCCCCTTTAAAAATATTGATAAGTGTGTTAACTTTAGTCATCATTAAACTTTTTTTTTAGCAGTGTAAAAGATTGTGTGTTAGTTACTCAGTCATGTCTGACTCTGTGCAACCCTATGGGCTATAGCCAGCCAGGCTCCTCTGTCCATGGGATTCCAGGCAAGAATACTGGATTGGGCAGCCATTCTCTTCCCCAGGGGATCCTCTCGACCCACGGTTAAGGACTACAGTTGTGTAATAAATAGCCTAAACTATGTTTTCAACAGTTCTAATTTGATTTCCAGGTGAAATTTTGTTGTTGACAAAATGAGAAATCCATCTTAAATCCCAGAAACTATGTAACATACTAAAATTTTATGCCATCAAAGCCAAAAACATAAAAGAAAAAACTAATAATTTGACTACATTAAAAACAAAACCATAGTACAACAAAAGTACACCCCACAATAAAAGGTAAAGATAAAGACAAACGTGGAAAAGGCTTATACAACATATGACAAGGGGATTACATCTCTAATATACAAAGAGCTCCTACAAATTAATAAAAATGTGAACATGATAATAAAATAATACATTTAGCAAAAAATATGTAAAATACTAAAGCCCATGAATAACCAAAGAACTACAACTTAAAACAGCAATAGATATTTTCTTCTATGAAATGAATGAATATTGAAAGAACTTATTACTGATAGGAAAATAGGGAAGCATATGCTTTTATAAACTTTTGATAGTGATAAAAATTCATCTAACATATTCTGTTGGCAGTTCAGCATAATGTCAGAATGAAAGCTCTGTAAACTCCTTGGATCAGGAATTCTACTTCTTGAAATGTGTTTGAAGGGAATCATTGGATAAACACATAATACTGTATAGATGAGGGTATCCATCACTGCATTGTTTATAACAGAAACTGAAATCAATCTAAATGATGGCCAATAGTGGTTGATTTAATAACTAATGCTTTGACCACAGATCACCTACAGGCATTAGAAATGATGATGTAAATACATATTTATTAACATGGAAAAATATATCCCATATATTGTTAAATGGAAAAAAAGACAGGCTAGAAAACTGTATTTATGCTCCCACTTTTCAAAAATAATAAAAAAATCTTTGTTTTGACATATATAGAAAAGGTACAGATAGAGAAAATTTTAAAGGATGTAAACAAAAGATAGCAGTCATTAATCTTTGATTGTTGGTTACTAATTTTAATAAAAGTGATGAATCTCTTTTTATTTTGGGAACAATACCAAAATGTGGTTCTGTCCATAATCACAGATATTAATACAATCATCTTTTAAAGATAACATTCTCACATCTGCTTCTCAAGGTCACTCCAAGGACGTGGTCACAGCCAGGCTGCTGGTGGATGCAGACATCTATGCAGTAAAATGCATAGTTATCAGTGAGACAAGCATAGATTTAGATGTAAGACTTCTAGGTGAATGTTATTTTGAATTTTTGAACAACTGTAATGTCTAAAGCTCAACATTCAGAAAACTAAGATCATGGCATCCGGTCTCATCACTTCATGGCAGATAGATGGGGAAACAGTGGAAACTGGCTGACTTTATTTTTCTGGGCTCCAAAATCACTGCAGATGGTGACTGCAGCCATGAAATTAAAAGACGCTTACTCCTTGGAAGGAAAGTTATGACCAACCTAGATAGCATATTAAAAAGCGGAGACATTACTTTGCCAACAAAGGTCCATCTAGTCAAGGCTATGGTTTTTCCAGTGGTCATGTATGGATGTGAGAGTTGGACTATAAAGAAAGCTGAGCACTGAAGAATTGATGCTTTTGAACTGTGGTGTTGGAGAAGACTCTTGAGAGTCCCTTGGACTGCAAGGAGATCCAACCAGTCCATCCTGAAGGAAATCAGTCCTGAGTGTTCATTGGAAGGACTGATGTTAAAGCTGAAACTCCAATCCTTTGGCTTCCTGATGCGAAGAGCTGACTCATTTGAAAAGACCCTGATGCTGGGAAAGACTGAGGGCAGGAGGAGAAGGGGATGACAGAGGATGAGATGGTTGGATGGCATCATTGACTTGATGGACATGGGTTTGGGTGGACTCCAGGAGTTGGTGATAGACAGGGAGGCCTGGTGTGCTGCAGTTCATGGGGTCGCAAAGAGTTGGATACGACTGAGTGACTGAACTAACTGAATGTCTGAGAAGGTGAATACAAGTCACCAAAAACAAGGCAAGGAATGAGGAGTGTGTATGAAATAGAAGAGAGCCTGTCCCCCCGCAAAGCGTGCTCTATGCACTCCTGGAGGCATTCAACACATCCCGTGGTGTCTTAAAGTCATTTCCCAGCAACTGGCAAACTGCTTCAGATGGGAAATAGAACCTATTCCTCACATGGTTCATCGAGCATGTCCTGTGTGCCAGGCACGGAATTAGGCACTGGGAATACAGAGATCAATGCAGACAAACCTGTCCTCCAGGGGCACAGGGGGAGGGTGGCAGGCAGATTAAATAGGCAAGTGCTCAGTGAGGGTTGAGGTTTGAGCTTAGTCTGTCCCAACCTGTTTTGTAGGGATGGGGGGAGCCTCCCTGGAGTGTATAGCCAAAGGAATATGGCTGGAGATGCAGGAGGAGTCTTGTGGAAGGGTGTGTTCTAGGCACTCCTTTTTGTGCAGAGGCCTTGAGGTGAGAGCGCATCGGTGGGTGGCAGCTTCCAGGGTGTAAAGGAGAGCAGAGAGCCAGGCGAGTGGGTGAGCTGGGATATGAGGTTTTCAGTCCTGGCTCAACAGGAGCATCAACGAGAGGTTAAATAAATAAACTACAAGCAAGCAAATTCAAAACGAAGGCCCCAGCCCAGTGTGATTTAATTGGCCTCTGTGTGGTGGGGAGTGGTCTTTGAACCTGGCCTCCAACCCCTCACGCGGGGACACCCTCTCTGCTAGCTGCTTGTCAGGTCCCCCAAACTGCAGCTCTCGTTTTGTCTAACAGGCCCCTGGGTGATTCCCGCGTGCAGCTAGGATCAGAAACAAGGCAAGAGTGTGAAGAGCCGGGTAAACGAAGCTAAGAAGTTTGAATTTGCCTTAAGGGCAAGGAAGTGCCTTTTGAATAAATGTATATACCGCCAGCCACCATTAATAATAACATTTAAACTGACTTTAGCACTCGGATTTTTATGGTAAACACCTGGGTGTATAAATATTTTGCATGAAGGGCTGGGGTATGAGAAAGAACAAAAATAGATATGCTATAGAATGGGTTATAAATCTAAACTTCAGGACACTCAGAAGATACATTTCTGAATAGGTGCATGTAAATGGAAAATGTGTAAAGCAAATCATAAAGCCACCTGGGGAAGCTGCTATTAAAAAACCAGTGAAGTAAAACCCACTGAAATGTTAATAATAACTTCTAATTTATTTGTTCTGCATTATTTGGATTTCCATACACAGTATGAGTAAAAAAGATGGTTCACCCATGGAAAATTTGCATGTTTACAGAATAACAAATTATGTTTTATTTCATCAGAGGGGAACATGTCAAGGCATTTGGGAATAAACATGTGTTCAATTCTAGACTTAAGGTTGAAGTTTCTTAAGGATATGACTTTACGAATATAATTTAACATTTAAGACATTTCATCAGAATAATAATAATAAACCTCATCAGATAAATGAAAATAACACACCCGCCTGACAAGTTTGTAGTAAAAGGTTATAGATGGTAAAGCAAGTATGGCATCTAGCATAATGTCTCGCACATACTAGGTGCTCAATAAATGGTAAATTCTTAAATTTGTAGATGCCTTATTAATGCTTCTTAGAATTTTAATTCCTCCAATCTTTCCTAGATTCTGTTCCCAAAGCAGATACTATGGGCAAAAATGGTTGATTGTTGCTAGATGTTTCTTATTCAATAATGCCTTGGTATCTAACCAGAAACCCAAAGAATAATTCAGTGTTACCCATTCAAGCTCCCGAACTCAGTAAACCTGTTACATAATTCCAAGCAGTTAATTGGGAATGCGTTTTATAGCTCACCCCTGGGAAGTGACAGAATTCCCATGCTCTGGGTCAGAAGAAGCTAGGGAGTGTTTTTGAAACTATTCTATGGTTAGAGCGAATGACTAGCAACACCTGCTTTGAAAATTTTCCAAGCCAAAATGACTTCTGCTGTGTGTCATGGAACCCTGGGGGCTGAGCAGAGCATTCTTCATGTGCTGGAGCTAACGCCAGGCTGCCCAAGGAGGACAGTGCTGGCTGTCTTACTGCGGGGTCCCTGCCGCTGCCCCCCTCCTCTATGTGGTGGGGTGGTTCCTCTAGCTTCCATCCAGATGCTTGCCTGTGCCACTTCCATCCTTTATCTCTCCAATTAAACAATAGTTCTGGGGTCCCCTTAGGATAATTTCAAACTTTATGCAATCCAGCTTAATACCAGCCAATAGTTGCCTTTTAGAGTAAAATCTTGATCTTTATGTATGGTGAGCAGACACCCTGTTTAGTCTGTGACAGTCCACAGTTTGTACCTATTGTTACTTGCCTATGTAATTAATAAAGCACCCTCTTTCACTCTCAGGCATACTCTGATCTGGACACATAATGTGTAAACCTCCAAGCTGTCAGGCCCCATGTGACCTGACATCAGCCAGCCTCCCCAGCTCATTGCCCATGTTTGCTTTGCTCACTTGGGGCCAGCATTCTGCCTTTCTCTTCCTCCTTTGAAAACATCGGACCTGTTACTGCCCCAAGACATTTGTTCTTCACCAGTGGCTCAGCCCCCAGATCTTTGCATGGCTTGTTACTTCATGTCATTCAAGGCTCACAAGTCCTGAAAGATACCTCATATACTGATCACCCCATTTAAAGTGGTCCACGCCCCCAGCATTACTATTACTTCACCTAGTTTTATTTCCTTTGTCTTATATCACAGTCTGAAATCATTCTCTATTTATTCATGTGTTTACTGCCTATCTCCTTCCTCCAGAATGTAAGTCCCATGAGGATAGGACTCCTCTCTGCCATGTTTGCTGTTACGTCCCGAACTCCCAGAACAGAGCCTGGTTAGCAAACATATGCTGGATCAGGGAATGAAAGCACAACTCCAGTTTGTCCAGAAGTGAGCGGAAGAGAAATGGTGAAAATGGGGATTGTTTAGACGTACAGATCATTCATTTTTAAAAGATGATGGCCTTGTTGAGAGTTAATTTACACACCACACAGTTCACACGTTTAAAGCGTATAGTGGCTTTTAGTATATTTATAGACTTCTGCTTCCATTGCCACTATCAACCTTAGAACATTTTCATTACCCCAGAGTGTTACCCCACATCCCTTAGCCATCACTCCGAGTCATCAATATACACCCAGCCCTAGACAACCACCAGTCTACTTTATTTTTTGGCAGCTCTGAGTCTTTGATGTAGCACGTAGACTCCCTAGTTGTGGTGCCCAGGCTTTTTTTTTTTTTTTTTTTAATTTATTTATTTATTTTAATTGGAGGCTAATTACTTTACAATATTGTAGTGGTTTTTGCCATACACTGACATGAATCAGCCATGGGTGTACATGTGTTCCCCATCCTGAACCCCGCCTCCCACCTCCCTCCCCATCCCATCCCTCAGGGTCATCCCAGGGTGCACAGGCTTAATTGCCCCTTGGCGTGTGAGATCTTCATTGATGTGTCATTTACTTTTACAGATTTAGAAATTCTATCCCTAGGTCATGTTAGACCACCAGAAGGCTGCACACTGGGATGGTGGTAGTTTATTTCAGAGGTTTTAAGATCATGACTGCACATTAGAGTTCCCCCTCCCCCTCAATTTCCAGCTTGCAGCACGTTTAGAAAACCCAGAATATCTGGCTGTACTCTAGAGCCTATGGAATGCAGCCTGAGCTGAGAAGCATTGGTATAGCTAATTACCTTCACTGGGTTGTTATATAATGTTATGCCTTCGACTTTAATATGGCAAATAAAGGTCACATGAAACTTGCTGCTGCAAGATATTGTCCCCTAACCAGGCTACTGAGAAGTCAGATCCTGCAAACTAGTCATTTCACGTGTATAGGTGCTACCTATAGAATAATGCAAAAGCACAGAGCTAGGAGTGCTGCCATGCTTTGATTTAGCCTCAAGTTTTTCTTTTTTTCCCTGAAGGTAGGCAGGCTGTTTGACCTCTTAGCACCTCAGTTTCTTTGTCTGTAAAATAATCTGTCTCTAGGGTTGTAGGAAGCATTAAAAGAAATAGTGTATGAAAAGTACACAAAAAACTACAAAATGTATAAAAGTATAATTTATCCTTATTGTTGTTAAAGATGTATTAATAGAATCATGGACATTTATATTTAGGATGAGAAAAAGTAGGGTAGGCTTAAAGTCAAAAGAATTGTTTCTGCCTTCATGGTTCAAGAAATGAGCCTCACTGTTATTTCTCTTTCCCTGTTGATATGGTACAGTTAAACCAGGTGATAACTAAAGACATTTCAAATGAAAAAAAAAATGTGAATCAGATATTCTTGGACCCATTATAGTAGCTCCTCTGATCCTTCAAATGACTTCAGTGGTTTGGGCTGACTCTATACCTTGACATTACTTATAACACAAATGACTACTTCAATTTAGCTATTACTCAGAGCCAATCATCTTTTATAGAAATCTACCTTCCAATACTAACCACTTCCCAGTACATCTTTATTCCAAAAAAATTTTAAATGTATAGAAAAGCAGAGAATACAGTTAACCTTGAACAGTGTGGGTTTGAAATGCGTGGATCCACTTACATGTGGATTTTTTTTCCGATGATAAATACTGTAGTACTACAGACTTTGAAGTTGATTGAACTGTTGGATGTGGAATTGCAGATTTTTGTGTGTTCATCGTTCAGTTGTGTTCAACTCTTTGCGACCCCGTGAACTGTAGCCCGCCAGGCTCCTCTGTCCTTGGGATTTTCTGGGCAAGAATGCTGGAGTGGGTTGTCATTTCCTTCTCCAGCAGATTTGTAGGGCTATCAAATTCAGGTGGATTTTCAGTTGCCTGGAGGGTCAGCACCCATAACAATTGTTCAAGGGTCAACTGTATAATGAACAACCATAAACTCATCCAACATAAAATTTACCATATTCTATCTTTTTTGAGGGCTTCCCTGGTCGCTCAGATAGTAAAGCATCTGCCTGCAATGCAGGAGACTTGGGTTCAATCCCTGGCTTGGGAAGATCCCCTGGAAAAGGAAATGGCAACTCAATCCAATATTCTTGCTTGAACTATTTTTTGAAAAAGAGTTATTCGTATTATTTAACTTTATTCCAGAGTGTCTACATAAGGTGACATTTTCTTTCATAGCCACAACTGCATTATCACACCTAATGAAAGTAAAAATTCAGTCATTTAACATTCAGCTCGTATTCAGATTTCCATGATTTTCTCTATATGTCTTGTGTAGCTACTTTGTTCAAATCAGAATGCATTGCAGTGTGTGAATTTATAATGTCTCTTAATCAGGAGCCCCCCACCCCGCATGAAACTGACATGTTGAAGAGACTTGACTAGCTTTCCTGTAGAACATTCTGCTTTCTGGACTTGTCTCCTTGTGGTGTCATTTAACTTTTTCCTCTATCCTTTGTATTTATTTCCTGTGTTCTGGGAATTGAATCTAAAGTTCGTTTAGAGTTAGGTTAAACAGTTTTGATAAGAATGCTTCATGACACCATGTGTTTTATTTGCATTCCTTCAGGAGATAGCATACCACCAGAGATGTAGAGGGCCCCCACTGATGACTGGAATTTTCATTCATTGGTATTGGCTACTACAGTATGGAGATCTAACAAAGTAGAAAAAACATTTTATTTGACTGGTTACTAGTAACATAAATGGTATCAGTTTATGTGAACTATTTATATTCTTTCCTAGAGAACAGCACTATTATGATTATGTATTTCAATAACTACTGTGCCTGAATCATTTTGTGATAAGTTCTATTTACTTAGACCAGAAAGCCTTACATTTGTAATCTATATGGATTGTTGCTGGGTATCATTGTGATCTCCTCAGTCCCTCCCATAAATCTAGAGGAATATTGTAAAACATTTTCACTCCTAAAAACACACACACACTCACACACACATATATTCACACTTTGCACTTTGTCCTGGCATTATATATGCCAGTTTTAATAATAAAGATCAACAGAACATTAGAGATATATTAAACAAAACCAAAATTTAATTATTTATAATATCCAAAATTCTCTCTTATGTCTTCTTTGCCACAAAAAAACAGAAATAATGTAGAACTTCCCTGGTGGTCCAGTTGCTGAGACTCCATTCTCCCCACACAGGGGCCCGGGTTTGGCCCCTGGTCAGGGAACTAGATCCCACATATCACAGCTAAGAGTTTGAATGCTATTACTAAAGATTCTGCACAACGCAACTAAGACCCAGTGCAGTCCAGTAAACAAACAGAAGAATAAATATTTTGAAAAAAGAGGAATAAAGTGAGAGTCTATTTATTTAGGATTTACTGAGAAATTTGTCTATTTGATAAGGAAAATGAATGCCGGTGGGAAATCTTTGCATCTTTTTGTCCCATCATTATTATTCAATGTAGTTAGAGGAAGCCTCACATCTGTTTTCTAATTGTTTATTGCACTTGGGAGTGTCTCTCCCCTCCATCTACTTCTCTGTGTGTGTGTGTGCTTAGATTCTTTTAACCCCGTGAAGTATAGCCCACCAGGCTCCTCTGTCCATGAGATTCTCCGGCAAGAATACGGGAGTGGGTAGCCATTCCCTTCTCTAGGGAATCTTCCTGGTCCAGAGATTGAACCTAGGTCTCCTACATTGGCAGGCGGATTCTTTACCATCTAAGCCACCAGGGATGCCCCTACTGTGCCTTACAATACCTATAAGAAAAATTCAGATATTTCCCCTGAGCTACCATCTTGGTTTTGTTCTATAGTGATACTATTGTTAGTCATTTCACTTCTATTGGATTCTTATGTTACCTTTTTATTGTCCTGGGTTATTTTCCTTGATCATCAGAAAGTTGTAGTGTTATCTACTTTCACATCATGCAATCTCGATGCTTATATGATTATATTTGCCAAGTTCCTCTCCTCCTTTCTTCCACTTGCTGCTTCATCACTTCTCAGTATTTATACTTTTAAGTTGTTTGTTATGGAAGAGATAGAATATATACTACTATTTGCTCTGTATTTTAATTCTACTTTCTTTAATCTGGGGTAGATATGAATGTTTGGGGCCAGTTTTTCCTTCTGTTTCTTCTCCTGAGGGACTTGTGAATAATTTAAAAAATGGATACTCTGTCAGCTCTGTGCATAGTGAAGAAGAGTTTGAAGAACTCTACTTAAGCCTCTGCTTTTATCTCACTTGTTCTTATGGGCTTCCCAGGTGGTTCAGTGGTAAAGAATCCACCTGCCAATGCAGGAGATCCAGGTTCAATCTCTGGACCAGGAAGATCCCCTGGAGAAAAGAATGGCTACCCGCTCCAGTATTCTTGCCTGGAGAATCCTACAGACAGAGGAAGTTGGTAGGCTGCACTTCATGGAATCGCAGAGTTGGACATGACTGAGCATGCACGCACACACTGCTTTTATCTCATTTGTTCTTATGGTCCTCTAAATGTATTTTATGACTTTTCAAATTTTGGTATTTCAGTAGACTGTTGTAGTTTTTGTTATGTTGTCTTTGTTATCTTCATCTCAAAATGCTTATGAGATGAATAAATTTGCAGTCAGCCCTGCTTGCAGAACTTGTCATTTGTGAAACTGTGTTATTAAGGAATTCTGGATAATTAGTACAGAAGGTAGTCACTTCAAGAAATATAAGACATATTTAGCTCAAGCTACTAAATTATTATGTTTGGGCTTTTGTCATGTCACTAAGCCCAAGATTTCCTGTGAAAATCAGCCAACGTCAAAATATACAAGCTTCTAAAATTTTCTAGTACAGATTCTAGAAAGATAGAATTAATTTTTCAGTTTTCTCCTCTCCTACCCCCGCCCCACCTCACCTGGGATTAGTGGATAGTTAACTTGACTCTGTAAATTTACTGCCAGTAAAAACTAACAAGAGTATCTGCATTGAAATAGTTGTCTTGTGATATCACTTCTTAAATATAATAAATGAAACAGATATGATGCATAGCTTATGCATACTCTTTGCATAGAGGTGAACAAGAGATTTACCATTTGGCATAAGATATTTACATCTGTTCATCAAAATATGACTCCTTTTGTAGTCTTCTAAAGCCATGCCTATAATATACATTATTATGGTAATTTAAAAATGGAACATAGAGTAGAAAAAGAACATGATAAATGCATATCATCTTACTCTTTATAGCTCCAGTAAATTTTGTACCTTAGGCTAGACTGAATACATTTTGAGTTTCTCATGCAACAATCATTTTGGAAATGCGTCAGTCAACAGGCTTCCTTTACTCATTATTATTTAGCCTAAAGATCTGAGGATCTGTTTTTATTCTGTTATCAATTTATTTCTAAGAAATGTCCCTGCCTTTACCTTCTTGAATGAACATTCCTTTCTTCCCATTTATAATGATTGTAAAGCTAGACCCCTTTCCACCCTCGTTTCACCAACTATTTTCAAGGGTCCCACATTTCTTTTTCCACAGGATGCATTCCTCTACAAATTAGTATAACAGATATTTCTGAAACAGCAGCTGAGCCTCTATAAAAGTATTTTTCTCCTCTCTCAAAGCGTAGGATAGAGAATATCTTTCAGGTTTCTTTTCTTTTTTTTTTCTTTTTTATAATTTTCTAAGCATTAAATCCGTTAGTTCAAATCCTGGAAAAAATAACAGGGAAAGCATGTGTTGAATTACACAAAGGGCATTCAACCTGGTTTCGACCTCGGTAGGAACAGTTGCAGCTTAGCTGTCCACTATCCTTCTCTGCAAAGGTGAAATGATTTAGAGGCCTAGAGAAACTTAATTTTTCTTGATCACCATGTGCAACCCGGAATTTTAATGGCAGGCATAATTAATTCTTCTGATGTTAATCATCAGGGCTGGGCTCCACAATTATCAGTCTGGTGCAGCTGGGGCATGGTGCAGACATGAAAAATTAGGAAAATGAATCAGTAATAGGGTGGCAGATTTAATCTGCATCATGAAAACAAAGTTAAAAAGAGGAAGATCGAGAGAATTTCAGCTGAAGCTTTTGTGCCAATGCGCAGTGACAGAACTGAAAAATGTTGCCGATGTCCAAAGTGATTGGTAATTACCAAGCCATTGAATTTTTTATTGTCAATTTATCATGCGCCAGAGGTTAAATTTAACATCTTCTTCTAAAGCCATCACTCTAAGAAGGCTCACTGTGCATCACGTGGCTCAGAGTCAGCGAAAGGTTAATCAGGTATTTCTTTAGTTTGCACGTGTCTCCAAACTCCCCTTCCTTCCGAGCTGTGCCCTGTCCCCTGCCGAACGCCTGCCACAAAAGGTTTTGCACTATTTCTTACCTGTGACTTTCAGCTAAATATCGGATTGTATCACTTACACACTCCTCTCTCTCTGTTGGCCTTTACTAAGAACCTTGGTGCAGAAAAGAATTATTTCTCAAGTAAGAAAAATCCCATCATTTCAAGCCCTAGGGATACTTCAATTAAGATGCAGCTGAGACAAGGGGTGTTCTTTCTCTTTTTCTCTCTCCCTAGCTCTTTCTCTGTTTTAAATGATATTTAGTCAGGGACATCGGAATAATTGATATTACCTCTTCTTAAAACAAAATTAAAATTCTACAATTTTTATCTGATTCAGATTTAACTCTCTTCTTCATCTCTTTCTTTTTTTTGCACAGGATATCCATTTATTAACAGTTGGAAAGAAGCTTAGTTTAAAAGAAGGAGATATTTATCTGTGTGAATACTGGATACTTCAAATAACTGTTTCTTTAAACAGCTTGATGAAGTATTTGAACAGATCCAGAGCAGACTGAAATTCCACAGGAAAAGGCTCTTCTTAGATTTTTTAAAAAGTGACTTTAATTCAGTCACTGTTCCAATCTTTAACATCACCTGCTTCTTTCATTTTTTGTTGTTTGTTTGATTATGTCTCTTCTTCTGGGTATTTGGAAACAGAGAGCAGTCTCTTATTAAGGGAATGGTGTATATTTTCTATAAATTAAAAATAGAAATAGCCTTCAGGGAGACTTGAAAAAAATCAATGTGTGCATTAATTACTTCAATTCATTACTCAAATAAATATGGTCTCAACCTTATGTTGGATACAAATCCGGGGACTGAGGATGTTTGCAAAAGACAAAGCCTATGGTCCTGATCATGTTAATCTGCAGATCAGAGACTCTGTGAATCCCTGCCTGGTGGAAGCTCCTCAGGGGATAGGCGAGCTGGGCTCCATCCCGGTAGCCGGCAGTGAGTTATTACCGCTGAATACAAAGCTGGTCATGTGACTGTCACCTCCCAGCAGTGGCACAGTCCTTCTCCTGCCTGGGTTTCCTGAGACCTTGCCTTCCTGAGCCCTTGCTTTTCTATAATTAAATCCGAACCATAAAAGCCATACCTGTCAAATGCCCTCCAGCTGCCCTCATAAACAACACCGGGAATTTTGCTGGTGGCAACTCTTTGCTTTTGGAAAGAACATAGGAAAATATCCTATTTATCCTCCTGGAGACTTCCCTCCACTATCTTTTATTTTTCCAATTCTTCCCACACTGAGCTTCCTCTTCCTTTTTTTGGAATTTGAATAGGGAACTGGAAAATATACAGCAAATAAAAATATAGTATAATTTATTGAAAAGATTCCGCTGTCTTCTCTTGAATTAGTAACCTGTCCTTTTAGGAAGAAGAGAGAGAAAGTGGAATGAAGGAATGTAATTTTTCTAACAGCATCTGGCTGCCTTTCTTTGATCATATTTTATGGCTAGAGGATAAATTACCATGTGAAGGTTTCTGTTTAAAACGTGAACATGTTTAGTAGGATTTGAATCCTGCCATATTCTGCATAGCTGCCTTTTGCCTGAGCAAGTTTAATGCAAAGATCAGCAGCTCAGAGCATAACGCATATTAGCTGGCTCTTTTCTGCTATTGGAATCCCCCACTATTTTAATTGGATTCTTTCCAAAACTGCAACTAATTAAGAATCAATTCAGGACCATTAGCAAGTGGGACAAGCTAGCCAGTGTTGCATATTTCAAAAGAGTTAGTTTTAATGAGAAGGCGTTACTGGATGGGGGGTGGCGGAGGTGGGGGGAGAAACAGATTAAAGATAGTGTAGGGACCTTCTTCAGCTAAACTGAACGACTAATGGTACATGGAAAGATGCTGAACTTGTAGTCCTCTGTAATTGATCTACTTACTGTTCTTAAAGAAACTTTGAAAACATGAATGCAGGTATTTAGAGGTACATTAGAGGTTCAATAACAATTTATAAACATTACAAATTGTTGGCTTCTGTAGTGGAGTGCTCCTTTTATTGGAGAAACATATGCTGTCTGCTTTCAGACCCGTTAACCTCAGCATTGTCAAGCCATTTTCTCTTCCCTGGGCGTTGTGCTGGCGCACATCTGCTTATCCAGACTTCAGTGTGTGCAGATGGTGCTTTTTAATTTGTTAAAGGGTTAGCAGTGCCATATTTTTGACAGCTGTTCTTGAGTTCCTTTACCACAAAGGAAAACTTGACTAGGACTTGGTGCTTAGGAGAGAAATCTGATGCTCATGTCCTCATTAATTTCTTCTTCTCTTTCTTGGATCTTAGTATCTAATTCTTTGTTATTGAGTTGTGTGCAGGCTGATGTTTTTGTCTAGAGGATGAAGGTGGAAACCTAGTATACAGTTAACCTGCTTTGAACATTATAGTATGAATATATGTGTGGTTTCAATGGGGACAGCCGAATATTTAATCATTAGAAAGGATAGGCAATAAATCAAATGTCTGAACTTGGATGCATTATCTGATATGCTTGCTTTCAAACTTAACCTTCCTCATGGACTTCTGTCGTGAGAAATTACCTGGACTAAGTTTCTTCATTTGAAGCAATCATAACCCAATCACAGAGCCTTTATGATTGTAAGATAATACCAATAAAAAAGAGATTGTTGGCTTCTAGCAGTGGACGAGGACAATAAAAATATATTACTCTATAGAAAAATAATTTTACTAAGTTTAGGTTTGATTACATGTTTGAGATGGTGTTGGGTAGACATTGAAAAGGCAATTACAAGGATATTGAAGACTTGTGAATTTAAAGGATTCTTTAGAATGCATAGGACTAAGAAAAATCACACATGCTTACTGGAGTGGGTTTTTCTCTAGCCACAATTGTTATCAAAACAATAGAGTAGGTACTTTGAATCTGTGCATTGTCATTTACAATTGCATTATGAGGAAACATTGTCTCCCTCTGCACTACCATCCAGCCAGTCACCTGGCAGTCATCCTTAATTCCTCCCTCACACTCGTTTTCCACATGTAATCAATCACAAAGACCTTTTGATTTCCTCTCCTTCGGTTTTCAATTCCGGCAACTTTGCTCCACCTGCTTGCTTCTGTCTTAGTTTGGACCTCTATTCTTTCTTCACTGGAACCCAGTCACCACTCTGTATCTCCAGCACTACTGCAGTGCACACAGTAGGAGCTTAAGAAAAATAAATTACCAAATGAATTACCTCCCACAAATAACAGGCCCTTCTTTGTACTGGAAATGGGACTCACTGAATCTGTGTCTTTATGGATGCAAACTTATGTACATGAACATGCAAATGAACTCTCAAATGAGCTCTCAAAAGCTCGCTTGCTTGGCTGCTGTGTGCAATGTTTACACTGTGTTCTAGCACACAATTGACTGTCAGAGCCACACACGGAGGAAACCAGAAATGATGAGACATCTCTCAAATTAGTAGCAGTTTTATTTCATGTATATTGTAGGGTAAATGTTTTAAAGAGGTTGAAGAATGAAGTCACTTTGGGTCAAGAGTGTATGGTAGATTGTTGGGTAATGGCCTCCAATTTGTTCATGGCTTCCTTGTACCCATGTCTCAGGACTGTCCCTTCTTGCATTGAGTCTGCTTGACCATGTGACTTGCTTTGGCTGGTGGTATAATAGCAAACGTGAGACAGTCAGAGGTGTGAAAATTGCTTGCACATTGAGCCTTGCCCTCTTGTGTTGCCTATGAGGCTGTGGCTACCATCACCATCTGAAGAAGATATGCTGGCCTTTTGGATGATGAGAGACACATGGTGGTTACCCTTACCACTCCAGACAACTGCAGACACATGAATGAGGCCATCCTAGACCATCCTGCTCTCACCTAACCAGTCAACGGACTACAGATGCATCAGCAAAGCCAGTCAAAAGCAACCAGTCTTGACCTAAACCACTCAAGTGACCAGAGACTTGCCAGCAATAATAAAGGCCTATTATTGGCAGCCATCAAGTTTTGGGTGGTGTGTTATGCAACACAGGCTAAGCAATGTGGAGCGGCAACCACCTTTTCCATTCTAGCTATTTAGAATGGTGTTTGGGAGACTAGATATTTCACTGCAAGTCCCCAGCTAGATGAATTCTAGGTACAGTAAAAAGTTGTTTTCAAAAAAGCAATTGACTTCAACCCAGGAGTGTTTGGCATTTTTGGTCCTTAGGTGTCGCTCACTCACAGGACGGTAATGATGATGGTGAGTGATGGGTCTGCGTGATGGTGCAGTGGGAGGAGGGGTCAGGTGAAGTATGTTGGGACCGAGACTCTGGAATACTAACTGAGCAAAGAACTAAGGAGCGTGCTGCCAGGGCAGAGAGAACATGCCGTTAAAGCCACCTCTCGAACCTAACCCTCCAAACGTTCCCTGAAGGTCATGGTGCATCGTGGTTTGCAAGGTCATCTTTTGCCAAAAACATAGTTGAGACTTTATTCTGACTAATGTTCTGAGGTTGTTAAGAATACAGAAGCACCTCTTATCTTTAATTTCTACCTTTCGGAGTCACAACACTCAAGTTTTATTTCATTCATTGGTTTAACAAATATTGACTTATTTCTTATAGGTATCAAGTGATGTGATTTGTGAATGAGACATAAACTCTCTTTCCTCAAAGTACTTTCAGTCCAGGAGGGCTGACAGACAAGTGAATAGAGCAGATATTTACAGTAGGGTGAGCAATGTGATAAAGGCAGGAACATCCTGTTTGAGACACAGAGGAGGAGAACCTCGCTCATTCTACCACTTAGGGTAGACAAAGGGCTGGTTTGCCAAGAATAGGAGCTCTGAGGCCTCTCGTAATGTGTGTGTGTACTCAGTTGCTCAGTCATGTCTGACTTTTGTGACCAGGCTCCTCTGTCCATGGGATTTTCTGGGCAAGAATACTGGAATGGGTTGCCATTTCTACTCCAGCAGATCTTCCTAACCCAGAGATTGAAACTGCACCTCCTGCATTGGCAGGTGGATTCTTTACCACCACACTACCTGGGAAGCCTCCTAATAATGTAGTATTCCTATATCTTCAATATAGGATGATGACTTGAGAAATACTGAGATACAAGTTTCCTCTTTACTGTCAACCTTATCTTTCACACTTGCTTTCTATTGAGTTCAAATATGTTCTTGATGGAGGAAGCCCAGGTATTCCAAAATCAAGGCCCGAGGACCAGCCTGAGGACCAACCTGATGAGGTTACCTCTTCGCTTGATGGCCAGAAGTACTAGCGCTTCCACTGCTTTGCTATTTGGCCACATTCTGGGCGTGTGAGTGTTTTTATTTTTTCTCTTGTGTATTTAGTTTTGTGTCTGAATTTCAGAAAGACTTCCCATGTGTTTTACTGTTGATGTTTGAAATATTTATAAGTAGGTACAGATATGATCTCGTAAAAAGAGACATACCTTTTTAAGAAATTTAGAGAAAATCCTTTGTTAAAGATGTGCAAAGATGGGTGTCATTTTGGTGGAGCTGTCCAGCATTGGTACTCTGCCTAAGTATGGAGAATGTGCCAACTTATGACCCTTGCCACAGCCTCTCCCATTTAGAGAAGCTAAAAAAGCTAGATAACTTTTTCAGTTTTATCAGCTGGAGGGCAGGCCCCTAGGGTTGGTCAATCAGGTGCATCCATGGAGGATGATGCCTCTGGAACTACTGATGGAAAGGACCAGTGGTGTAGAGAGCTCCCTAGCCCAGCTGCCGACCTTTCCCATGCCTTCAGTCAGCAGTGAGAGATGCTGCGTTGTGGCTAGCATTGGACCATGCTTCTGCCATCTGGCCTTCCTTTGTGCCTGTCTGTTTTCCAAGCCTGCATCTCTAGTCCTCCAGGCAATTCTAAGAGCTGCCCAATAGTCTTCAGTGATTTTTTTTTTTTCTTAAACAGGGTAGTTACTCAGAACTAAAGGACACATATGCTTCACTATTATAATTTTAAAAGAGAAACTGGGGAGGATTCTTCACAAAGCAGCTTCTAATCTCATTGGCTGAGGCTCAGTCGCTGCAAACAGAGTCCCCCTAGCTAGTTTTAGCAGGAAGGGATTTAAGGCAGGGAGTTAATTGACTTGTAATCATTCAGAGAGATGCAGTAGATCAGGGTTGAACTTTATAAAACTCCCCCAATTCTTTACTTATTTTTTGGCTATTGTTCACTGTCTATCTCCTTCATAAAAGGTAAGCTCACAGCAAGGCAGCAGTCTTTGTTTTATTCCCTTGTGTACTTGCAGACACCAAAACAGTCTGGTATACTGTAGGTTCTCAATAATACTTTAATCATAATGATAATACAAGGTATACGGGGGAACTCTTGAAAGAGAGAATCCAGAAAAAAGGCCTTTTAGTCCATCCCCAAAGAAACCATAAATTACGAGTGACTTTTCTGAGTTAGGAGATATTTGGTCATACATCAGAGAACTTGTAGGAATATAGCCAGGTTGGTTCACTATAAGGAGCTATTTATTTATTTTTTGCCAAAAGGGTGAATCAATACATTTATATTTAATATGTGTAATTTAGGCCATATGTCATGCAGAATCCTTCTGGTTTCTATTACTTGAAAATTTTGATTAGTGGTTTTATAAATAAATTCCAGAATTATGCAATTTGAGATAAAGCTAGGTTGACTTACAAACTGGAATCATTTTGGGACTTCCCTGGCAGTCCAGTGGTTAAGACTTCACTTTCCAATGCAAGGGGTGTAGGTTCAATCCCTGGTTAGGGAGTTAAGGTCCCACATGCCTTGGGGCCAAAAAACCGAAACATATAACAGAAACAATATTGTAAAAAATTCAATAAAGATTGTGGAAATGGTCCACATCAAAAAATCATAAAAAAATGCAATAATGTGAACTAGGTAAGACTCAGTAATATATACCAAAATTTATCTATGATGATGAATTTCTTCTAGGTTCTGGGGAAGAGTTTGAAAGGTTTTTTACAGGTAGACAAAAACCAGAGGAGAAAGGGCATAGCAATCTGGGTTTTACGTACAATCCCAATTTAAGTCAATCTAAACAGCTTGATTTCTGAATTACTACTTTAATTTGGGGCTACTATTTTAATTCTTGGTATGCTCTGTTATCTATTATAATTCTGATTATCAGTTTTTACAAGGGTGCATATACTGTTTGATTTGTTAGTATACTAGTAAAGTGATTAGGTCTGTGGGAACAGGAGAACCCAGGACTTTAACAGGTTGTATGTGCTTTATAAACTCACTGTCGTTTTGGAAAGATTGACAAAAGGAGAGCAGGAATTTCAGCATCAGCAGTGAACCAGTTAGATTGTTTGCTTGCTTGTTCCTCCCACACTTCCTCCCTTCTTCCCTCCCTTGGAACCTTCTTTCCTTACTCCATCCCTCCATTCCTTCCCTATCTCTCTCTCTTTGTTTCTCTTGAGTTCTATCCTTTATCTGTGTTTTAAAAAGCTCTATATGAGAGTAGACTAAGATACCTCAATATTCAATTAAATTAATTCATGAAAATTCCATTAAAAGAACATTAAAAAATCTACTCTAATTCAATAAGAGCCAGGGAACTTGGAACAAGTTTGACACTTCTGCCTTCAATCACTAAATTTTTATTGATAGACCTTAAACAATAATCACTTATTTAGATAACCACATTTATTCTCCCAATAAATCCCACACCACTGTCAGTTCTTCCCCATGTCCAAATAAAAAGGAAAATAAAATGCCTTGAGGCTCTCATCAATTTCACAGGACATTGCTAAAACTATGCTAGAGTCAGAATATTTATAAAAATTAACTGTATAATTAATTGTGCCCAAGTTAGTAAGCTGTCTACTTACAATACAGCTTTAGTTTAAAAATGGACTATTTTTATTTGTCAGTTATGTAGGCTCAGAAAAAGATGGATTATCTTGTGTAGGCAAAACATTTTACCATGGCCAACTAGCTGGCAGAATCTGCTGGCCAATTGAGCCCCGGGCTTCTGATCAAGCAGGAAGATCTCCTCTTCCCAAATCACTTGATGCTAATCACTTGATGCTAACAAAACAAACACAAAAATATATGTGAACTTGCAAACGCTTGAGAATCAGAATTACAAAAGACATTAGAGTCTACCAAGATGTTAAAGAAACTGTGGGTTTCCATTAGGGCTTCCCAGGGGGCACGAGTGGTAAAGAACTCACCTGCCAACGTAGGAGACAGAAGAGACTCAGGTTTGATCCCTGGGTTGGAAAGATCCCCTGGAGTAGCACATGGCAACCCACCCCAGTATTCTTACCTGGAGAATCCCATGGACAGAAGAGCCTGGTGGGCTATAGTCCAAAGGGTCGCCAAGAGTTGGATACAACTGAGGTGACTCAGCACACACAGGTTTCAATTCAGATTTCTTGATTTCAACAAATTTATTGTTTTCAAGTTTGTAAATGGTTCATTGTTTCACTCTCTGGACCATTTTGCTGCTTGTTTGCAAACTCTTTTGAGGCAGAGCGATCTAAATCACTGTACTTTTCACAAACCGTTGACAATTCCTGTAAAATCTTTTTCTCCCAAGAGGAGTTCTAAAATTTATTGGTTAAGGGGCTATTTCGGTGTTATCAATGATCTATCAAATTCTGACCTCAGGATAATCTTCTCCAACAAGCCTTTCTTCATTATTTGAGAGAGAAACTTCCATTTAAGCTTGTATCTTCCTTAACTTCTCTTTTAAAAAATGAGAGCCTTAAGAGGCTAACACAGGAGGGTAAAGGAAGTCTCCATAAAACCCAGAGAAGAGATTTTTAGAACTCCTCTCTGGATCCTGTCTGGAGTCACAACTGAACCGGAAGATTTTAAGTCTTAGCACTTACTAGTATGTGTATAGTTAATACCAAAGTCATTAAATTTAAACTTGACCTTCGGTTTGAAAAAATAAAATAAAATAAAATAAAAAATGAGATATCTGTTCTCTGTATCTATGAGTTTAGTTAGTTTGTTTGTTTAGATCTCATATATAAGTGAAATCATATGGTGTTTATTTTTCTCAGTCTGCCTTGTTTCACTTAGCATAATGCCCACAGGATCCATACATATTGTGGCAAATGGCAGAGTTTCCTTCTTTTTTTTAAGGATAAATAACATTCCATTATATATATATATATATATACACACACACACATACAGCGCGTGTATATGTACATATATAGATATACAGATATCTGTCTATCTTTTCTTTATTCATTCATTCAGTGATGGACACTTAGATTGTTTCTGTGTCTTAGCTATTGAAACAATGCTACAATGAACTTGGGGGTGCAGATATCTTTTTGAATTTAGAGTTTTTATTTTTTACCTCCTATTAATTACTGTGAAACATTCCCTCCCTTTTTTGCATGTCGGTGTATTTCGAATTCACAATAGCACTATGATAGAGATACTGTGTGCATAAATACTTACTTGAATCAAATAAGACTTTAAGTGCACCTGGGAGATTATTGTTAGCAGAATATTTAGTGTCACTCAAGTTGCGAGCATCTACTTTGTTCAAAGTACTCTATGGGATTCAGCAAAGAAGGGTTTTCTTTTTGTTAAAGAATAGAAAGAACCAGCATCTGATTTGTCTTTTTGGAAGCTGCCTATTTTCACATACTTGGGCTTCCCTGGTGGCTCAGATGGTAAAGAATCTGCCTGCAATGTGAGAGACCAAGGTTGGATCCCTCAGTCAGGAAGATCCCTGGGAGAGGGGAATGGCTACCCACTCCAGTACTGTTGCCTGGAGGAGTCCACAGACAGAGGAGCCCGGCAGGCTATAGTCCATGGGGTCGCAAAGAGTTGGACACGACTGAATGACTAATACATACACACACACACAAACTAGACCATGCTAAATAATACACTTAATTTTCATCTCAAGACTTCGTTCTGCCTGGTAGAGAGTGAAAATGTGTTCTTTGTCAATTCAGGGTGAAGTCAGCTGAATTAGGATGATTTCACCTCTTCTATTTGAAATCCTGGCTGGTCTTGTATAGGCTCCAGCTGCATCCACTGCTGTGTCCTTCCTGTCCAGCTGCCTGTGGTCTCATGTCTGCAGAGAGAACATGTTATTACTTGGCGAGGCTGCCCCAAGACTTTTGTCCCAGACACCCCAGACAGGCATTTGTACTCACGGGCTCCAGCCTTACCCTGGGGTGTGACGGAACTCCTAGCCGCATTCCTGGGCCCACAGGATGTGAAGCACTGGTCTTCTCTGTCTTTGTTTCCCTCCAGTCATGAGGGGATACTCTGTTGCTTCATCCCCCACCCCTGGGATCAGCCTAGGAGTGATGGGATGGGGATTAGGACTTCTTCTCAGGAACACCCCTTGGAGTCTTAAATGCTCCCCCACATCCTTCCTCCAGCCTGACTCTCATTTTTCTTCAGGGTTTGGAAAAACTGGCCTTCTTATTGATCATGTACTCTTTAAACTTTTCTGTTTTAAACCTGGGATGTGGCTTTAAAACTTTGATTCCTTTATTCTAGGATTCTAGGCAACAGCCACCACCTGGTGCAGTTGCAAGAAGAAAAGATTGAAGGACAGAAGTTTCAGAAAGCCTGTCTTGTTCGTATCAAAATGTTTTCCTTCTTTACTGGGTTTTCTTAAGGCCCATCAAACCTACTCACTATTTTTTATATCTCCAATTTAGTCTTCAACATTTTCTTTCTGTGTCTCTTTACTCTACAAGATCTGAATGTCTGAAAGGTCTAAAGTTTTACCTGTAGGTGTGTTTTGTGATACCTGCCACAGTCTGTGTAGGAATTGCCAATTTCATTAAGGAAATTCCCCAATTTCCTTTCTAAATCATCCAATGATCTCAGCTAATCCTACCACTCTCTTCCTTCTCAAGCCTGTTAAGTCATTTCTGGAGAACAGTGTTGCTATAAATATTTGTGGAAATATTAGCCATTAATGCAGTTTTCCCAGTTAGTGTGAAATCCTGGCCAGCATGGTTCTAATGACAGAACTCAATCTTGCTTGGTTATGGTCATAGAAAAATCTGAAGATCATTCATTCATGAATGAGAAGAGGTTATGTTGTGGTTCTGGGAGGAGCGGTGGTGGCATAGAGGCTGGGTGAGTTGACAGGGAGTGGGGCTTTGGTGGTGTTGATTTTTAGAATGCTCAGTAAATTTTGTGTAGAATTTCTACTTGGCTCTGAATTTTCTTTGATCGTTATCTTGGACACTAGCATTTGCCTCATTAAGGCGGTAATGCTGTAGTAGACAAAACTGTCTACCTGGACCCCATCCATTCATCTGGAATTTGTTATTTTGCACCTAGGTGAATGTTTAGGCATAAGCCATGTAGGTTAACAAGATGCGAGCAACAAACTAAGGCACAAGTGGAGAGAGAACTGACCCATATCGCTCGTGTTTTCTTCAGAGACTGAATTAAGTGACAAAGTTGTGGTAAGGTCAGAATTCAGTGGCTTGAACTTTATTAAGAAAGGTTCTCAGAATGATTCAGGATTGCACTACTTCAGAGAGGGGTCTTAACAGCGAGCAGCTAGTAGAGTCACACAGATCTAACCGGATGAAGATCTGGTCCTAAGAGAGCCTTGTGTTGGCATTCCATCCCCCGCCCCTTCCAAACTCCGACAGTCCACATTTTGATTTCAATGTGTGTCCCACACTGGAACCCTCATTTAATTTTGTCTTTGGGCTGGTGTCACCATCTCTCTCCAGCTCCAGACCATTGGCAGGTGGCCTTGTGTGTTCTTCCTCCTCCCTGAGAAGGAGTCTCCCACCAGCTTGAGAGGAAAATCAGATCATCAGTAGCGTCACAGAATGCACTTCTCCACCCAGCTCTCCTCCAACTTTATGTCTCCCCGGGGATGTCTTACATATTCTGCAAGCCTGACCACCAGGAGACTGCCTCTGGTTCCCCCTCCTGGCTGGGCTTGAACTGAGTTGCTAATAATGGCCAAGCCCACCATCTGTGCTCCCACTCTGCCTGCTCGTTTGCTGAAGACCTGAGCCCTGTCCCTGGAGCTTCTACTGTAATCCTTGAGAACTCAGATGGCCACTGCCTTCTTCTCTCTGATACTAAGTATTGTGCTCACGCTGGTGTGCCTCACTGTTCAGATGCACCTTTTCCCAGGAGGTCCTAGCCCCTCCACCAAATCTCTGAATGTTCTCCAACAAAAGCAGATCCTTTAACTCAAGCTGGAACTTTGGAAAATCCAAACACTTGCAGTCATAGAATCCTATTTCCATATATTTATGTTTTAATTTAATGAATTCCCAGAAGCACTTTTCTGATCATGTTTCCCGAAACAATCTCTCCTGTTTTTCCCTTAAGCCTACTCTTCAAGCCTCTCCTCAATCTTGAGGGACTTACTGGACCCCAAAAATTGCTTTGTTACTCCAAGCTTGACAGGCTGCAGCCTAAACTGTGAGGCTGGTGACTGAGTTCTCATCGGTATGCTTTGGTCTTCCTTATGTATCAACAGGGTCATTTTCAGTGACTACCCTACAAGTAGTGTGTGGTTAGTGAGCTAGACTTGGAATTAGAGTGCCTAGGTTTGAACCTGATCTCTGTAGTTTACCAGTTTTCTCTAGGTAGCTCGCTCTAAACCTCAGTATGCTCGTCTGTAAAATGAGTTAATGGTATAATGATAACCTCGTGGGTTATTGTAAACATTCATTGAGACAACATATGCAAAGCACTTTGCACAGTGCTGGGTACATTATAAATATATGTAAATGTTGTTATAATTATAAATGTAATGATTTGATACTGGATATGATTGTGATACTGGATATGATTCAAGACTGCTGTTTAGAAAATTCTAATCCTTGTGTTCTGCATACTGCTAATATTTTTTTTATTACTGTGTTCTTAAATTATGGGGTGATTTAGGAGGAAAAAACATGGCCTCTTTGTAGAGGAGTGAAAACTTACAAATCTAGAGTAAAAAAAAAAAAACAGTTTAATTTTTTTGAACCTCTTCAATAACTGTCTCCTGTGTGGGTAATGTAATTACCAGTGGAAAAATGAATAAAAGCTAAAACTCCATAAATTACGTTTTCACTGACTTTCTTTGCTTATTTTCTAAGGGGATGATTTTGACTTTTGGAACATTTTTTTGCCACTTTATTTTTTATGCACTAAGACATGACATAGTGGGCATTTTAATATATTCATTCATGTCCAGTTTCAACAAAGCTGGGTGGGAACTAGTACCCCATAATTCATGTGCTAGGGTGTCTTATTACAATTATAAAGTTTTATTATAAAATGTTTTTTAATATTTATATTGTTAATTAAATGACGATGAATCGTCATAAATTCTGAACAGAGAGTTATATTCCATTAGTCCCTGCTCAGACTTCTTATCAGCCAATCAGAATATTTGATTTCTCCATCTAACATATTCAGTTGTTTGATGGTAAAGCTTGCTGATGATGCTGGTTCCTTTCTGTACCTCTGGAGACTCTGAAAGAAGAAAGCTCTCAAGGTAGTTTATAACCCTTTTGAGTTATCACAAGGTGGTCATTTTCTTAGGGGCATTTTTAGAGTGCTTTGTAATCATTTAAGAAAACAAACAAACTCCTTTTGAGCTTTAGTTTCCAAGGTGTTTTCTATACTAGGGGTGGAAATATATGGTAACTATAAAAACATCAGTCATATCCTGATGTAAGGATTTCTGTCCCCCTTCACACACACGTATACGTAGTCACACAGCTGTTGTGATTGGACATTAAATGATGATGCAATGACCACCCAGGCACCAGTAAAAGGTAGGGAGCCAAGAAACCCCCAGGAGAAAGATCTAGACTTGCACTTTCCAAAAATGTAGCCAGTAGCTACACATGTGGCTATTAACTACTTAAATGTCAGTAGTGAGACTGAAGAAACAAATTGAGAAATTTTTTACTTTTAATTATTTAAGATTTAAATTTAAACAGCCAGTGAATTTTTTAAAAATCAGTTTTTCAGCCATATAGTTAAATTTCTGTTTTTTTTTTTTTGGGTTGTTGTCGCTTTTTTTTTTTTTTTGGCTGCATCACACAGGTTGCTTAGTTCTTTGACCATGGATTGAACTGGGCCTTGGCAATGAAAGCGCTAAGTCCTAGCCACTGGACTGCCAGGGATTTCCCAACACTAGTTATGTTTCAGTTGCTCAGTAGTCATATGTGGCAAATGGCTCTCAGACTGAGCAGTGCAGATATAGAAGAGACCCATCATCCCAGAAAGTTCTGTTGGGTAGCAGTAATCTAAACAGCATATTAAAAAGCAGAGACATCATTTTGCCGAAAGATCCAACAAGTCAAAGCTGTGGTTTTTCCTGTAGTCATGTACAGATGTGAGAGCTGGACCACAAAGAAGGCTGAGCCCTGAAGAACTGGTGCTTTCTAACTGTGGGGCTGGAGAAGACTCTTAAGAGTCCCTTGGACACCAAGAAGATCAAACCAGTCAAACCTAAAGGAAACCAACCCTGAATATTAGTTGGAAGGACAGATGCTGAAGCTGATGCTCTAATGCTTTGGCAATCTGATGTGAAGAGCTGACTCACTGGAAAAGACCCTGATGCTGGGAAAAACTGAGGGCAAGAGGAGAAGGGGATGACAGAGGATGAGATGGTTGGACGGTATCACTGACTCAAAGGACACGAGTTTAAGCAAACTCAGGGAGATAGTGAAGGACGGGAAGCCTGGAGTGCTGCAGTTCATGGGGTCGCAAAGAATCAGACACGACTTAGCGACTGAGCAACAACAACAACAATCTTCAGGGTCAAGGGGGATGCTGTGAAGATGTAGGAGTCTTTCTTCCTTTTGTTCCACCATATTATATGTCCAGGCATTCTGAAGGAAGGAGAGGTGATAGATTATACCAAACTTAAGGAGCCTCGTGGTGGAGAGCACTGTAGCTAACATGCTGGAAGCAGAAGCTGAGGAGTTTTCTATTGCAAGAGGGCTACTGTACCTTCCAGGTGCCCAGATGTGCTGACATTAGAGTGAATTTAGTGAAAGACTACAAAGGTAATAGAATTGAAGACAAATATTGAAAATATTTCAACAGAGCCAGAGAATTAAACATTGTCTTCTCCCACCCTACCTTTTTGTGTGGGAACAATCCTGGAACCCCAAAATCATCTTATTTACATTTCTGCTTAAACTCTAATGTTCATGTGAATCACCCAGGAATCTTGTTAAAATTCAGATTCTTATTCAGTAGGTCTGCACTGCAGTCTGTTCTTCTCCATTTATGACAAGCAACTGGATAATGCAAATGGTCAAAGACTACACTTAGGATTGCAAGGATCCAGAGTGTATAGAACGCGTTTGCACTTCAGACCTTCTGTATAAACACTGTCCTAATTGCTGCTTTAAAAAAGTGGAAGATTGTACCTCTCCAGAAATCAACATGCCTTCAGTTTTAAACTCAGACTTGGGAAGTTTGAGAGTAGCGGGTGCAAGGAGTCTGTTGTTTTTGGTCCATTACTTGGAATCCCAAGACTGGTGTAAATTTGTTCCAGTGTTTTTGTTTTTGTTTTAAATAATTGCACAGCACTTTTTATTTTCTTCAATCAGAAAAAGAAGTCCCATGTTTCTGGGAGGGAGGCCAGGTATCTGCAGGCCCTGCTCTGGGTGTCAGGACCCCAGAGGGTCAGGGTCCTCATGACCAAGCAGGGAGGAAGGCTTGGACCTGGAAACCGGAATGAGGTAGGGGTGTGTGTTTCTGTGGCCTCCGTGAACCAGGTCAGTACCAGAGGTGACTCACAGCCGGGTGAGATGGGCTCAGAAAGCCCTGAGTGGGCATGCCTGGTGGCCCACACCGCTCTTCCACCTGTGCCAGGACTCCAGCACTAAGGGGTGGGGACCCTTGAGTGCAGGTGTGGGTCCATTCCAGTGTTTTCATAGAGAATTATGGTAGATTTAAATTTTGAGGAGCATTGACCTGCAAAGATTCAAATATCTTACATAAATGAAAAGAAAGTTACATGTTTCATTTTAGTATTGTGATTATTTTTCTAATAATAACTGCCTTTGAACAAAAGGCAGTTTCTATCTGATACTGTAATTCAGAGATAGTTGAAAAAGAAATTGATTTTAAGTAGAAACCAGCTATTGATCAGAAATGGGAATGGGAAACAAACATTTCTCAAATAAGGAAAAGTTCAGAATTAGAAGGCAGAGGAATTGCTGTTTGGAGAAATGCAATCAGGAATTTTCACAATATTTAGAGGCACTATAGGACTTCCCTACTTTGAAAGATGGGGAGGCTGGGAGTAGCTAAGGAGCAGAGGACTCAGAAGGAATGAGGTCTGTCTCTGTTCCTTGATTAAGTCTCACATGACAAGCGGGATTGGCTGAGCAAGTACAGCTGCATGAAAGGACTGTTGGGCTTCCTGGAGCCTAAGGCATCAGTGTGAGTATGCCAGGAAGATTTAGACCCCAAACTAAAGGTAAAGTTCCATCACTCCTACCCATATTAAGGCAGGAGATAGATGGACCCCAGACTGAGCAGCTGTAGTTCATCTCCTGTGGACAGATACTCCATAATGGCAATCAGAGAAGCTGAACCCTGCCCAGATAAAAGATAGAGACCACACATTTCTCATTCTCAAAGTCAAGGAGACCTTCCCAACTATACAGTTCTTTGAAGGTCAAAAAGGGAGAGGGTACCACCATAGTAGGTGATGTCAACCTGCCTATAGGTTTCTTCACTGGAATTCCATCTTGGCTAAGAGACGCACGCACACACATGGGAGGATCCTGAGATATTCCAAATACAGACTCAGAACCAGTCAAAGCAAAATGACTGGCCAAAGGAAACCTGGAAGAAACGCCCCATATGAGTGATTTAAACTATCAATACCATGAGGGTGCACGTACATCCCCTCCCTCTTGAATCTCTCTCCCACTTCCCGCCCCATCCCACCCCTCTGGATTGTCACAGAGCACAGGTTTGAGCTGTGCTGGGTCTTTGCTGCTGTGTGCAGGCTTTCTCTGGTTGCAGGTGGGGGCTGCTCTCTAGTCGCTAAGCATGTGCTTCTCATCCCAGAGGCTTCACTTGTTGCGGAGCACAGGTTCTAAGGGCACGTAGGCTCAGTAGTTATGACACACAGGCTTAGTTGCTCCACAGTATGTGGGATCTTCCCAGACCAGGGATTGAACCTGTGTATCCTTCATTGGCAGGCGGATTCTCTACTGCTGAGTCACCAGGGAAGCCCTCATTATACTGATTTTTTAAAAATTCTTTATAGGTGGCAAATTAGCTCCACCTTTGCAAATCTATTTCATCCTCATTTTCTCTCCACCTTTCTCAGCATCTTCTTTTGTACTTTCAGGTCTCAATTTATGTGTTATTTCTTCCAGAAGCTTTTCTCTGACTTCACAGACTGAAATAGGGTCTCCTGCCTCATGCTCTTGCCACATGGTTGTCCCAAGTCATATTTTTATCACCCTTTTTGTGACTATCTGACTCCCTCACAAGACTAAACTCTGAGCAGGAATCAAGTCCACCATTACTATTGTTGTGTGTTCTACTGTACTATGCCAAGAACATAATAGGCACTCAACACATATGTGTTGAATGAATGAAGGAATAATTATTTGTTTTGAGGTTGGTTTTATCAAAAGTATTATAAGCACTTTGAAAGCAAAGAGGGGATATTTTCACTGCTGTATCTCTCACCAGGCAGAGTAAGTGTACATAGTAGATGCTTGATAAATATATATTGAATAAAAATAGTCTACAACCATTTGGTTTTAATGTCAAATAGTTTATGGCTTTAATGATAGGCAAAGTAGTGGTTGACTGTGAAACTGAGTTCTAAGATTCTTATAAAAATTCTTTGCAAAATAAAAGATTTTCAAAATAGGGTCAAACTACTTTTATAAAACGGATTGGAAATATTTCCAGGATGCCAGACTATGAGCAGAAAAGCACCAGACATTCCCCAGGCCCCTGGGCACGTGTTCTCACACTTCAAGGACAACCCTACTTTTCTTCAAAGTACAGCTACTGAATTAAAATCATGCAGCAATTAGCAGATGAAAACCATCCTGTATTAAAAGAAAGGAAGTGGAAGGTGAAGCAGGCTGGCCAGTGTTTTATGATTGCTTACTGTTTCCCTATTGTGTTTTTAAAAGGTTACATTTCAAGGGACAGTTTTCTCAATTTGGTTTCATTTTCTGAGGCAACACTGCAAATAAAAATCACTCAGAGGACCCAGATTCTTGCCAACTCTTGCTGATGCTACAGAGACATGCTTGAGTGTCTGAGTTCAACTGTTGTGAAAGATTGTTGTGAAAAAGAGATCAGGCAGAGTTGAGCTGCACCATGAGCAAAAGCTGTTCTGTTTTCACAGTGGGGGATCACTGCACACCCAGCAAGTGGGAAGAAATGAGAATACCTGCCGTGGAGATGTGAGAGGGAGAAATTGATTGTACACATTTAAATAGATGGGGCTAAGAGTTTTTCCTGACAGTAAAATTCCAGAATTCTAAGAAGGGGAATTTAAGAACAAATGCTTTGAGGCGGACACTGAGAAGTGTGAACTCTCTTTTATCCTCCTAAATCCTTCCTGGATGCAAGCCAGAAAACTTCTCAAGTCACTGGCATAGCTGTAAGTTTGTGGGCAGAGTGTGCTGAGTCCTTGCTGAGTCCCATGCAGGCTTGGGAACCCTGCTTGCTGTTTGCTGCCGAGATGTCTCTTGCAGAGGGAACTCATCTGGAAGGCTGTGGAATCTTGGCTCCGGCCCAACTCATTTACTGGTCAGAAAAGGTGATGGAAAATGTGCTTTGGGAAAACACAGATGGGTACATGAACCAGCAAACTTGCGCTTAACCCTTGATAGACTGAGAGACTGGATCTCACAATGTGGTCCTGGAAGCATCAGCCCAGCCTAGGGACTTGTGAGGAATGCCCATCCTGAGGCTGGGGTCGACTGTAGACCAACTAAATTAGAAACTCTGGAGGTAGGGCTCAGAAATATGTGTTTTAAGAAGCCCTCCAGGTAGTTTTTCTGGCCACATCAAAACCTGACAACTCCTTGCCTAAGATGCTCAGGGAACATGGAAAGTTTGTGTACCAAAAAGAATACAATGACAATGACTCAGAATCAATGTATTACTCATGCTAATAAAAGTAGGGAAAGACCAGACAGTCACAAATATCTTGAGCTGTGGCAATTTCAACATCATTATCAGTACCAGTTAGCGTTAGAGAAGGTCAATGTATTAATTAGCTATTGCCACGAAATTGTGCAGCAAACGAGCACAGCAACTCAGGGGTAGACCTTTTTCTTCCTCCTGCATCTGCAGGGTTCCGTTGATCTCAGCTGGGCTCTCTTTTGTGTCTGAGGGCTTGTTAGATCTAGTTTGGGTTGTTTGGGGTGACTTGGCTTTGCTCTACAAGTCCTTCATCCTTCTGAGATTCCCAGATAACACAGGCATGCCCTTTGTCCTGGCAATGGAAGTGGGGAACAAGCAGAAACACGCAGGTTTCTTGAGGTCCAGGCTTAGTACTGGCACACTTGTCAATTTCATCTCCTTCTGTTGGCCAAAGCAAGTCTCATGTCCAAGACCAGATTCAAGAGGTGAGAAAACAGATTTGGCTTTTAAGTGAGAGGAACTGTAAAGTCACAGGGCAAAGGCATAGATACAAGGAGGCATGAGGGACTGAGGCTCTTCATGTGATCAACCACCATCAACTGTAAATAAGCTTCTCTTTGAGCTCATTAGCAGCACTTGCATAAACAAATCCCAAATGTGAATTTGACCTAGAAAAAAAATATATCTTTCCTTTTTGAAAAAATGTATTCTTTCCAAAAGAATACTGATTTTACTGATTTCAGTTGATTAACAGTATGATTCTCAGTGAAGACATGGTAAGTCAGATTAACTATGTGAAGAATTAGAGAAGGAATAAAAGGAAAGTAATTGTATTTTAAAACTCTAAATATATTGATCATGTTTAAGTCATTTTGTTTCACAATGGATATCAAAACCAGTCCCTAAAGAAAAATTTTCTTATCTACCCTGGACTCTTATTCTTCAGTAAACTCCTGGCATTCTATATTTAAAAGGAGTCATCTTATGTAACCTCTGTCTCAAACAAACTTTGTTAACTAGATCCCACCACAGCTTTTTGGGTCGGTTTAATTATTGTGTTCATAGTGTATTTCTGATTAGCTGCTGACTCGGAGGTGTAGGGGGTAAGTGAGCTTGCCCACAGTGGCCAGGTGTGATCATTCATGAGCAGGGATTCAAAGAAGGGAGAAACCAGCACTGTGGGAAATGTGCTGCAGACACCCAGAGGCAGGGAGATTCCTGCCTTTTTCCCTGCCAGGGTCTTCCAAGTGTGGACTCAATAGAAGAAGTAGCAGGTAGCTATGATCTAAACTGTCTTTAACTTCTGAAAATGAGCATTTCCCCATGTTGGTGGCCAAGCCTCATTTTTTTTTTTTCTTTTTGCAGGTAACAAAACAAAATGACTTTTTACTCACTGCCCTGAGTCTTAAAGTTGTTTATGAACTGAAAGAAACCTCAGATCATTTTTGAAAACACTGATTTTTCTGGTGAAAATACAATCCCTAAAGCAACGACAGAACTTACTAGAAGTCACCTGATTGGTTAAGAAAGGCCAACCAGTCAGAAAGAGAAAAAGAAATATCGTATATTAATATATATATATGTGGAATCTAGAAAAATGGTATAGATGATCTTATTTGCCAAGCAGAAATAGAGACACAGATGAAGAGAACAATGTATGGATACCAAGGGGCAAAAGGAGGGGTGGTATAAATTGGGAGATTGGGATTGTCATATATTCACTACTATGTATAAAATAGATAAATAATGAGACCCTGTTCAGCAGTAAAGAATCCACCCACAGTGCAGGAGCCACAGGAGACGCGGGTTCAATCCCTGGGTCGGGATGATCCCCTGGAGGAGGACATGGCAACCCACTCCAGTACTTTTGCCTGGAGAATCCCATGGACAGAGGAGCCTGGTGGGCTACAGTTCGTAGGGTTGCAAAGAATCAGACATGACCGAAGGGACTGCTGTGCTTATTCGCTTAGTTGTGTCCGACTCTTTGCGACCCCATGGACTCCTCTATCCATGGGGATTCTCCAGGCAAGGGTACTGGAGTGGGCTGCCATGCCTGCCCTCCTCCAGGGGATCTTCCCAATCCAGGGATGGAACCCAGGTCTCCTGCATTGCAGGCGGATTCTTCCCCATTCTAGCCACCAGGGAAGCCCACTGTGCAGCACAGGGAACTCCGCGCCCTGTGGTGACCTGCATAGGAGGGAAATCCAAAAAGAGGGGATGCATGTGTTTGTACGGCTGATTGACTTTGTTTTACAGCGAAAAATGACACAGCAGTGTAAAGCAACTGTAGTCCAATAAAAACAAGAAAGGCCAATGATAGGAGCCAGTGTGCTCATTATACCACACTTTTCCTTTTGGAAGCGAGTATTCATGGTTTGCTGAATTAAACCCAGAATAGGTCCTGGACATTAACGGAATTCAATTTTCGTATTTATGAATTGGAGATAAATATGCTTGTTAGGTGCATAGAATGGTTGAGTCAGGAACAAGTTCTTTTCTTTTAGAAATTAGTGACTGTCATTAAGTGATTTGGGAAAAAGCACCACCGGCTTATCATTTTAAACAAGTTCACTTGGTCGACAGTGAGCTCCATTACTGAGATGAGATATGCTAGGCATAAAGTGAGTGGTGGAGCTCAATGTCTTTTCCAACAACTGGAGTTATTTGCTTAAGATGTTTATTTTAAAAAAAGACCTTTGAGGTACATATGAGCAGGGAGTGGGGCATGAGGGAGGGGTCCAACACCTGCCACTAAGTACTCTCAGGGCACCCCTCCTGGCCCCCTTGAATGAGGGGCTGCCAGAAGCAATGCCTAAAATTTGCTTGGAATTCATTTCTTCCCTTTCTTTTTTTTATGATGCTGAAGCAGGGGATAAAAAGATAAACGATTGCATAGCCTGGCACGTGAATGCTTCCCCACTGCGTGCCGCTTTTGTGGGGCGCAAGTAGCAGCCACCAACCGCTGTTTTATTAATAATGAGGCATTCACATAAATTCCATGCAAAATTGATTTTTGACTGTTATGTAAGAATCAAATACCAGGCTTTAAAAAGTAATTGAGAAATCTATTTGTAATTTACTTTGCCTATAAGAACCCGCTGTCCTGCCATAAACAATTTTACAGTATTTCCCCCCCTGTTAAACAGCTATTTTTACACATCTGTTTGGCCTCTCTTGGATGACATTCAGTCAGGAGGTGTAATGAATACAGGTTTGAAACAACATGTGGCCACAATTTCTTTCAGTTTCATCTTCAAGGGGATCTCTTGCAAGTTGTGATATCATTTTCATCACAGTACAGGTGAAGTGTGTTAATGGCTAATTATCTGACCCTGGATGTTGACTGATGAATCATAAAAACACTTTGTGACAATAAGAAAGCATGATGAACTGGCTAAGCACTGCCAAAAAAAAAAAAACAACCACACCCTGGAAACCAAAAAATTAAAAAAAAAAACAACTCTCAAACACCCAAAACTAACAGACTGAAACACCCTGTTTCTCACTGTCTCCAAATGCCTTAAGGAGCTATGTTCCAATGAAAAAGTCTCCTGTAATGAAGATTTTTCTCTGGGAACCTATTTAAGTAGTTTTGTATACGTTAAAACATACAAGTAGTTTTGTATATATTAAAGTCAGCCAAAATTATTTAAGATATAGCTTATTTATTTCTGATTTTTATTCAGATGGAGATTAGAGGGACAATAAGTTTAAAAACACCTTCAGAAAGTCAATCTTTTACATATATTGTATAACTTTTGTGTATATTTGCTTGGTATTATTTTGCAGAAGTGTACATACTCAGTTCTAATGCTAAAATGTTTTTTTTCTTTCTTTTTTAGGGATTGTGAAGCCCTAGTAATTAAACAAACTATTTGCCTCAGTTTTATTGAGGTATATATTACATAGGATAAAATTCTAAGTGTACAGTTTAATAAATTTAGATAATTGTATGTGGTTGTCTAACCATTTCCATGATCAAGATAGAACATTTCCATCACCCTAAAAAGTTCCCTTGTGACCCTTTTCAATCAGTCCACTCCCCCAGCTCCTGCCCTAAGGCAACTGCTGACTTACAGTCTCTACAATTTTGCCTTCTCTTGGATTTCATATAAATGAATCATAGTATGCAGTCCTTTGTGTTTAACTTTTTTTCACTTAATGTTTCTGACATTCATGTATGTTGTTGAGTGTATTAATACATATAAATACAGTATATTTGGTTCTGTGTTGAGTAGTATCCCATGGTATGTATAAACCAAATTTGTTTTTCCAATTACTAATCCGTACTTGGTTTGTTCCCAGCTTTTGACTATTGTAAATAATACTACTATAAACATTCATGTAAAAGTATTTGTGTAGACATATTTTTATTTCTTTGGGGTGATTATCTAGGAGTGAGATTTCAGTGTCATACGGGGCTTCCCAGTGGTATGTTAACAAATTTATAAATATTGATGAACTGATGAACAGTGCTTGTGGTACAGAACCTGCTTGCAAATGCAGGCGACATAAGAGACTGGGTTCGATCCCTGGGTCAGGAAGATCCTCTGGAGGATGGCATGGGAACCCACTCTAGTGTTCTTGCCTGGATAATTCCAGGGACATAGATGCCTCGTGGGTGGCAGTCCAGACGGTCGCAAAGAGCTGGACACAACTGAAGTGACTTAGCGTGCATGCACATGTGATAAATAGCTCATGTAGTTTTAGTTGGCATTTTTCTCATAATTTGTGATATTAGACATCTTTTCATATACTAATTGGCATTTCTATATCTTCTTTTGTGAAATGTTCAAATCTTTCCCCTGTTTTTATTGTGTTGTTTCCTTCTTATTGGGTCTTCCTTGATGGTTCAGACAGTAAAGAACCCACCTGCAAGACAGGAGACCCAGATTCAATCCCTGCGTCCAGAAGATCCTCTGGAGAAGGGAATGACTACCAACTCCAGTATTCTTGCCTGGAGAATTCCATGGACAGAGGAGCCTGAAGGGCTCCATGGGGTCACAAAGAGTCGGACACGATGGAAGACTAAGCATACCCGCTTATTGAGTTGTATAATTTTGTTATATATTCCGGATACATTTTTAGATATATGTTTTGCATTTCACAGTTTTTTGCTTGCCTCTTCTCCCCCACCTCTAGTTTTATTGAGGTATAATTGACATATAGCAGTCTGTAAGTTTAAGATGTACAACATAATGACTTGATTTATATATATTGTACTGTGGAATCATAACTTTGTCTTTTTAGCTCTTTTTTTAAGGAGCAAAAGCTTTTAATTTTGGAAAAGTTAATTTAATGAATATTTTCTTTTATGATTTGTGCTTTTATGCTTTTTCTAACTGGATATCACAAACATTTTCTCCTGTAGTTCTTGTGTTTAAATCTATGATCTATTTTGAGTTCATTTTTGTATGTGATATAAGATATGCGTAGAGGCTAAAAATTTTCTGTTACAGATACCCAGTTGTTTTAGCTGGACATCCCATTTGCTGATTTTTTTGTTTAATTACCTTAGCATCTTTGTCGAAAAACCAGTGACCATGTAAGTTTGGTTCTGTTTCTGGAACTGTATTCTGTTCAACCAATCTATAAGTCTATCTTTGCTCTAACTCTCTTGATTTTAGTAGCTTTCTTATAAGTCTTAGAATCAAGTAGGGTAAATCCTCCAATTTTATTATTCTTTTTCAAAATTGTTTTGTCCAGTCCAGACCTTTTGCATTTTCAACAAATTTTAGTGTCTGCTTGTCAATTTCTTCAAAGATGACTTGGGATTTTAACTAAGGTTAAATTGAATGTTTAGATCAATTTGGGAGAATTCATTCTGAAATATTAAATCCACTTGAAACTATTACTAAAATTGTAAGTACAACATGCACACTAAAATGTCACATGTAACAGTTTTTAACATACTGGCAAAAATGAATGTCAGTTTCTGCAACCAGGTTAGCAACTTTTTTTTGCAGACATAATAAGCTCTTTCTGTCATATCTGTTTAGTCAAGGTATGACCTGAGATCACAAACCACTACTGAGACTATTAAAACTATTATTAAAAGACATTTGCACCTGAACCATTATTTTCTCAATTCTATGCACTCTAAATAAAATATAGCTTGAAGTAAGAGGCCTAGCTAGAATTCCCATTGCAGCTGTGTTTATCAAGGCAGTTTCGTTATTTCATTAACTGAATTTATAATAAATATATTGTCAGCATATTTAGAAATTAGAATGTTCACAAATTTTTACTAATATAAACTTTCTCAAAATGTTTCATACAATTTAACTGCAGGCAAGATTTTGATTGAAATTCTAGTAGAGAGTTAGAATAGAGGTACTGCATTTTATCAGAAAGAAAAGAGATTTGAAACAAGGGAGACCTGAGTTTAAACAACAGCTCTATTCCCAAGTGGCTTGAGCAATTTATTCATATTTATGAGCTCAATTTGTCCTTCTGTAAAAAGGGGATAATAATGCCTAACTCACAGGTGTGATGCAATGAAATATCATATGTAAAACACCTATAGACAATGTATATAAGGGAATGGTCTTTTTTTTTCCATTTATTTTTATTAGTTGGAGGCTAATTACTTTACAATATTGTAGTGGTTTTTGCCATACATTGACATGAATCAGCCATGGATTTACATGTATTTCCCATCCGGATCCCCCCTCCCACCTCCCTCCCCACCCCACCCCTCTGGGTCTTCCCAGTGTACCAGCCCCGAGCACTTGTCTCATGCATCCAACCTGGGCTGGTGATCTGTTTCACCCTTGATAATATACATGTTTTGATGCTGTTCTCTCAAAAAATCCCACCTTCGCCTTCTCCCAAAGAGTCCAAAAGTCTGTTCTGTACATCTGTGTCTCTTTTTCTGTTTTGCATATAGGGTTATCGCTACCATCTTTCTAAATTCCATATATATGCGTTAGTATACTGTATTGGTCTCTATCTTTCTGGCTTACTTCACTCTGTATAATGGGCTCCAGTTTCATCCATCTCATTAGAACTGATTCAAATGAATTCTTTTTAATGGCTGAGTAATATTCCATGGTGTATTATCCATTCGTCTGCTGATGGGCATCACTTCTAGGCACACACACTGAGGAAACCAGATCTGAAAGAGACACGTGCACCCCAATGTTCATCGCAGCACTGTTTATAATAGCCAGGGAATGGTCTTAATAAGAGTGGGAGCAAAATGTAGGTCTTGGAATCTGTTGAAAATTTTGGGGGGGGGCCTGATGAGTGATGAAATGGATTGAAATGCCAAACTAGGCAGTTTGTCTGTTCTCTGAATGGTTTACACCTGGCAGTGTGTTCTTCTTTGCCTCCAGGTCCCTAATAGCAACTTAGCTACTCAAAGCTCAGCATGAAGACCATCACTCAGCAATGTTCCAGGGGGAAGTCTGGGACTGGATGAGTAGTGCTAAGTTTAAGTGACCCTCCACAATCTGTTTGGAAACCCTCATTCCTTAAAAACTTTCCATAAGTGCTAATAAGTGTTCTTCATGTATTGGCCTTCAGTATACTCATATGTTTTTTCGCTAGTTCCAGTGACTCTCCCCTTACTCCTGTTTCGCCCTTTTCTTTACTCATACTCAGCACAGGCATGTCAGTGAATAGTCATCCTGTGACCACTGTAAGCAGCTACAAGCTGTTAATACTTGGCCTCAGCTGCTCATTCCCCGCTGTCCCAGGGCCATCGGAGGTGGAGTGGTGCAGTGAGACAATGTGGTGACCACAGACTGGGAGACAGAAGCCTTGGTGTCCATCACTTGACAGTATGAACTTGGCCCGTTTCCAGATCTCAGTTGCTTCCTTGATAAAATGCCTGACTTATCCAGGGGCCTGTCATGGGGAGCTGTATGAGAAATTGCATGGAGCATTGCTCTGTAAACTGGAGAGGGCTATATAGACCTCTGAGGCTGCCGTGATATGATGCCACTGTCACCGTGTTCCATTTCCTCCTCCCACCAGAGCCGCAGGAAGTTCCGTCCTCTCTAAATTCCTTGACTTGAATGAAACAGAGTGGTGGGGGGTGAAGGTGGAGTAGAGTGGCGTGGCCGTGGAGATGGTGGTGCTGGCTGCACACACACACAGGAAACCAGAGTCACAGACGCCTGGAACTGCGTGAGACCACACAGACCATCTATTTAAGGAGAAATATTTCCTCCATTTATGTATGGAGAAAAGAAGCATAGGTTCAAGAGCCCCGGCGGGGAGGGAGGGGGATTAAGCTTCCCGTTGGCATCTTACCTGAGTATCAGAGATGCATGTATTTTGTAGTTTATGATTGAAGGAATCTAGACTGAAAGATTTGCAAGTGAGTTGAAGGACAAACAATTCTGTAAACAATTGGAATATTCTTGGTGTCTGGTAAATAAACAGAAAACAAGAAATTATTCCAACAAAAGGTGAAAAATTATTATTTCTAATTTTTTAACAAATAAAGTCAAAAAGTTTTGGATGAACTAGATGAGCTGAATTTTACTGATTTGTTTTTGGTTACTGGTCATTTTATTCAGTCATTTTTCTGGTTTACTGAATTTTAATGATTTACTTGCTATTTGTTTTAGTTGGTTAAACTGCCAAATGGCTGTGTCCAGAAATCTAATATTTAAGTGATAAATGAATTTTTAAAATGTGATATATCCATATAATGCAGTATTATTTAGCCATGAAAAGGAATGAAGAGCTGACACATGCTGCAATGTGAATGAATCTTAAAAACATTGTGCTAACTGAAGGAAGTCAGATATAGAAGGCCACATATTGTAAGGTTCTGTATATAGAAAATGTTCAGAATAGGCAAATAGAAACATAGGAACAGAAAAGAGATTAGTGATTTCCAGGGCCTTGTGGGAGAAAGGAATAGGGAGTGTGGGGTTTTGTTTTTTTTTTTTTTGAGGGAGGGAACATTGAAAATACTTTGGAATTAGATAGTGGTGATAGTTTCACAACCTTGTTAATATACTAAAAAATCACTGAATTGTACAGTTCAAAAGGGTGAGGTTTATGGTATGTTAATCATATCTCAACAGCAACAAAAAAGAAATATATGTATATTTTAAAAATCTACCATAAGAAACATTCTCAAGCATTAGGAATAGAATTTTCTTGTCTCTCATCTATACCATGGATGATGGCATTGTTGGTGTAATTGAAAGGAACAATAATCTTGGTAAGCAGTATGATATTGGGGAAGACATTGCACTTTTCTTAGCCTCGGTTGCCTAATCTATAAAATGAAGATAGTAAGTTCTGCCCTACCTATGTCACCAAGTAAATGTGAAATAACACTAACAGCACACATTTATAAACTCTCATTATCTACTAGGCATTATTGCTGGTGTTCTATACCTATGATTGCAATTTTCTTAGGAAATATGAAGTATTCTTATCCTGATTTTACAGGTTAAGAAAATAAAATACTGTGTTTATAACTGCTATGCAAATGAAAAGTATGAATATATTGTCAATACTTAATTTCACAAAATCACTAAAAATAATGCTTAATTTTTCAGTTTAAGAGAGTTTATTAAAGAGAGGTGTCCATTGAGAAAGTCAGAAAATATAAAAAGCTATAGGGAAGAAACTTAAAATCAATTCATAAACCCAAAGAAAACAAACACATATTCTTGTATCTTCAGTTTTTTAAGAAGTATTAATATATGTATGCAAACATCTACATCTATATGTATATGTATATATATTGGTTTTACATGATAAAAACAATATGATATTCTGCTCAAAATTCTCCAAGCTAGGCTTCAACAGTATGTGGACCGAGAACTTCCAGATTTTCAAGCTGGATTTAGAAAAGGCAGAAGAAGCAGAGATCAAATTGCTAACATCAGTTGGATCATATAAAAAGCAAGAGAATTCCAGAAAAACATCTACTTCTGCTTTATTGACTACGCTAGAGCCTTTGACTGTTTAGATCACAACAAACTGTGGAAAATTCTCCAAGAGATGGGAATACCAGACCACCTGACCTGCCTCCTGAGAAATCTGTATGCAGGTCAGGAAGCAACAGTTAGAACTGGACATGGAACAACAGACTGGTTCCAAATCGGGAAAAGAATATGTCATGGCTCTATATTGTCACCCTGCTTAGTTAATTTATATGCAGAGTACATCATGAGAAAAGCTCTACTGGATGAAGCACAAGCTGGAATCAAGATTGCTGGGAGAAATATCAATAATCTCAGATATGCACATGACACCACCCTTATGGCAGAAGCAAAGAAGAACTAAAGAGCCTCTTGATGAAAGTGAAAGAAGAGAGTGAAAAAGTTGGCTTAAAACTCAACATTCAGAAAACTAAGGTCATGGCATCTGGTCCCATCACTTCATGGCAAACAGATGGGGAAACAGTGACAGACTTTATTTTTTTGGGCTCCAAAATCACTGCAGATGTTGACTGCAGCCATGAAATTAAAAGATGCTTGGTCCTCGGAAGAAAAACTATGTAAACCTAGACAGCATACTAAAAAGCAGAGACATTACTTTGCCAATAAAGGTCCATCTAGTCAAGGCTATGGTTTTTCCAGTAGTCATGTATGGATGTGAGCGTTGGACTATAAAGAAAGCTGAGCACCGAAGAATTGATGCTTTTGAACTGTGGCGTTGGAGAAGACTCTTGAGAGTCCCTTGGACTGCAAGGAGATCAAACCAATCAATCCTAAAGGAAATCAGTCTTGAATATTCATTGTTAGGACGGATCATGAATATTCATTGGAAGGATTGATGTTGAAGCTGAAATTCCAATACTTTGGCCACCTGATGCGAAGAGCTGATTCATTAGAAAAGACCCTGATGCTGGGAAAGACTGGATGCAGGAGGAGAAAGGGACGACAGAGGATGAGATGGTTGGATGGCATCGCTGACTCAATGGACATGAGTTTGAGCAAGCTCTGTGAGATAGTGAAGGACAGGGTAGCCTGGCGTGTTGCAGTCCATGGGGTTGCAAAGAATCAGACACAAATGAAAGACTGAACAACAACAACAACAACAATTCTGCTTTTAAAAATAATTTTAGTAACTGGTTATGGATGTACCCTTTTAATCTGTGTACTCAGACTGGTGAAGAATCCGCCTGTAATGTGGGAGACCTGGGTTTGACCCTTACGTATGGAAGATCCCCTAGAGAAGGGAAAGGCTACCGACTCCAGTATTTTGGCCTAGAGAATTCCATGGACTGTATAGTCCATGGGGTCGCAAAGAGTTGACTGAGAAACTTTCACTTTCACTTTCTTTCAGGCTGGTAGTTGGTTAGTAACTGAAAAATTTAGTTTAAAGTGAGTGAGGCAGACACTGTTGTCATCTCCTGCAAAGCACTTCCCCTCTTTGTCTTACTGAAATGACTCTGATTTTGTTCAGATGTGTAGAAAAGACTTGTTCAGAGAAGGTGCACATTCTCTAGGCTGGGAGGATAAACTTGGATATCCATGTGAGCCCCAACATTGAGCTGCCTATGATTGTTCTAAGCCAGTCATGACGGTCTCATTCCTTTTGCCAGTGAATAGTCTAGGGGTGAGCATGTGATCCAGTTCTGCCAGACAGATATAAGGGGAAGTCTGCTAAGGGCTTTTGTTAAAGGGTTTCCTCCTGCTAAGGAGATAGAAGCATGAGGCCATCTCCAATCTCCAGCTCTCCTGCCATCGGCTCCCTGGAGCTGTGGTTGTCATCTGGTGAACACTGGGGGAAAGCTAAGACCACCTCAGGGATGCCAGCTCAGAGCTCTGCTGTGTTCTAGTTGCTGGATTAATCAACCTTGGAACCACATGCTTTCAGACTCCTGTGTGAAATAATGAGTGCTTAACTAACTGTGGCCCAAAGTGAAATAGCTGGTGGGAGCAGTAAAATAAATGATGTGGAATTATTCTTAAAATGCACATGCTTCTTTTTTCCCCACTTTATTATTTATTTTCCTTCCAGTTTTACTGAGATAAAATTGACATACAGCTCTGTAAAACTACAGCATAATAATTTGACTTACATATATCACGAAATGATGAACATGTTAAAGTTTAGTCAACATGCTTCATTTCATATAGATACAAAACAAAAGAAAAATATTTGTCCTGTGGTGAGAATTCTTAGTATTTATTCTCGTAACAACTTTCATATATAACTTACATCAGTGTTAGCAATGTTTATCATGTTGTACATTAAATCCTTAGTACTTATTTATTTTATAACTGGAAGTTTGTACCTTTTCACTACCTTCCTCAACACCCCCACCTCTCCCAGCCCTGCCTCTGGTAACCACAAATCTGATCTCTTTTTCTAATGAGTTTGTTTGTTTGTTTGTATGTGAAGTATAATTGACCTATAACACTAAGGTGTTTTTATTTCTCTCACTCTCATCTGATTATGAGTATTCAGCAAAGTTTTCTAGGAGCTATATGACTTGACATACCACAGTAGATTGAAAACTGAAGCAACTGCCTTCAATTATGCCAGGTATTAGAAATTTATAACAGTTTCACCACTCTAAATATTTTTGGGAATGTACTTACTTATTATAAAACTGTGTTATTTATTTAACATGTAATGGATTTATTATTGGCTTCCCTGATAGCTCAGTTGGTAAAGACTCCACCTGCAATGCAGGAGACCCCAGTTCGATTCCTGGGTCAGGAAGATCTGCACAAAGGGAAAGGCTACCCGCCCACCTGGTAAAAATCCACCTGCAATGCAGGAGACCTGGGTTCAATCCCTGGGTTGGGAAAATCCCCTGGAGAAGGGAAAGGCTACCTACTCCAGTATTCAGGCCTGGAGAATACCATGGACTGTATAGTTGCAGAGTTGGACACAACTAAGCAACTTTCACTTTCAGTGGATTTATTATTGTTATTTTTTAAATGAATTCAAAGCTAATCATTTATTAATTTTTAATATGGCAAATGTCAGTAGATATTTCCCAAATAAACAGAAGTTATTTAAGGCTCTTAATCATTTCTAACAGGGTAAGTTCATTTCAGTTCAGTCACTCAATTGTGTCTGACTCTTTGCGACCCCATGGAGTGCAGCATGCCAGGCCTCCCTGTCCATCACCACCTCCTGGAGTTTGCTCAAACTCATTGAGTCTGTGATGCCATCCAACCATCTTATCCTCTGTTGTCCTCTTTTCCTCCCGCCTTCAATCTTTCCCAGCATCAGGGTGTTTTCAAATAAGGCAGTTCATCACATCAGGTGGCCAAAGTATTGGAATTTCAGCTTCAGCATCAGTCCTTCCAATGAACACCCAGGACTGATCTCCTTTAGGATGGACTGGTTAGATCTCCTTGTGGTCCAAGGGACTCTCAAGAGTCTTCTCCAACACCACAGTTCATCAATTCTTCGGTGCTCAGCTTTCTTCACAGTCCAACTCTCACATCCATACATTACCACTGGAAAAACCATAGCTTTGACTAGATGGACCTTTATTGGCAAAGTAATGTCTCTGCTTTTTAGTATGCTGTCTAGGTTTGTCATTGCTTTTCTTCCAAGGAGCAAGCGTCTTTTAATTTCATGGCTGCAGTCAACATCTGCAGTGATTTTGGATCCCAAGAAAATAAAGTCTGTCACTGTTTCCCCATCTATTTGCCATGAAGTGATGGGACCAGATGCCATGACCTTAGTTTTCTGAATGTTGAGTTTTAAGCCAACTTTTTCACTCTCCTCTTTCACTTTCATTAAGGGGCTCTTTAGTTCTTCTTTGCTTCTGCCATGTGGGTGGTGCCATCTCCATATCTGAGATTATTGATATTTATCCCAGCAATCTTGATTCCAGCTTGTGCTTCATCCAGTAGAGCATTTCTCATGATGTACGCTGCATATAAATTAACTAAGCAGGATGACAATATAGAGCCATGACGTATTCTTTTCCCGATTTGGAACCAGTCTGTTGTTCCATGTCGAGTTCTAACTGTTGCTTCCTGACCTGCATACAGATTTCTCAGGAGGCAGGTCAGGTGGTCTGGTAGTCCCATCTCTTGGAGAATTTTCCACAGTTTTTTGTGATCCACAGTCAAAGGCTTTGGCATAGTTAATAAAGCAGTAGATGTTTTTCTGGAACTCTCTTGCTTTTTCAATGATCCAGTTTGATGTTGGCAATTTGATCTCTGCTTCCTCTGCCTTTTCTAAATCCAGTTTGAACATCTGGAAATTCACAGTTCATGTACTGTTGAAGCCTGGCTTAAAGAATTTTGAGTGTTACTTTGCTAGTGTGTGAAATGAGTGCAATTCTGCAGTAGTTTGAGCATCCTTTGGCATTGCCTTTCTTTGGGATTAGCATGAAAACTGACCCTTTCTGATCCTGTGGCCATTGCTGAATTTTCCAAATTTGCTGGCATATTGGGTGCAGCACTTTCACAGCATCACCTTTTAGGATTTGAAATAGCTCAACTGGGATTCCATCACATCCACTAGCTTTGTTCGTAGTGATGCTTTCTAAGGCCCACTTGACTTCACATTCCAGGATGTCTGGCTCTAGGTGAGTGATCAGTGTTGTGATTATCTGGGTCATGAAGATCTTTTTTGTATAGTTCTTCTGTGTATTCTTGCCACCTCTTATTAATATCTTCTGCTTCTGTTAGGTCCCTACCATTTCTGTCCTTCATTGTGCCCATCTTTGCATGAAAAGTTCTCTTGGTGTCTAATTTTCTTGAAGAGATCTCTAGTCTTTCTCATTCTATTTTTTCCCTCTATTTCTTTGCATTGGTGACTGAGGAAGTTTTTCTTATCTCTCCTTGCTTTTCTTTGGAACTTCACAATCAAATGAGTGTATCTTTCCTTTTCTCCTTTGCCTTTCACTTCTCTTCTTTTCTCAGCTATTCATAAAGCCTCCTCAGACAACCATTTTGCCTTTTTGCATTTCTTTTTCTTGGGGATGGTGTTGATCAATGCCTCCTGTGCAGTGTCACAAACCTCTGTTCATAGTTCTTCAGGCACTCTATCAGATCTAATCCTTGAATCTATTTGTCACTTCCACTGTAAGAGATTTGATTGACGTCATACCTGAATGGCCTAGTGGTTTTCCCTACTTTTTTCAATTTAAGTCTGAATTTGACAATAAGAAGTTCATGATCTGATCCATAGTCAGCTCCTGGTCTTGTTTTTGCTGACTGTATAGAGCTTCTCCATCTTTGGCTGCAAAGAATATAATCAATCTGATTTCAGAATTGACCAGCTGGTTATGTCCATGTGTAGAGTCTTTTCTTGTGTTGCTGGAAGAGAGTGTCTGCAATGACCAGTGCGTTCTCTTGGCAGAACTCTGTTAGCCTTTGCCCTGCTTCATTCTGTACTCCAAGGCCAAATTTGCCTGTTATTCCAGGTAGTTCTTGACTTCCTACTTTTGCATTCCAGTCCCCTATAATGAAAAGGACATCTTTTTTGGGTGTTAGTTCTAGAAGATTTGTAGGTCTTCATAGAACCATTCAACTTCAACTTCTTCAGCATTATTGGTCAGGACATAGACTTGAATTACTGTGATATTGAGTGGTTTGCCTTGGAAATGAACAGAGATCATTCTGTCATTTTTGAGATTGCATCCAAGTACTGCATTTCGGACTCCTTTGTTGACTAAGATGGCTACTCCATTTCTTCTAAGGGATTCTCGCCCACAGTAGTAGGTATAATGGTCACATGAGTTAATTTCACCCATTCCAGTCCATTTTAGTTTGCTGATTCCTAAAATGTTGATGTTCACTCTCGTCATCTCCTGTTTGACCCCTCACAATTTGCCTTGATTCATGGACCTAACATTCCAGGTTCCTATGCAATAGAGTGTAAATGGACCAAAAATCTTGAGAATGACTGCTCTAGATTTTATTGATTTTCCTCTGTTGCTTAGTAACAGTAACTTCCTTTCCTTCCTTTTTTCTTTTCTTTTTTAGCAATCTGCTTTTAGCTAAGTTGTGCAAAGCCCTCAACTTTCATGGAAATAGTTATTGTCTTTCTTTTGCATTCATAACAACAATAGCAGGTTCCAAGTCTGTGCAAAGGCCTAGACACAAACACATCCCACTCTTGGTAAATGTCCACCTAATTGTGGGGAGGGAAAGTACATGGGTTTATGAATGAGGAATATTCAGTGTGTTTAACAGAGTCCTAAGAAGTGACAGTAATCGATAGACTATTGACCATTCAGGCAAGTTAGTTAAGTAGAAGCACATTGAGAATGCTTCTACTGTATGTTCTTATCCATTTTCATTTTCACATTGTTGAACAAGTTTTTGCTTTAACTTTTTAACTTTAAAAAAGCAAAGCTAGAATTAATGTTTTTATATGTAAATCTTTGCATAAATATTTTTATGACAAATTCCTGGAATATGAATTTAAAAAAAATAAAATGCTTTACCCAGCATTACCCCCCCCCCCCAAAAAAGCGAGGGGATATATGTATACCTATGGCTGATTCATGTTGAGGTTTGACAGAAAACAGCAAAATTCTGTAAAGCAATTATCCTTCAATAAAAAATAAATTAATTTTTAAAAAGCAAAAATATAAAATAAAAACTTATGATTTTTCAGTAAAAAATAAAAGAAAAGAAAAGACTCTGATGCTTGGAAAGACTGAAGGTGGGAAGAGAAGGGGACGACAGGATGAGATGATTGGATGGCATCACCAACTCAATGGGCATGAGTGTGAGTAAACTCCGGGAGTTGGTGATGGACAGGGAGTCCTGGCGAGCTGCAATCCATGGGGTTGCAGAGTCGGATATGACTCAGAGACTGAACTGAAATGAACTGATGAAGGCCAGAGGTCCCCAAGAGGCAGGAGGAAACAACTGCAAGTGGCAGACATTTTTTTTCCCTTCTCTACACAAAATTAAAGAAATTTCCTTTCATTCTGTGTTGCCTTGGCGACAACTGGTTCCACCTGAACTTAACTTTATCTCAAATCTTGAGCTACCCGATGCATTTTTCTCATGTAAATATCTTTCGTTAGCTTGTTAATAAACTATGATTTCTAAAAATCTGCCTTTCTTCAAGATTCATGTCAATTGTTTTATGGCTGGGGATGACTTACCGTGTGCCAACACTATCTTAAAATGCATGTTGTGGGTCAGGGGCTGGTGCAACTCTCTCAGTTTTGAGGTGTTTCCTCTCTCTAATTAGCAGCTTGTTAATAGGTGTATACCCCTTTGCTAAAAACTAACAAGGGGGCACTCTTTCTGTCTCCTACTGATGCCTATGTCAGAAGCTTTCTCTATCTCTTTCATACATTAATAAAAGTTTATTACACAAAAGCTTCTAGTGATCAAGCCTCATCTCTGGCGCCAGATTGAATTCTCTCCTCCAGAGGCATGAGTCTCTGAGCATCGCACATGGCTCGTAGCATGTGCAACCTTTCAGTAGGAAGAGAGATGTAAATATACGAAAACTGGAATCAGGATTTTGGTAGACCTGGAGCCTATTACTAATCATAATAGAGTCTCAGTAGTTGATAGTTGCACATGTAAAGAAGTAGCACAATCAAACATCCATGATACATGTGAGTTATACCGGCTGACTTGCAAGAGTTTGTTGTGTATATCAGAAACCAGCAGAAACACCCATAAAAAAAAAATTAAAAAGCGAAGCTAGAATTAATGTTTTTATATGTAAATCTTTGCATAAATATTTTTTATGATAAATTCCTAGAATAAGAATTGATACATCCAAAAGTTATGGACATCTTCAGTTGTTAAGAGTCTGCCTACCAAGGCAGGCCACAGGGGTTTGATCCCCTGGTCTGGAAAGATCCTGCTTGCCTCGGAGCAACTAAGCCTGTGTACCACAATACTGAGCCCACACTCTAGAGCCAACTAGAAACAACTATTTAGACTGTGTGCCTAGAGCCCCGTGCTCTGCAACAAAAGAAGCCACTGCAATGAGAAGATTGTGCACCACAACTAGAGAGAACCTGTGCACAGCAATGAAGACCCAGCACAGCCAAAAACGAACGAATGAATGAATTTTTTTAAATCCTTAGAGAAAAATAATTATTTTATCTAAAAAAAAATAGTTATGGACATCTTGAAGGCTTTTGGTGTATATAATCAAATTTCTTTCTTAAAAGATTATATAAATTTGTGCACCTATCATTTCTCCATGTGTTTCCTAATTCAAAGTATTATCATTAATAAAGAAGCATGCTAATTTTAACCCCAAATTACAGCTTTGATCTTCTAGAAATAATTTATCTGATATAGTAAGATTGAATACTTTCAAAACATTAACAATTTGTGCTTCTTTCTCTGTGACTTTCCATTTTATGTCTTTGACCATTTATTTAGAGAGGTGTACTATTCAGGATTCTTGGTTACAAATGGCAGGAACTTTCAGTTAGCTTTAGAAGATGCCACTTAAGAAGAAAAATTGGCTGCTGAGGGTGTTGAGTAGCTCACAGAACTGAGAGGAAGGCTGAGAAACAGGCGTGGGCAGTAGCCAAAGAGAGACCAGGAACAACTGACATTCTGCCACCGGGACAGTTAGGTCGTCACAGCTCCCACTGTCACTGGACGATGGTTGGCACCGTGGCTACTGGCACCATGATTGTGTGACCATGAGTCCTCTGGCCTCTGAATTCTGTGCACAGCATCTGTGAACAATCTTGAGTGGATTCTATGTGCTTCTGTCTCATCTTCAAAATGGGAAAGGCTCAGCATATGACTGGCTGTGTTTAGATCACATGGCCTCCCACCTTTGGCCAGTGGGCAAGCATGGCAGCCTGTCCACAGGGGAATTTCCTCCAAATCAGAGGGGTGTTGGAAGTGGGCACCTAAACTATAGAAACACAGAATTTTATCCAGCTGTGTGAGCTTTTTATACACAAAGTATATCAATCTATTGTCTGTCACATAAAATATTTTACCACTTTGCTTGCTTTTAAAACCTTATTTTTATTTCTCTTTGAAGTAGAGAAATTTAACTGTTTTGATGCAGTCAAGCCTATTGACTTTTTACCTTTTTGATATTTTCCATCATGTTTATGCCTGGAAAACCTTCCCCTAATCCTTACATTATGTATTCATCTACTTTCAAAGGTTTGAAATAATTTTTAATTTCTTCAATTTTACATTTATGTCTTTAAACTGTGTGTGCGTGTGTGTTGTGTAAGTGAAGGATCTAATTCCTTCCCACCCTCTGTCCTTTGTAGTTATCCTTCTGATTATATTGGAACCTTTATAACATGCTAATTCCTTTATATATCATGTGTGTTTCTAGGTGTTTATTCCATTCCATCAATCTACCCAGCGATTTTTGTAGCAGTTTTTCACAGTTTATTTTACAGTTCAATTGCGCAAACTTTATAGGATATTTTAATCACTTCATTACTCATTTAATCTTCCAAAAATTTGTTTATCCTCTTTTTTTGTTTGCTAAACATTAGAGATATTTTGCCGAATTTTGAAAATTATCCCCATGAAGATTGAGTTAAATCCTCAAATTAATTTTAGAAGAAATTTTTTTAACATCTTTATAAAGTTGAGTTTTCCTATTTAGGAACATTTGTTCACATCTTTCTTTGTGTCTTGATAAAATGTGACATTTGTTCATTTTGTTTCTATATCTGAGTTTTAAAGATTATTCTTGTTTGAAACTTAAAAAAATTCACTGGTAAATCACTCTAACCATTGTGCCTTCGATAATTTTCCATTTTTCCCACAGCTATTAGTATTTGTTTGGATTATCTACTTCTTTCTCTACACAATCGATGATTTATATATTATTATGAAATAGACCAGTTCATCAATATTTATAAATTTATTAACATAAAGAATAATTCATTTAAAATTATAATGTATCTGATACACTCTCTTTCTTCTTACTGAAATGCTTTGTGTTCTTTCTTTTTATCTGTTTTCTATATTAGGTTTGCCAGGTTTTTTCCCAAAGAGCCAGATTTTCTTTGTATTTATCATTTAGACTCTTTTGTTTTCTAATCCTAAAAAAGCAGTGATTAAAGGCAAAGACTTTGGAGTCAGATAAACCTGGAATAAATCTTGATTTTTGTCATTTATTGTTTGTGTGATCTTGAACAAATTACTTAATGTACTGAAATATTAATTTCTTTATTTATAAAATACAATTAATAATACCCATCTCTCTGGAATAAAGTGAGAGTTCAACAAGATATTTGTATAAGGCATTTGGTTCAGAACCTGACTCATGATCAGTGCTCAAACATCTTTATCATTATCATTTTATTTTCAACTTATTTTTATCAATTATCAGATTAACCATCTTATCATATTACCTATGTTTATGCTTGATTTAAAAATTCATTAAACTATATGAATTCATTCTTGATTGGAATTTTGGCCACATCCCACAATTTTTATTAGTATTTTTAGCCCTGTTATTTCTTAGTTATGCTATTTAAAATCTAGTCTATAATGAAGGATTTGATATACCTTGTAACTTAGTGTAGAAGAGTGTTTTCCAAAAGTTCAAAGTTATTGATTTTGCTTATTTATGATTTTTTTGTTTAAATATGTGTTAATAATTTTTGTTTTGATTGTAGTTAATAGTTTTTGTTTTGTTTGATTGTTTTGATCATGGTTAGAAATATGCAGAATTTCTGCTTTGGGAATTAATTGTTGTTTTTTATGGTCTGATATATGAGCATCACTTATTAACTCCTGCTCTGCTGTTTGGTGCATAAAAAATTTGTATTTTCAAATCTGCTATGTTTTAGGGCCATCAAAATTTGTTGCAGTGGTGGTTAAGAAAATCCATAAGATTAAAAATTTTAAGTGCACAGTACAGTATTATTAACTGTATGCAGACTGTTGTAACACAGATCTGTAGAACTTTTTCATCTCACATGACTGAAACTCTCTATTGAACAACTCCTTGTTTTTCACTCCCCCAAACCCCTGGCAACCACCATTCTGCTTTCTCCTTCTAAGAGTTTGATTACTTTAGATACCTCATATAAGCAGAATCATTCAGTATTTGTCTTTTTGTGATTGACTTACTTCACTCATTAATATCCTTAAGCTTCATCCATTTTGTAGCATTTGATAGGATTTCCTTCATTTTAAAACTGCATAGTATTCCAGTATACATATACACCACATTTTGTTTATCCATTTGTCTGTCAATGGACGTTTGGGTTGCTTCCACCTCTTGGCTACTGCAAATAGTGCTGCTATGAACATGGGCGTACAAATATTTCTTCAAGATCCTATTTTAAGTTCTTCTATATATATAACCAGTATTGAGATTTTTAGGTCATATGGTAGTTCCATTTTTAATTTTTTGAGGAACCTCCATACTGTTTTCCATACTGGCTGTATTATTTTATATTCCCACCAACAGTGTGTAAATGTTCCAGTCTCTCCAAATCCTCACTAACACTTGTCATTTTCTGCTTTTTTGATTGAGGCCATCCTAATGGATGTGAGGTGATATTGCAGTGAGGTTTGATTTGCATTTCCCTGATGATTAGTGATGTTGAACATCATCTCATATGCTTCTTGGCCAATTGTATATCTTCTTTGGAGAAATGTCTATTCAAGTTCTTTGTCTTCTTGTTGTTGTTGTTGTTATTGAGTTTTAAATAAATAAATTTAAAAATTATTTATTATTTTAATTGAAGTATAGTTGATTTAAAATAATAGCAGTCCTTTTTTATTTACACATGTTCTTTACTTCTCGCGTTGCTGTCTCTTGTGACCTGTCTCTTCTCATGGATATCTACTCCTGTCCCATAAAGGGCATTACTTCTTGAATTCCACTGAAGATGAACTTTCTCGGAAAATTTCTTTCAATTCCTGTGATAAATTGTTTTCAGAGGTTTGCGTTCCCTCTAAGTCTTAGGGTGATAGTCTCTATCCCTATTTCTTTGTTATTTATCAAAATACATTCGTTAGTTATTCTTCTTGTCATTTTCCTTAACACAAAAGATCTATCCAGACTTGGTGTTTCTAGTAGGTTCTATTTTATGTTCACTCAAAAATGAGTTCCATTCCCTTTCCAGAGCTATATCCAGGGTGCAAGTTGATAGCTCGATTTCTGGTGTTTGACTTGCTTTCATTTCATTAATGCTCACATAGTGTTAGGTCTTGTCATACTTCCATTGCATTTCTTTCTGATGTGAAGTCTGTAATATTCAGTATGAATGGCAGCCAGAGAGTTTTTTGTTCTCTCTTCTCTTTTACGTACTTTCTTCATGGGGAACCTTCCTGGTTTGAATGAGCCCCTCCTCCCATTCCCTCTTGCTGACCAGTTCTTTCTGGTTCACTGCCTTCACTGTTTTCTTGACCAGAGCTGTGGCTGAGGGGTTGGATATGGAAAGAAAATAACACTCCAGCTTTTAGAGCTCTTGCATAGTAGGAGGATGGTTGTCTGATTTAATGAGCCAGGTGGCAGACAGTGGGGAAGGTATAATGGGCCTTTCTCATTCAGACAGGTGGGCTTTCTCTAAATCTGGTAGCAAGCACAGGTGGGCCACTAATTGCCTTTAAATATCCAGGTTCATTGACCTTACAGTTAGTGGTAAAGAGATGACTGTCGATCTCAATTTTTGGTGGCAATGTAAATATTTGTCTTTTAGTGAATGTGTGTGTGTGTAAAAGACTATATCAGGGCTATTAGCCAGATGTCATTTTAAACTGAAATTCCTTGGCGTCTTTTTATTTTAAAAATTAATTACCAGATTGCTGTTACTCTCCAGCTGTCCCCTGATGTCCATGACTTCCGTTTGTTAGCACTTCTTGCTTCCTCTTCTTCCCAAGCCTGGATTAAAACCTTATTTTACAGCCATTCTCTCAGGTCTACTTAATACAGGCATCATGTTCATTCTGTTGTTGCCTCCCCAAGGTTTTTTTCATCTGGTTTTATTCATCAAGATCTTGGTAGACTCTGATGATCATGTTCTCAATCATTCAGATACAGTATATGCTGGGTGAACTTGCCTTTTCCTCCCACTCTTTAGGGAGGACTAGTGTGTTAGCTGGTTCCTTGGTTGGGGGGCCTTTACAGGTAACAGGTGGATGAATGACAGCCTTGCTTCCCAGGAGCTTGCAGATTCAAGACTGACCCCACTTTGATGCACAGGTACAGAGTGTTTCATGGGCAGAGGATTTGGAACTGGGCATCCTGCCTGTTCCCTCAGGGGTGATTGCTGCCACGATGTCTACCTGGTGGCACAGCCTAGACTCCCATTTTGTGGGAAGTTGAAAAGGGAAAACAAGGACCAGTTTCTCCTTGTTGCATGTCAGATCAAGATGGATATCACAAATGTGATTCTGACATCACAAATGTCAAATGGTTTCATCCTATTGGTTAAACTGACAAATGTCTATGATTGTACAAGGTGAGTATGTATGTAAAACATCTTTAAAACAACAAAAATTAAAATCTTGGAAGAGAAGACACAGGTCAGTATTACAATTCCCTTTATGATCCTGATATTGAGGGTCTAGGTTGTTATCATATTTCAAGTATGTTAAGGGTTTAATGTACCAGGGCTTAGAGATAAATCCCATATTTAATCCCTCTTCTTTTACATTTCCATATTTTTATAGATGTTGCTAGCATGAATATCATCCTCTATAAAAGCACAGTAATTTCAAAAAATATCATAAAGCCTGTATACTTCAACCATACTTTACCTTTTTATTGGGTTGTTTTGTTATACCTGGTAAAAATGCACTTGTACAGTGAAAACAGGAAGCAATGAAGGTGAGCCTTTCAGAATATCAAATACTTTTCTCAAATAATCTTTCACCTTTCATTGTCTTTAAAGAATGGATAAGAACACTAAATTCTAAGTATTTTAACCATATGTTGTTACTTGAATAATACTTTCTCTTTTTAAAAAAAAGGTTGTGTCATTCGTCTTGTGTGTCCTAGCGCCTTGTACATAGTCATGTTAAATAATTATTTGATAAATAAATGAATATTTGGTGTGTTGCTACTATAACTTAGATGACCTCTGGCATCTAACACCTAATAACACGAGGCTGAAAAGGAAAGAATGATCATATTTATGGTTTGCAGGGAAAGGAGTAAGTTTAGACTATAAGAAGTTAAGAAATCAAATCATGCAGTTTTAAACTGTGATACGTTTAGTGAAGTGAAAGTGAAAGTCTCTCAGTCATGTCCGACTCTTTGTGACCCTGTGGACTATACAGTCCATGGAGCTCTCCAGGCAGAATACTGGAGTGGGTAGCCATTCCTTTCTCCAGGGGTTCTTCCCAACCCAGGGATCGAACCCAGGTTTCCTCATTGCAGGCGGATTCCTTACCATCTGAGCTGCCAGGGAAGCAGTGATGCGTTTGGCTTTTCCTGAAACTGACGGCCTTGTCTCGGCATGGGCTAGGAGCCTTGTTCTGTTCTGTGCTGAGGCTCCTGTGTGCCAGGGCTGGAGGAGGTTTTGGTCCCCAAGGGAGGCACCCTGCGACATCCCTGGGGATCATGGAGCTTTCTGGCTCTCTTATGATTCTCTTTTAAATGAGTGTACAGGCATAACCAATCAAACAAGAATTGATCAATGGCTATTTAAAACTATGTGTTACTTGTTTTAAACAAAATGACAGGTTATAGCTGGCAGACATTTTACATTTTTATTTTGGTTGTTCTGGTGTTATAGAAATATCCACTTAAAGTAAACACCGAGAAGCCTGGGCTATGAACTTAGGAGGCCAAGATGGCTGTGAATCATGCAACACAAACTAGTTGTTGGGAATTCAGAAGATCCAGAGTTCCCCATTTTCCGCTCTGAGCCTATGAGATGCTAGACTGGTGCCCTGTCAGCCTCAAAGGGGCGAAAATAAGCTGTTTGAGTGATAAAGGACAACATAATTCTCAAATCAAATAATATTTACTGAGTAACAATAAATTGTACATGTGTAAAACACCTTCAAAATATTTATTTGATCTTCACAGCAATGGGGTGTTGGCAGGGAGTGCTACATTTCTGATTTTTCCAAGTGAAAGATTTGAGGCTTGGATAATTTAATTGACTCTGAAAGTCACAAAGCTACTCTGATAGAAGTGGAACCAGGTTTCAGTTTTACTCATTTCTAGCACTATATTTTTCCCTTTTGCCCTAATAGAATATTGATAATACTAATAAAAGATGTTATCTGACAATGATTGAATCAGTCATAATTTCCTCCTCACAAGTCTCCCTTTCTCTTCACAATAGGTCTGTAAAGTACTATCATTATCCCCCTTTCTACAAATGAAAAAACTAAGGTACAGAGCCTAATAGAGCAACTTACCAGGGTCTTGTGGGAACACTCTGGAGTGAACGACACAAAGCTTTCTCTTAAGGAATTTATAATCAAATCGGAACAATAAACTGTGCATATCTAAAAGATACTAATAATAATTTGAGTAATACTTTGATAGCAGAAGAGTGGTATCACAAAGCAGTACTTGATTATAAAATATTGCTTTGGAGAAGTTGAGAACAATGAGGTGATTCCTTGGGGCTGAGTTAGTTTCAAGGAGTGAAGAGCATAGGTGGAGGCTGAGTTGTGTGGGAGAAGGGCTGGTGCAACGTGCTGAGGGGCCCTTCCAGACAATGAAACTGTGGGCAAGTCACAAAGCTGCAAATGTGCCCCTGGGGTGTTCTGAGTCTCACTCCTCCTTCTATACTTTTTCTTTCTCTGTGGAAGTTCTTTCACCATTTCATAACTTAAGATAAAAAATAACTGAAGAACATTTTCTGAGAGTTCAGTACTTAACAGAATTAATCAGCAAATAAGTACAGGCATATTTTTTTTTAAATTGAAGTATAATTGATTTACAATATTGTGTTAGTTTCTGGTTTACAGCAAAATGATTCAGTCATATATTTTTGTTGTTTAGTCACTAAGTTGTGTCTGACTCTTCACAATCTCATGGACTGTAGCCCACTCTTTTGTCCATGGGATTTCCCAGGTAAGAATACTGGAATGGGTTGCCATTTCCTTCTTTGTGACTTTCAGAGTCACAGAGAAAGGGGATCTTCCTGACCCAGGGTTCAAACCTGTGTCTCCTGCATTGGCAGGCAGATTCTTTACTGCTGAGCAATCTGGGAAGCCCTTCAGTTGTATATATATATATGTGTGTGTGTGTGTGTAAAATTTAGGTTATTTTCCATTATAGGTTATTGCAAGATATTGAATATAGTTCCCTGTGCTATACAATAGGACCTTGTCGTTCATCTATTTTATACAGAGTGTAGCTATTAAAGCCAGACTCTTAATTTACACTCCCCTTGGTTTTTCCAGTGGTCATGTATGAATGTGAGAGTTGGACTGGGAAGAAAGCTGAGCGCTGAAAAATTGATGCTTTTGAACTGTGGTGTTGGAGAAGACTCTTGAGAGTCCCTTGGACTGCAAGGAGATCCAACCAGTCCATTGTAAAGGAGATCAGTCCTGGGTGTTCATTGGAAGGACTGATGCTGAAGCTGAAACTCCAGTACTTTGGCCACCTCATGTGAAGAGTTGACTCACTGGAAAAGACCCTGATGCTGGGAGGGATTGAGGGCAGGAGAAGGAGGGGAAGACAGAGGATGAGATGGCTGGATGGCATCACCATCTCGATGGACATGAGTTTGAGTAAACTCCGGGAGTTGGTGATGGACAGGGAGGCCTGGTGTGCTGCAGTTCATGGGGTTGTAAAGAGTTGGACACGACTGAGCGACTGAACTGACTGACTGACTGACTTCCCCTTTGGTAACCATAAATTTGTTCTCTATGTCTGTGAGTCTGCTTCTACCTTGTAAATAGTTCATTTGTGTTATTTTTTAAAACTCTACATATAAGTGACATCATATGGTATATTTTTTCTGACTTATATAGTATGATAATCTTTATTTACCTACATATTTTTGCAAATCGCATTATTTCATTCTTTTTTATGGCTGAGGAATATTCCGTTGTATAGATGTGCCATATCTTCTTTATACATCTATCTGTCAATGGACACATAGGTTGCTTTCGTGTCTTGGCAGTTGTGAATAATGCTGCTATGAACATTGGAGTGTATGTATCTTTTAGAATTGGAGTTTTCTCCAGGTATATGCCTGGGAATGGGATTGATGGATCATATGGCAACTCTATTTTTAGTTTTTTAAGGAACATCCATACTATTTTCCATAGTGACCACACCAATTTATATTTCCACTAACAGTGTAGAAAGCCTTTTCTCGACACCCTCTCCAGCATTTATTATTAACACAGGTATACTTTCAACCTGAGATAGTTTTGCTTAAGCAAATAAAATCTGGAAGACTTCTCCTGAACTCCTTCCGCAGTGGATGGTCCTGGTGATAAATAAGGCCCTTTAGTAGGTTATGTTTCTGTGTTAAGGGTTACAGTTCCCCTCATTAGGTGATGTACTGCCCAATCTCACCACCTAACTGAATGCTTTTGGCAAGCATTGCTCCTCTGTAACCAGGGAAAGATGTTTTGGAGCTCACAGATCTCTGAGTTCCTGGTTTTCTCTTCCCAACCAAAGTTGCCTTTGTTTTGCAAACTTGACTTCCAGTGGGAAGTGAAAAGGTGTCTGCAGAGAGGATATTGAAATTGCAGGTTTCTCCTGCCAGGCTCTGATGAAGCCCTTTCCTTAGATTGTACAAACTAAAAATGAGCAATGTTTGTAAACTTTGGGCTAAAGTTCTAGTGGCAAACATTAATTGCTAACCTTCTACTTGCCTCAGTAGAACAAGCCTAAAACTTTTAGATGTGAAAGGGGCTGGAAATCTAACCTCCAACACACTTGTGCATGGGGGTGGAAGAGCCTGAGGCAACAGAGGAATCCAATAACAGGTACAAGGTTACCTAGTCAGGGAATGTCAGTGTTCAGAGGAGAACCCCAGCATTTGACTGTTAGTTCAGTGTTCATGTAAATAGTGTCTCTGAAGTGTTTGCCAGGATATTTAAAGTTCTAAGAATAGAGCATTATGGTTATTAATTGTTTTGTAAGTAGGGGCTTAGCCTGGAGACCGTGGACCTGGCTGGTGGTGGTAGTCAGAGCATGGGGGGATCACACATGTAATCACTGATTACACGCACATAATGCTCTACCCCTAGTGAAGCTTCAATCCATGTGTTTTGGGACCTTCACCTACTGACTCTATGGGATGTGGACATCTTCTGACTTTGTCTGTACCCCTGGCTCCTATTTCTGCCTTCTTTGTTCTTTATTCACCAACCACTTTCAGCCTTGGCTTTATCCTTTATCCTTTCTTTCCATGGAAGAAACATGGGGCACTGATTTCAGTCATTTGCCTTCTTCTACCAAGTTCCAGTCAGTGACAAAAACTCGATTGTCTTAAGAGTGTCACGTAGAGGAACAAAGCAGGAGTGCCATTTTGTTAATGTCAGATATAAATATTTTTATGAACCTTATATGTCTGGATTCATTAGCCATTTAATGAATTTGATGCACAGATGTTCAGGAAATTAAGAGCAACTGACTTCATTGGGGAATTATAGTCAGCGTAGTGCCATCCAAGATATCAAAAACATGCTGTTCCCACAATCTGCCAAGAAACCAGGTATAGTGATGGTCTCTGTGTTAGATATAAGCTCACTATTAACACTCAATAAATGTTAATTGTGTAATAATAAAGAATATTGAGCGTGACTCTCCAGTGAAAATCAGGTTGTGGACCTAAAGGGATGCCCTCTATGTTGAGAATGTATCTTTCCTTGGATTTACATTATAGTCATGTGATGGAAAGAAAGAGCTGAGAAAGAACTAATCAATGCCTTAGGCTGAGGTTATTCATTTTGAGTCCAAGAACTGAATTTGGCTGACAGAACTTTTCATCGAAACAACTGTACCAAATGTCTCTATTTGCCCTGCCAACCCCCTTGTGGTTTACAGGTGAGGTGAGGGAAGAAAGTAGCTGAAGAGAACTGGCAGAATCAGGTCAGACTGGGCACTGATGCTGAGACTGTGTAGGAACATCCGTGGTCTAGAGACTGTCACCCTTTTTCAGAGCGTCAGTCCTGCTTTGTTGCTAACTTTGTCATATTATGTGTTTTGGAGACAACGGTATGGAGGAGAAGAAAGGGCCAAATAATTCTATGGTACTTGGAAATCTTCTTCCTTGGCTGTGATATGTTGGTCAATGTTTAAAAACTCATGCTCCCATTCCCTTTAAAAAAAAAGCCCTTATTTGTTCGGTTTGCCTACTTCCATCATGTAAATACTCCCTCTGTGGCCAATTTTAAGCCACCAACATGACAACAACCAGCTCACAGACTTCTTGAAAATGTAACAATTAGCTTTTCCAAGGTGACATGAGTGACTCCAGCAAACCCCTGATGCCCAGTGTACAATAATCTTGGTGAAAGACATGGGGAGTGGTTGAAGAAGCTCTAGAGTGAGTAATACCCAAGGCTGAAACCTAGCTCTGCTTCTTACTAGCTCTGTGATCTCTACCCAGCTATTTAACCTCTCTGATCCCCAGTCTCCTCAGTGGCAAAATGGAAATAATATCTATCATAAAGTTGATAGGTTGTACAAGGGAGATAATAAAGTACCCAGCAAGGGTCTTGGCTTGTAAATTATCAAAAATGGTGATTGTTATTTATATTATTATATCTTTAGATTGCATATAGCAGTCCCTAAATCTATGTGAAATATTTTGATTATCAGGTAATGTGGAATATTATACATATCAAATGGACCTGGCATTTGGGTTATGGGAAATTCACATCTGAATATTGGCCAGATATTAATTATGGCTTGTGTGCCTAGATGGGCAATTGCCTCACAAATAACCTTGAAAAGGAAAAACATATGTGCTTGATTCTGAGAAAGACAAAGAACCATCCATGCTATATTATTTTAAAGATGCTCCCTTCATCGTGGATAATGTGTGTCGCATCTTCCTTCTTGGTGAGGTGTTAGCAGGTTTTATCTTTAAAAACAAGCCTTTTGAAATAAGGTGGGCATAAACAACAGTGGCAGGTGCAAAACTATCCAAATGTGCTGCTTCTCCCAAGCTTGAAAGATCCAAGTTCCTTACTCAGCTCAGAGGAACACTGAGCATCTCTAGGTGCCTCCTCTTCACCCTTCCACCCCAACCCCACCTCCCCTTCATGGAGCCCATCTCCACTCCTTCAAGCACAGGTCAACTCGATAAAGCAAAGTTCAGAGAAAACAGGTCTTCTTCCCCAAGAGAACCATGGAAATCTCAGATTTCTTTCTCAGCCTCTTAAAATGATAATTGATCTGGCTTTTGCACTCTCTGAATCAGTTCTTTGTGTTGGAATTATTTGAATAACAATTGATGAGGAAGTCAAATGTGTAACACTTGGTAAAATAGTAATTCTAGGTAAAGAAAGGAAACTTTAAGCATCGCCATTAAGTATACCTTAATCTTGTCATACACCATTAAGCATCCCAAATAACTCCTTGACTTTCTCCTTCCCACTCTTTTCTGGAAAAGCTTGTCTGCTGTTACCAAAATCTAACATAAACTGCTCAGGGCTCCATATTTTTCCATTGCTGTTTACTATCATACCACTAATTCTAATTTGATTCAGATTCAGCTAGCTCTTTCTCTTTGTAGCACGAAAGTATTTTGGCAGCCATTAGCTCCATGAGCAGGGATCATGAGCAATCACACACACAAAGAAACTGCAAATTAGAGCTTGTATTCCTTATATCTTCACATGGCTGACTGAAGGAAGACAACTCCACAAACAATGCATTTTAAAGAACATTTGCAGGGTGAATATATTACAAAAATGGCTAGGAAGTAGGCTGCAGTATATCTTCAAAAGTGACTGATTTAAACCCAAACTTAATGTATTTTGGAGGCCAGCAATAATTTGACTTGCTGAGTGGATGGAATTTATGGGTATAATGCAGTGCAAATAAAAACATCCTCTTTCAGTCATAAAGGTGTATGCTGTGTCCATGCTGGGAAATATAGCTTTCCTTACCCCTGACTTCTGGAGAGAACTCAGGGGAATAGCTAAGTCAGGCCCAGTGCTTTTTCTCTGTGGCCTTATGGAAATATCAAGTTTTATTTTTGTGTTTAAGGAGGTTTATAGTGCCATCCCTGGATCCGGGCTTTTGTGTTTGAGAACTAAATAAATAAGAGAAACTCAGAAATGCACTACTGAGCTGTAAGTTGTTCTCTTCATGAGGTGACCCAGACCAGAGTGAAGGAAAAGGGTAGCACTAGGATTGGGGACACAGGGTGTTTACATGCACCTCTCAAAAGGATGACCCAAGGGGAAGACCGAGGATTGGAAAAAGCTCACTGTCAAGGGCTTCTGACTCTGGGGGCTTCCTGTTTCTGGCCTGTGTGCTTATGCTGTGTAACCCTGACAAAGAAACCTCATGGATCAAACCCAGGTCCCCTGCATTACATGGTGGACTCTTTCCTGTCTGAGCCATCAGGTAAGCCACGTGTCTGAGCCACATGGTACATATGTGGCAAAATGTCCACTGTGTGCTGCGTTTGAGGTTGGAATCCAGGAAGTGATGAATGTCGGTGGGTAAACTGCCATGAAGTGAAACAGGCTGCAGGCTGCCTCCTCCACATCCTCAGCATTGGAGAGAATCCCCTGCTCTGCCCTTCGGCTGTCAGCCTGATCCCTACTCACCCCCTGTGCTATCCCCTCCCCCAGTACTACAGTCTTTGTGCACCCAGCCCAGTGATTCCAGTTCTCTGTGGATGTCCCCAGGAGAAAGAACAAGATCAGGTCAGGAAGGTGGGTCATGGGCACTGGAGTAGGTCATCCTTCCTTCTGTAGCTGCTCTTCATTCATGAAGGACCTGTAAATTCCAGGGAAGTGGCTCTACCTACTTGTCTGCTAAACTTAGGATGTGATGGAGTGCAAAACTGTCAGAGGCTAGGGAGATGCACAGAACATCAATAACTCATTGTTTACATGCCTGCAATGAAGGCAGAAAATTATGCAATGGTATCCTCTCAAGGACTTTGTATTTCCAGAGATAGTTTCAATAGAAATTGCAGTTTTTGGAGAAGACATCTTCCCAGCCCAATCCAATAACTTCACCAGTTCCCTAAGAAAAAAACGTAAAGATCTTTCAAGTCATTATTTGTTTCAGAAGCCTGGAGCAAATAAATGTTGGGGTATATATGACCACCTTCCTCTTACTTCAAAGTTCAAGATTGGTCATGTTGACCTTCCTGATGGGGACAGTTAGAGGGTGGGAAAAGATATTGGGAAAATGTGTAAAATAGTTGTGAAATCAAGGCATATGGAATAGCCACAAAATATTATTATTAGGTATCCAATTGAAAAATTCAGTTAGTCCAAATTTCCACTGAAGTCTTTGCTTAAAGAAATTTTCTATTGTGTAATAATATATTATTATATGTTATAAATATATAATTTCCTTAGTTAATTAATAAATCAGCCAGAATTGACAGCACCTCCTCACTAAGTTCATTGTGAATTTCTAGGGAAAATCTTAGCAGTAGTTTTTTCAAAGGAGAGTGGCAACTTTTAAGTGTGTAGGAGGTACTGGAGAGATGGGAAAATGGAGCTGGTTTCAGATGGAGTGGTTATAGTTGTGACTATTTTCCAACTGTCAGGCTAGGGGAGCTCATGATCTAAGGTGTATACTGACAGCCCTTTGGGTCTATGACCTTTATACTTGAATTCTAAGCTGGTTCTGAGGTCCAGAAGAACAAATGTGCAGTGGCATTTAGCTGAAATCTTTTGCTTTAGGCCATTAATAATTTTCTTGTCCTCTCCCATATTTCCTTCCCAAAGCCTTGGATAATCCAAACCAGCAGGGATTTTGGCCATCAGAGATCCTTAAAGCCTTGTTCAGTCACTCAGTTGTGTCTGACTCTGCTACCTCATGGACTGCAGCACACCAGGTTTCCCTGTCCTTTACCACCTCCTGGAATTTGCCTAAACTCATGTCCATTGAGTTGGTGATGTCATCAACCATCTCATCCTCTGTTGTCCCCTCCTCCTCCTGCCTTCAATCTTTTCCAGCATCATGGTCTTTTCCAACGAGCATGTCTAGGATGACATTATATTTGGTGGGAATTGTTCAGATAGCCCAGATTTGATAATACAAGGACCAGGGGTGCTGGAAGACCTTGAAGATGAAGTAATTACCCATCTTGTGGCAGTGTCTTCTTGTTTTCTAGACTGACACTAAAACTTGGCATTTTTAGAATGTTTTCTTTTAAGACTTGGGGACGGATATGCCCTCTTTAGGATTTCTCTAGATGACTTTTTGCCAGCTAAAACTTAATATCCCAAGTCGACAGGTAGCATCCCCCTGTACTTCCCTCTGGTGTTGGCATTTTGTTAGGATGTTATCTATGCTTTGGCATTGCTTGTCCTGGGGCTCCTTACAGGGTACATGGGAAGGGACTGTGGAGGACATGAGAACTACGGTGATCAGAAGACCTTGATTCCTGTCCTGTTCTAGTGTTCCACTAATTAATATAACCATTTGATTTTTCTCACCTGTAGAACGGGAATGAAGGTAATACCTCCTCTACTAACTGAACATTGTTGAGATAGACTCCTGGAGGTAATGTGGCACCCTAGTAATTAAACCTGCCTGGATGGGTTCCAAGACAAAACCTCCTTATTCCAAATCTCCCTGAGAGAGAACAATATTATGAACAGGATATAGATATATATATATAGTTCTGTCCAGTTTATTGTTTCCTTTCTCTGTGAAACTGTAAGAGTTCTCACTTACCGAGCACCTGCTACCTGCCAGGTGCCCTCGCATGTCCTAATCATCACAAGGCTTCGTCAGGCTGGAGATCATTCACCTGAGTTTACAAGCTCAGAGGGCCAAGTGCCAAGCCTGCGCTCACATGGGAGAGTGATGAGGCCGGAGCCCACTGGAAACATCAGAGTCTGAGACCTGTGGTTTTCCCGTGCCAGCATGTGGATTCCACTTACCTAGCTAAGTTGTTCCTCTCTGTATTACTCTGTTTCCAGCAGTTCTTAAAATATATTCTAAGAGATCAGAAAACCCAAAGTACCACCTAGTTGTTCTGAGATTTAGGCAGACCATGAAAAAAAAAATGCTTTCAATAAAGTATCCTTTCCTATTTAAATAAGGTTCTGCAGTTTACAAGACAGTTTCACATACAGTAGTTCAATGAATCTTCAAATTCCTTTGGAAGAGAGAATGCATATATATGATGTGTTGACTTGACTAGGAGACTTTGAAAGCCACTTGCTACAACTTTTCAGAGGGGAGGTAACCAGTAGGAAGCAGAGGTGGGGCTTTGAGTCCTGGTACCCTGATGTTCTTTCATTGTACCCACAGCTCACCTTCACTGAGGGAAACGGGCATGGGGAGGACAGAGGGTAGGAGAGTGACATCAACAACATGCTGGCGTACAAGTTTTCTACTGTCTTCCCCCAAAGAATACTGACTTTGACAAACTCCAATGGGTGAGGGTGACTTTGTGGAATGCTGATGGTTTACTAGAGAAGTTCCAGCATGTTGTTGAAGAAAAAAATGTCAAGATTGAATGCATTGAAGAGGGTGAGAGGGACAGCTTTATTCTTCTCACATCTCCCTTCTTCCAAGACAGCACAGGTCAGAGTCAAGAGAGACCTTCATGGCCCACACTACTCCCCTGAGGGAACATCAGAGCCTGTGTTTGAGCATTGGGTTCTGTGGTTCTGTGGGATGTTTTCAAAGTGGTCCACTTCTTTCTTGCCCCATCCAGGACGCTAGGCTGCGCTGCCTAGGAGAGTGGGAAGGACTGGAAGAACAGCAGCCAGCACTGTCAGAGGGCATCAGAGGATACCAAGCCTACTAACCCCTTCACAGACTCCATCATGAAGCCTGTCCATGAGCTTCTGGGGATCCCCTCAACTGGCCCACATGCTCTGAGCATGACACCATCACCCTCCACCTCCACCCTGTGACTAACGCCCTGAGCCCAACCTGAGGGCAGCAACGGGAGCCTCTAGATGACTAGTGAGCACGTGCAGAAAGCCAGCCTGAGGCAGAGGGATTGGGAGAGAGCATGCAAATTTGAGTTTTCAACACTGCCCTGGGGAGAGCACACAGGAGGCTTGCAAGTATCTGGTCAGGACTGAGGCACAGCTGCAAAGGCTCCTCTCTGGCAACTGCCTGTTTATTCTCTGTATCTAAGGGTCTGTTTTCATTTTGTGTGTTTTCTTTTTTTCGATTCCATGTTTGAGATCATGTTTGTCTTTTTCTGTCTGACTCATTTTCCTTAGCGTAATAACCTTTTGATTCATTCATGCTATCACAGTGACAAGGTTTCATTTTTATTTATAGCTAAGTGATATTCCACTGGGGCTTCCCTGATGGCTCAGAGGTAAAGAACCCACCTGCCAATGCAGGAGATGCAGGAGATGTGGGTTCAATCCCTGGGTCAGGAAGATCCCCTGGAAGAAGAAATGGCAACCTACTCCTGTATTCCTGCCTGGCAAATCCCATGGACAGAGGAGCCTGGCAGGCTATATATAGTCCATTGGGTTGCAAAGAGTCAGATACAACTGAGCAACTAAGCCTACATTCCATTGTGCGTGTATATATACATACATATATATGTATGTGTATCACATATTCTTTATTCATTAATCTAGTAATGGACATTATTTAAGTTGTTTCCATATTTTGACTAATATAAATAATGCTACAAAAAGCATTGGTATGTGTATATCTTTTTGAATTAGTATTTTTGTTTTCTTTGGATAAATACCCAGAAGCGAAATTGCTGGATCATAAGGCAGTTCCATTTTTAATTTTTTGAGGAAACTCCAAATGGTTTTCTGGAAGGGTTACATGAATTTACAGTCCCACCAATAGTACATGAAGATTCCCTCTTCTCCTTATTCTTATTAAAGTTTGTTATTTTCTATCCTTTTGATGATTCTTATGGGTATGAGGTGATATGTCACTGTGGTTTTGGTTTTCATTTCCTTGATGATTAGTGATTTTGAACATCTTTTCAAGTGTCTGTTGGCCATTTGTCTATTCAGGTCCTCTGCCCATTTTAAAATCAGTTTTGTTTTGTTTTTTTAAGTTGAGTTGTATGAGTTCTTTGTATATTTTGGATATTAACCCCTGATCAGGTACACTGGTTGTAAGTGAAAGTCAGTTTCCATTGACACCTAAGAAACTCACTATTCCTTATTTAACTACCTTATTTAACTACCTTATTAACTACCTTGACTTTGTAACTCAAGCTGCTTTGACTGTGGATTCTTCTCGATTATAGACTTGTAAATGTGTAAGTCAAATGCAAACCAGTTTCCTTTTTGAAAAGTCACAAAGAGCATGAGGAGGAAGGGGGCTTTAATACTATTCCTCTGCGACCTCTGATGTGAGTTTCACTGCTCCACAGAGTGATCCATTAGATTTGTGGTGGAATTTTGCTGGCCCTTCTCTTGCTTTTTCTCTATATATGGATTAGGCAACATGAATTCAATGTAAGGCCTTTTGATGGCTCAATGGAGATAAAGCAGCCTTGTGTCCCAGCCTTTCCTGCTTAATATGCTTTTAAATAACTTACATGCCACCGCTGGATTAGCTAGATCCAGAATTATTTCATATAATTCTTTCTCTCCCTTTCCTTATCTTCCTCCTTGTCCTTTGTCCTTGTCATCCTCTTCCTTCTCCCTCTTCCTCTCTCTCTCTCTCCTCTTCCTTCTCCTCCTCCTTCTTCAATACAGATGATCTAGTTTGGATAAGCTAGGAATGGTCCAAGTCAAAACAGTTTGAGATCCATAGACTAAAACCAGAATTAACATTTTTATAAAAACTCTTCTACATTGTCTCACTTACAGAGTAAACATTACAGATACACACAATGGATATAGACAGAGGAACAGGAGAGTAAGGCAACTCATCTCTTGGTTAATATTTAGGTGTAAATATTGGTACCTGCGTGACTTTCAGGGTAGACTAGGAAGGTACATTATTCAAAATTGGGTATTATATAGATGGTTTACTAATGGTTTCACTTTTTAATACGCCTCAAGATCTATATGTTGACAGAAAACAGTATTTCAGAAAAGGCATTATCTGATTCTCCTGCAGGATTGTGTTTATTGAATTGCACTTTGGTGTATGTTCATGGACTTTGGAAAGCTCTACCCTTCTACCCCACAAAGCACAGGGGTACATTTATGGGAATTGTGTTGGAGAAGATGTTGTTTCACATTGTCAAGGTTTGGTTTCTAAGGACCTGGGATAATTCTCTCTGGTCTCGACACAGTGTTGTGGGACATTTTTGCACACATGCTTTTTGTTTTGCTTAGTTTTGTTTTAATCTTCCAGACATAGAATCACATGGCTGGTTATGTTTCCTTTTTTTGTGCTGGCTGCTGGGAAGCTCAGAATAAAATTTATGGTCCACCTCAAATCCTTTCTATAGCAAAGCAGAATATAAATATATAAGCAGGCAAAAATGGTGGTAGAATATGGCAAAAGAGACAAAGGGAGGACATTTAGTAAGGGATCAGAGACCATGTCTTTCCTACTCCTTACTCTACATGACTAAGGACTCTTACCACTTATTACTGAGAGCTAGCCTCATTCAGCCCCATGTCTGCATGTTCAGACTAGTATCTGGTATCTAGTGAGTGCTCAATAAATACTTTCTGTATGAATAAGAAAAGCTCATCTCCCAATACAGACAGTAATCATTATCAAGAATACTCAGTCTTAGTGACTAAAAAATGTGTGATGAGATCCAGACTGATTTAAATACTATTTTATACTTGACTTAGACTGATTTTTTTAACTGATTTTTATTTTCAAGTTATCCATATAGGATTTTAAAAATCAATAGCTAGCTAGGAGAATGTTCTTTTCCCTTATTTAAGGAGGAGCTTCTTTCAAGCAGGTGGATGAATTTGTTATTACCTGACAAGAATCATTCCCCAAGCCATAATTTTTCAATTATGGTAATAAAAAGTTAGTGGTTCTATCTAGGTATTGAAACAGATTTCATTCATAGATACCTGCCCTACTTTGGCATGTAGCCATGTTATTCAAGTGCTTTCTGAAGTTTTATAACTTCAGCTGCAAAAATTAATTTTCACAATCTGTGCTGTGGTCAATGTCACTGCAATAAAGTGGTTGGCTATCTGCCTCAAATTCTGTTGGAATAGGAAGGATTAGTCAGTCAGTTAAGTCGCGCAGTCGTGTCTGACTCTGCAACCCTATGCACTGCAGCACGCCAGGGTTCCCTGTCCACCAGTTCCAGGATCTTACTCAAACTCATGCCCATCAAGTTGATGATGCCATACAACCATCTCATCCTCTATCGTTCCCTTCTCCTCCCCCCTTCAATCTTTCCCAGCATCAGGGCCTGTTCCAATGTGTCAGTTCTTCGCATTAGGTGGCCAAAGTGTTGGAGTTTCAGCTTCAGCATCAGTCCTTCCAATGAATATTCAGGACTGATTTCCTTCAGGATGGACTGGTTGGATCTCCTTGCAGTCCAACGGACTCTCAAGAGTCTTCTCCAACACCACAGTTCAAAAGCATCAATTCTTCTGTGCTCAGCTTTCTTTCTAGTCCAACTCTCACATCCATACATGACTACTGGAAAAACCATAGCTCTGACTAGATGGACCTTTGTGGGCAAAGTAATGTCTCTTCTTTTTAATATGCCCTCTAGGTTGGTCATAGCTTTTCTTCCAAGGAGCAAGTGTCTTTTAATTTCATGGCTGCAATCACCATCTGCTGTGATTTTAGAGCCAAAGAAAGTAAAGCCTCTCACTGTTTCTGCTGTTTCCCCATCTATTTGCCATGAAGTGATGGGACCGGATGCCCTGATCTTAGTTTTCTGAATGTTGAGTTTTAAACCAACTTTTTGACTCTACTCGTTCACTTTCATCAAGAGGCTCTTTAGTTCTTCTCTTTCTGCCGTAAGTGTGTTGTCATCTGCGTATCTGAGGTTATTAATATTTCTCCCAGCAATCTTGGTTCCAGCTTATGCTTCATCCAGCCCTGCATTTCACATGATGCACTCTGAATAGAAGTTAAATAAGCAGGGTGACAATATACAGCCTTGATATACACTTTCCTGATTTGGAACCAGTCTGTTGTTCCATGTCCATGTCCAGCTCTAACTGTTGCTTCTTGACTTGCATACAGATTTCTCAGGAGGCAGGTCAGGTGGTCTGGTATTCCTATCTCTTGGAGAATTTTCCACAGCTTGTTGTGATCCACACAGTCAAAGGCTTTGGCATAGCCAATAAAGCAGAAGTAAATGTTTTTCTGGAACTCGCTTGCTTTTTTGATGATCCAAGAGATGCTGACAATTTGATCTCTGGTTCCTCTGCCTTTTCTAAATCCAGCTTGAACATATGGAAGTTCACGGTTCACATACTGTTGAAACCTGGCTTGGAGAATTTTGAGCATTAATTTGCTCGTGTGTGAGATGAGTGCAATTGTGTGGTAGTTTGAACATTCTTTGGCATTGCCTTTCTTTGGGATTGGAATGAAAACTGACCTTTTCCAGGATAAGGAAGGATAGAAATAAATAATTTTATAGAATTTGTTGACTGAGGTTCTTGACAAATCAATCTAAGAGTAGAAAATAATTGGCATGTATTTTCATTCAGATGAATAAATCATGAATTTTTTTCAACATAAGATATCACATATATTTGAAAGGAGAACATTTATCTTATGAAAGACACCAGAGAGGCCATGTCACCTTGTTTTCTTATCTGTAAAGGACAAGGGTTGGATGAGACCGTCATGAAGGTTGTTTCCAAAGCAGATTGAATGAAACATCCACAGACAAAGGAAATACTGTGCAGAGTGAAAAACTTGCAGAAGAATTCAGCATGACATTGTTTTTATTTTCACTACTCCTTCAACTGAGGTGGAAGAGTCCATTCTTTAACAAAGATAGGGGTTCAAACTTAGCTGTTCTTTGTGGAAATTATACCTATGTTATTCTTTGCTTTTGCATCTTCAGTTGTTTGAGGACGACCATCTTATCGGCTGAGCCAATAAGATCATTAATGGAAAACAGTTTTGTGCACCAGTAGATCTTTACTCCCTGATCAATAGTTATTTACTTCTGAGGGGTCACAGCTTGGTTAATATAGCCAAATAATTTTATTGATAGATAACATAACAATGAAAAATAAAGTTTAAAATAGGAGATGAATGGATATAGCACTTTCTTCAGGCATGAATATTATTATTTGAAAACCGTAATCGCTGCTGGAATTTGGAAGGGCAGACAACAAAAGCATTGAATAATTGTCCTAGGACTATAATCAGACTTCCATTATTGACCTCTGTTAATATTCTACTGTAACTGTCTGCTAAATTGGTTCCTTGGGGCTTGAAATATACAGTGATGTTATGAGTTCCTATCGTAAATTGCCACACAGTAAAGTAGCAAGTCTCTGAAATAGTGTTGGTCCTAGTTTGATCAATACTCAATTCAAAGCAGTGCAATAGGCAACTGTTTCCATAGAAACATTGATGTCACAGAGGTTGAACAGCGGCTGTTACAACAAATCATTTCCTTTGAGCAGTTGTAATTGACTATATGTACAGTTCGCTGTCACTTGAGACCATTTACATCAAGCAAGTAACAGAACCGCATTAGTTATTCCAGGAGTAAGAGGGTTAGCTCTTCCTTTTGTGACCTTACAAATACCTAGGAGGATATTGCCATAGCAACCAGCAATATAACAGGATGAACATTAAGGTAGCTAGCTTTAATGCAGTAGCATTCTTTTGGGAGCTGAAAGGTAGTTTCAATAAAGTTTACCTAGTTGTAACATTAACACAAATCCTTTGCACCTCACAATAATGACTTGGTTCCTATCTCACAGACATCACCAATAACAAAGACATTACAATTTCATCTGCACTTCATTTCCTCTTCCTCACCTTTGATTTACCCTTGACATCTAGTTGCTAAGGCAGCACACATGCACATTTGGCAAAATCTTGTTTACTGAGTACCGAGTTTGGCCCTGGAGAAGCACTGAAGTCTGAAATATTTCAGACTTGAAAAGTGAGATAATGAGAGAAAGGAATCTTTGATAAAAAGTTAAATTTTTACTTTGGCTAAGCATTCTCTGGATTGTAAGGACATGAAACAAAACAGATGTGAGCATGACTTACTCTTATTGTGTTCCCTTAGGCTAAAATCACCACCAGAATTGAGTTTCATAGTCTAGATTTTTTTCACAGTATTGTACTTCCTTACCACAGTTTTCCTGGGGTGACTATGTCCAGTGGCACATTTTGGAACATTCCATATAATTCTGGGGAAAGTTAAGAGGTTCGTGTATTCTTTGGTAGGTATACAGGCAGAAAATGCTATCAATGTGTTATCAAACTGCATGCCAAATCAAAGAGCATAGGCTAATAAGAATATTTCTAGAACCATGAGAGTTAAATATGCCTGGACAGAATATCTAGTCTCCTGAAAATCTTGCCAGCATCTATCTGAGCTTTACATTGCAAATGAAATAACCAAGAATGAGAAGCTTAATGAGTGTTAACATTCTGTTCACTGCCATTTGCAATAATGTCAGGGATAGAGGGTGTTTATGGGGTGTGTCAGGGTCTAAACAAGCATTTGCAGCCACAACCTAGAGATCAGGCTTTGTGTGCAAACAGGCTGGAAAGAACATGCACTGCCCGTCTCGGCCATAACTGCAGGTGTGATTAGTAATACTGTCATCTTGGTGTCTCCAGGAAAGAAAAAATATATATGGTCATCGATGAAGAGAGAAGGCAAAAATCCTTATAAGAGGTGTTTACTTGGAAAGGATTTTCTAATGTAGACCCACAATGATCAGCCTATAGATTTTTGACCAGTCTGCCCTATTTCTCAGGGTGAATCCTCAGAGGTAATAAAATTGAATTGCAATCAGTATTCTTTGATACCAGCCTGCCACTGACTGTTATTCACCTTGAACTAGAGAGCAACTATTTATAAGATTGTTTACAGACACAATCCAGTAAATTACTCTGTTTGGCCTTAAAAGAATGTTTGACTTGAAGCATAGAAATGACTATAAATCTTACAGGAATAATTTATAAGACAACATAGTGAGCAGTGATCCTCTGGTTACAATGGGTAAAGAAAGACAGTTTGAAAGGGAAAAGTGTTCCCTGCCCCTCCCTACATCCCTGCCTGAGGCCAGAGAACTTTTCCAGGGGCCCACATACAGGAAATTTAGTAATGCCACCTGGATGTCCTGAGAGAGAAGGGAAACAGCTGCCCTTAGCACATATGCCCTTTCCTGGAGCGATTCTTTTCTCATAGCTGGCCATCTTTCCTCTGACTACACGGCTTGGCCAGTGGAAAAGGAGAATGAGTCAGATGTTACTGGGTACCCAGAGGGATCCGTCAGTCAACAGTCAGTCAACAGCCTAATAACCTTTCATAAGGCATCCTAGTCAGAAAGACTGACTGAGGAGAGGAGAGAATATGAGAGGCACCATGCATTCTAGCTAAATATGATAATTCCTAATCATGTACTGAAACATCTGGGCATTTGGGGTCAGTCTTGATATATGCAACATTTCATTGATTAACATATTAGAGTAACATATCTTAATTTTTCTACCATTAGTTTCTACCAAGAGTCTACCATTAGTTTAGAGAATCTATGGATGGGGAAACAATAGAGTGAAATAAAATAGAAAAGAAAGGATATTGGGCAAAATGAGTTATAAACTTGGCTTCTCTATATACTGGTTTAATATCTTCTCCTACTTTCCTATTAATTTGTCAGTAAAATAGTCAAGGGGGACAGATATTTCAGTAGAACCCTGTCACCCAAGTTAGAGAATTAAAATCCTATTAAATTTGTTATTTTTGAGCCTAGGGAATACAAGGAAACCTCCCAAACATACTGCTTAAAAAATTTGTTTTTTCATTTCATATCTCAATAATTTAAAAATAGTTACAGAAAGGAATGGAATATTTCAAGAAGTGTTTTCTCAGAACACATGAGGCTGTTTCCTTCATAAGTGATTTAATTTTTGATATCTGAAACTCATAGGAGCAACAAGACTATCTATAGTATTGCCAAAATAAATTTACTGTGAATCTCTACAACTGCTTGAGTTTGATTAATCCTAATGAGGTAATATCTACCTCTTAGGGTTGTTGACAAGATTAAGTGGAACAGAACTTTTTAAAGGATAAGATTTTGCTAAGTAAAGTATATGAGCATAAGTAGTTTTTTAGTGATTGGGATCTTTTATTTCAGGGTTATTATCCCAAACATCTGTTCTTGTATGGCTGGAAGAGGCATGAGGGTTTTGAGTTGAATCTGTACAGATTCTATATTTCTTTGTTGAATAAATCTCTAAAATGTGTAGTACTTTTTTAAAAAAATAACTTTCCTCCCTGTTTTAGAAGTGGAGGACAGATGAATAAAATCTGGGTCATTAAAGTTCCAGAGAGCTGGTCAATATATTGGTTTCATTACTGTCACCAGGCATAGTAGCACTCCTCTGGGAAAGTATGAAGTGCCCACACTATGCCTTTTTGGTGGTGGTTAGAGGAGAGTGACATTGATGAATAGTCTTTTAAAGTATTTTCTATATAATATTGAGTTAATTTTTCTCAGTTTAGCAACTTCAATATCTGTGACTCCTTGGGACTAGTTTTAGCCAGTTAGTCTCTGGCCTCCTATTGCTGTTGGACTTTGCCTCCTCCCTGGCAGATTCTGACCACCCTAGCTGGCCAGTGTTTGCCTTGTCATCCTGTGCCAGTCTGAGATGGGTGAGTCCAGGGCTCTGCTGCCTCTCAGGTGCTGACTCTCCTGCCTTTCTGTCTTTCTCTGTCTGTGGCGCTGTTGTCCAGCTTCTATCCTTAAACATGTTCTCTCCACCTTCACCTTTCTGATATTTTCCTTGGTTCCTCCTTGCAGTCTCTAGTTCCTCTTCTCCACCCCCAAGCCCTTATATCTTGTGTTCTCCAGAAATCAGTCTTTGGCTTTATTCCTACTCTACCCTCTTTCTCTGAGGGTTCCATTCTCAGGCAATGATTCCCAATCCCAGATCCCATTCTGCCTGTCTCCCTGTGTGTGTTGGATCCTGAAGCATTTGAATAAAAATCAATTAGGGAGCTAATCCAAGGGGGAAGGCACTGTGAGAGACTTCATCAGGACTTGTGGAGCTCACAGGGGCTCCTTGGGATAGGGTGGGTGTCCGTGTAGGAGAGAGTACTTGAGGGGAGTAGCAGAGCATATAGGGGATGTCTGGTCTGCAGTACCTTAGGAGAAGTCTTCAAATTGTTATCCATTTTCATTACTACTAGGAGTGGAGTACTAGTCCTAATATCAGCACTACTACTGGAGTAGTAGTAATGCCTATAGAAATATAAATATCCTTAAAGATTTCCCTGATATCTCAGTTGGTAAGGAGTCTGCCTGCAATGCAGGAGACACAGGAGATGTGGGTTTGATGCCTGGCTAGGGAAGATCTCCTGGAGAAGGAAATGGTAACCCACTCCAGCACTGACTTCCGTTTAAAAAATATCTTATTTTTGGGCTTCCCTGGTGGTAAAGAATCTGCCTGCAATGCAGGAGACCTGGATTCAATTCCTGGGTCTTGGAAAAGGGCATGGCAACTCACTCCAATATTCTTGCCTGGAGAATCCTGTGGACAGAGGAGACTGGTGGGCTACAGTCCATGGGGTCACAAAGAGTCAGACACGACTGAACGACTAATACTTAAAGAAGTTAACACTTAGAATCATTTATAGGAAATCCCCTAAAAGGGGTGAACTCACCACTTTCTGTGACTAACTGCCTGGAGAGTGTGTGAGAAACTGGTACCCAGAGAGTGCAGGAGGTCGCACCAGGGAAGGTGCTCAGAAAGTGAAGGAGCAACCTGCCAGCCACCCTGAAGCAAGGACACCATCCTCTCACGTGACAGGCTGTGTCCTCCGCCTGTCCCACAGCCTGGCCTTGTCTTGGCTTTCAGCTGCTGACGCCAGGGCCACTTTCCTGTGATGTCAGCAGGACTCCAGTCATCGACACTGTTTCCTGCAGGAAGTGATCCTTTGGCCCTGAATCCTAACCACTAGACCACCAGGCAACTCCCCATGCAGGAAGTGATTCTTCCAACAAGGCAGCATTATTCTGGCTTCTACTGACAACAGTGCAGGTCCCTAGACTGGGTTTTCCAGTCCCCTTCATGCTATTTGCAAACCTGTTGAGGAGAGACCAGAAAGAGGACTTTGAATCTTCTTTACTCAAGTCTTTTCAAGCCCAGACAAAGGGCCTGAGTCAACCCCAGATTCTCAGGAGAGGAGAGATGATTGGTCCAACTTGGGCCAGTGTAAAACTTCTGTTTTTGAAAGAGGGTGATATAGCTATAAACATAGCTGCCAAGGATTTACCCTGGAGCGTGAGGCAGGCAGCTCTCAGACAAGCTTGGTCAGTGGAGTTGGAGCAGATATTTCAAAAACCTCTTAAGCAAATAAACCTTAAGCAAATAAAAAAATGAGTAATATATTTCTATGTTCTTAATTAAATAGCCCCAATGCTTAGTGCACTATCAGTTGGATCAAAATGTCATTTTTCCCAAGAATGGTAATGGATAATGTTGCTTAAAGTGTTTGTAAGGGAGCAGACACACAGAACTAAAACTTACACTATCTGTGAGGCTTTGGGCAAGCCTTCTGAATTCATAATTAGTCTGATTCTAATGGCTCTTGAGCAAGATCCTGAATTCAACACCAGCTGAATTCAGTCAGGCTGGGGACAGTGGTGCCTGTCTGTAACCATGTGAAAGGGCAAGGTAAATGATTCAAATAAAGATGGAATTCTGAATTTTGCTTAAGGCTGATGAATCATTGCTTCTGGTTAATGGAGGTTAATTTAGGGCTTTTCTGGACTGAGGGAAGGGTGTAGATCTTGCTTCTATTATATCACAATAAATTTATAATATAGATTCCTAGATGAGGACTATGTGCCTATATGTGATGGGAAGCAAGATTTTATAGATCAAGGTTTTTAATATCCAGTTTTGTTTTGTGTATGGATGTTTTAAAAACACAGCTTATAATCATGACCATATAGTAATATTTCCCATATGAAACTAACTAAAAATGAAGAATGACCTGACAATTTGATTTAGGTATAAGAAATTTTTATAGCTTGGCCATAAGAATGAGATGTTCTTTCCTTCCTCAAGACTTGTATGCAATGTCTCTTTGGAAATAGCCAGGTAATCTTCCTCAGGCAAAATGAACCTTCTCAGGCTCTATGTCATCTTTGTGATCTTGCCATAAAAAATGGAAACAGGGTAATGGAAATATGTAATTTCAGCTGAAAGAAATTTTGGTTTTGAATACTCAGGATAATGAAAAGAAAGATATTACAGGAAGATGGCAGGGAGGACAGACTCTAATTTTGTCTGGAGTTTGCTGAACTAGTTTGGACCTAGTTCCATTATTTCTAATTTAGTGAGATGCCTTAAGAGTGACTTCTGTCTTTAATGTTTCAATTGCTGAGTTTTCTGTGACTTTAATACTTATGCAGGGGACATGAAACTAACCTATACTATTTATGCCAGAACAATGTTTATAGATGCTTATGAATGATTAATTAATAAATGACAAGCAGTATTCTAATACTTTGCATGCATTACTTATTTAATCCTCAAACCATGGTAGGTATTGTTTTTATCCCCATCTTACCGATGAAGAAACCACTAAGAGGTTAATTAATTGCTTGAGTTTGTACTGGTGACAAGGATTAGGACCAAGATTCACAGTCCAACAATCTGACATCAGAGCCAAAGTGTTTTGCCACCATTCTCAACTCCAGGAACCATTTTGGCTCTGAGAAAGTTGTTTAATCTTTGTGTCTAATTCCTTTGTCTTTAAAGGCCTGTAACAGCACTTCCTGACGCCCCAGCTCAGAGAAGTGTTCTGAGATTAATAGCAGTGTGTGTCCATTTCAGCCTGTGTGGGTCTCTCTCTTACGCACCAAGCCTCCTTTGAAGTCGGTAAAAGCCCTAAGTGTGTGTGAAGGGAAGCAGGGCCCTTGGCGGGTGAGGGGGATGTGTAAATATTGAGGGAACATATATAAATCACTTCTGTTTTCTTGGAAAATGATCTATATAAACATAAAATAGTGTGAAACGCTTTGTTTTGAATGTTTGCAGGTAACGTTCTCCCATAAGTGAGATCCACATTTTGAAGTCACAAGCTCTGGAAAGTACCCACAGGGAATAAATTTATGTTTCTCAGATTTGCTCCTCAGGTAACTCACAAGCTTCAAAGAGGCAAGAACCAGGTCTGATTCCTTTTTATGCTACAAGTTTCCCTATCTTCCCCTCTCTACTCCCTTTTAGCATCTGCTTTGATACTTGGTACAAAATAGGTGCTAAGCAAACCCATGCTGAGGAAGTGGAAGTTGGGAGAGTCAGGGGGTTTTTTTGTAGTGATTTCTTAGTTTTCATTCCTAATGAGGGTGACTACCTGGAAGGGCAAGAACTATTCTGGCAGAAATTTGACCAGCACCATTAAGAAATGCCAATTAAAAGAGAAAGAGAGCGGGAGGAATTGAGCCTAGATGTCAGGAAGAGTTTCTTGACAAAGATGACTGTGAAAACCTGAAAATTGTCTCTAGGACAAGGTTCCCATCTTTCTTTACAGGTTTTGAATATTGGGTAATTTGGATTAGACTCCGCTCTCACTGGAAGTAGGGTTGTTGAAGGAGGAAGAGGTGGTCCCCCATCTGGGCTCAGATTCCACAGCTAGAGAGTGGAAGCAATGAAGAAACTGTTTACTATGGATGGAGTGCAAAAGAGAGCATATTGGCAGACACTGTGCCACAGGAAATTTTTACTATTTTAGTTATTCCAGTTAAACTTTTTCAGACAGAATGATATCTCCTAAGGGTTCCCACAGCAGATCTCTTTTTCAGATGTTAACTTATCCAGTTCACTTTAGCATCTATCAAGTCAAGGGACATAAAATCTACTTTAAAGCCAGTAACTGCCTTCTCCCAGAAACTGAGACTTATTACCGAGAGGAGTTTCATCTTTGGCATTCATCACTCCTGGACCTCATTAATTTGAATCTTGTTTCCTTCAGTATGCTAAGGAAAAGAAAGTCATCATGGAAATTTCAGTTGCTATTAATAGAGAAGATCGTGAATTTGATTTTCATTTTCTAATTGATTAGCCAGTAATTCAGACAGTATTTTTTGTGTTTGTTCTGTGAAAGTCATCAGGCTACACTTAAATCAAGTATTAAAAAATAACTTAAGGCTAAGGAGGCTTCAGGAATAAAAGAATATGTCAACATTAAAAGATTCATTAAAAAATAAAGGGAAAAACAGTATAAATCTCATAAGGCAGAAAAACATTTGTTAAAAATCAATATTCAATCTTAAAATCCTTTAGCTATATGAGATTATAATGAAATGACTCTAAAATAATTTAAGTATTTATCTAAAGGCAAAAGCTATATAAATTTGCATAAAGAGAAAAAATAAGACAATCATGTCCGTTTTTATCATTATTATTCAACATTGTTTGGCAGTCATAGCCCATGCAATCAGACAAGGCAAGGAAAAAAGAGTTATAAAAATTGGAGATAAAGTAAAAGCATATTTATTTGTAGACAAGAACCAAATAAGAACCGTTAGAATTAGTAAGAAAGCCAGAAAGCTGGATTATAAGTATATAAACAAACAAAAAAAAATAGCCTTTCAAGTTGACTCATTTGTAGTTTTAAATAAAAATTTCTGATTGATTAAAATGAGAAATTTCACTAACAATAAAATATAGAAACAACAGAATAGAAAATTTGTAGAAATAAGCAATAAGAAAAGTATAAGACATAAATTTAAAATTTTATATGTGTTATATATATATATGTATATATATAACTTAACTGCAAGAATAAAAGAGGACTTGAATAAATTGAGATATAATTAAAAGCATATAACTATAGATATAAAATATGTTCTAGGAAGGATTCAATATTGTGAGGAGGCAAAAAGTTTAATACAACTGCAATCAAAATCCTAATGGGATTTTTTTTGAAACCTGACAAAAATGATTATGTAATTCATACAAAAATAGCTCAGAAAGATTTAAAAGAGAAATGAGATATTTTAAAGGAGATAAAAATGTATTTTAAAGATTCACTTATTAGAACAGTGTGATACTCGTCTTTAAAAATAGAGATAAATCAATGGACCAGAACAGAAATCCAGGGAACACATCCAAGTATTCATCAGGATTATTATAAAGGTAAAGTATTATGGTTTTGTTAGGTAGTTAGAATAGGGAAAAAGAGTCCAAAATGGCAGTGGCTAAAAGACCTGGAAGGGAAAGTCCGCAAAAATAGAACAAAGGAAGGTCCAAGGACCAGAGTGAGAACCTCAGGTAAAACAAACAACACTCCTGGCTGGCCCAATTTACATAAGACAGGCCTAGGGACAGAGAAACATATAAAAAGAGGAGCCAAAGCCCTCTTCTCTCTCTCTCTCTCTCCCCCGTGTGATGGGGTGATCTTCTCTTCGCGTCTTTGGATCAATGTGCCCTCATGCCTCGAAGATGGATTTTCCTGCTATTATCTAAATAAATAGAGCTGTAACACTGAGCTGTAACACTGATTTATTTAAGAGCTATAACACGGTCCGTTCGAGACCTGAGAGCTATAACATGGTCTGTCCTCCGAGAGCTGTGACTTGCCAAGGGGCTTTAATGTCCGTCACTCCAAATTTTTGTTGTGACGAGACAAAGAACCGAGGAACATACACTCGCGTGACAGTTTATTCAAATAAAAGGTATTATGACAACACTTTAACATCTGGGAGGAAAAGATTAGGTCTTTATCTCATTGTTGTTGTTGTTTAGTTGCTAAATTGTGTCCTACTCTTTTGCGACCCCATGGACTATAGCTTGCCAGGCTCCTCTCTCCATGGGGTTCTCCAGGCAAGAATATTGGAGTGGGTTGCTCTTTCCTTCTGAAACTGTTAGGTGTTGTTTCCAGGGCTCCAAAGAGCTCTGGCACCACAGTCCTTTATGCCTCAATGCAGGAAGGAATTCAGCAAGAGGCACAGTGATGGATGAAAAGTGATTTATTAGGATATTTGTAAGGTCACAAGTGGTCAGGCAAGGATTGCACTGCCCTGGGTACTCAGTGGGTTGCATTTTTATAATCAGAGGAAGACAGTGGAGAAGGAGAAGATCCTTTTCTTTCTTGAGAAGACGTCATGTTTCCATCATCAGTTCCTCTCCCAGGTAGAGTGGGGAAGTTTTCTTGTCCCTATATGGTCAGACCCAGGACTGTCATAGAACTTTGGAAAAATATTTTCAGGTCTCAGTACAATGAGGGTCTTTCATTTTGAAAAGTCAACCTTTCCATAAATGATTGTGTTTTTGTATGCACAGAGCATGCTTTGGGGGTCATTAACTTGATGACACCACTGGGCAGGTCGTAGGCCTTGTTTTCTATTATTGCTTTATTGTTTGGAGGCATTGTGCCAAGAATATGCCTGAGGGGCCAAAGAGCGTGTCTTGGGGTTATTAGCTTACTGAGCTCACTGGGAAGGATGTAGGTCTCATGCCACTATTGTTTTATTGTTCTTGGGGCATGTCCCATGCTTCTGTTGCATGGTTTTGTTGCTAAGCAAGTTAGCTTGATTTTCTGGTTAAGCAAGCCAGTCTCATTTTGATACAAAGTGACTTTTTTGCTTTATGAGTCAAGCAAGCCCACATTGTTTCGGAATTTTCCCTTTACTTTCTTCAGTGATCATTAGTCTTATTGTGGTCTCCCAAAGCCCCCTAAAGTTCCCTCTCTATCTCTAACTCTCTAATGGGGTTTCTAAGCTAACTATTTGATCATCCTGTTCTAGGCCTATCAATTCTCCAGGGGATCTTCCCGATCCAGGGATGAAACCCATGTCTCCTGCATTGGCAGGAAGGTTCTTTACCACTGAGCCACCTGGAGAGTCATACTTTATGTGTATATGAATTTCAGATAAAGATTTTTTGTTTTGTTTTATTTTATTATGGACAGCTGAAGATGCTGGAGTAAAATATGAATGTTTTTATAATCCTCTAATAGGTGAAAACTTTCCTAATATAATACTAAAGGCAAAACTCACAAAGTTTTGATAGCTCTAACTATACAAGAATTTAAATTTTTAGTATGAAAAAAACTTCAGCTAATTAAGGTTACCAAGGTCCAGGTGTGTGCTTGCATCATCCATCTCTTATCACACCTGATGGTTAACTTATTAGGAATTTGCAAGCTGATTGTTAAACAGTACATGCATGTTTAGTCTCTCAGTAGGGTCTGACTCTTTGCAAGCCTTTGGACTGTAGTCTGCCAGGCTCCTCTGTCCATGGGATTTCTGAGGCAAGAGTACTGGAATCGGTTGCCATCTTCCCAACCCAGGGATTGAACCCGAGTCTCCTGTGTCTCCTGCATTGCAGGCAGATTCTTTACCTGGTGAGACATCAGTGAAGCTCATTACTAAACAAAACCATCATTAAAAATTAAATTATATACACTTGCTATTAAATAAATTATATTAAGAACAAGGTAATAAATATATAAAACAACTTATCTCTTCACAATTATTTTATTTCAGTTTGCTATTATCAAAGCTCTTGAGTTCATGTGTATTATATCTACACAGTGGAAATATAATATAATCAGATTACAGGGAGGAGGACAACTGGATCCAGTGATTGGGATGTTACCAGCATCTTTTATTTGCATTCTTTATCTTGCTCTGCTGTTTTCTGAATGTCAGTATCTTCCTCTTTTACTGAAAACCAGTTTCTTTTACATGATTTGGACCTATTAACCTGTACCTAGTAGACGTCCAGGTTTCATTTCAGTCCCAGAGAGGCAAAGAGGCACTAAGACTTGTCCTTATCTCAAGGTAAAAATAGCCCAGACAGAACTCTGATTGATCTGTTTGGATTAAGTGCCATCCCCTGGACCAATAGTGACCAGAGGGCTTTGCTTAATGATCGGCTCAGATTTAGTGGGATGGCTGGTCCATGTGGGACGTAAGATCTATTAGAAAACAGCCACTCCTCTTTGAAGCACATATTAGAAGGAGCATTTCCTAAAGAAGTATCTTATTCTGGGCAGACAAAAAAAATAACTGAAGTCAAAGTCCAGAGCTCTGAACTTCTACCTCAGTTTTATCCAGTTTTTGGAGAGTTCCTTCCCTGAATTATAGAAACTTGTGAATCACAAGAAATTAGGGTCATGCTTAAGCCCAAAGCCTACATCACTATAAAAGTGATTCTGAAGATTTTGAGGTACCAAGATGATTTTGTCTTCTCCTCTAAACTGATATTCCTCTACCAGTCTTCTTTGCCATAGCCAATTGAATTCATAGCCTCTGAAATTTTTTAAAAACTAACATTATAATTTAATTAATATCTTAGAAAACATAGAAAATTAAAACCATCATTTTTCTATTTAGTATCCCAAACAGCTATCATAGATAAGAATTTAGAAAGCATTTATTGTATTAGAAAACATTCTGGCATCTTGAATGATGGTATTTATTATGTTTCACATGAATATCTTAGTTTGGGGAAGTGAAAAAATATCTGCTGACTGTAGTATTTTATCCAGCTATGGAAGGAGTTAATGGAATGTGTTGGGGTGGGGTATGGTGGGAGATGGCACTTAAGGTGAAAAATTCTAATTTTATGGACATTATGGGAGTCTCAGGGACCTGAACAGTTTTGGTAAGCCCATTCCAGGCTGATATATTCAAGCCAGTTTTCATGAGCCACTGTAGCGAAGCAGGATTTGGGCCTCTTCCTTTGACTTTGAAAACAGAGACTGCTTGAGGCCAGAGATGTCAGTGTATATAGTTAACTGTTATGGATCTTACAATAAAAATTTGTTGAAGGTCATTAAACACTCATCTCTCTATGTTTATTACTTTAGTCTTTTATTTGTTGGTAGACATGGATCGTTTGATGTCAATTACCACCACACTTGGCATTTTATGCAGTAAAGGTCCTTATGGTTCTTGATGGGTAAATAAACAAGCTAGTGGAAAGCTATAGTGACAGTGGTTCTTACATTTCTGTTCACTTAACAGCCTGAAGCGAGAGGAGACAGTCTCTCTGTAGTAGTGTCTTTTGCGGATGGTGTTTTGGACATGCATTACATAGCAGCCCTGCCCTGCTCCCTTCTAAGCCCCAAATGCTTTCCTCACTAAAATCCACAGTGACCTTGCCAATTCTAGGTGAATTTGGGACTGGACATTTCCCTTCTTAGTTTCTTTCTTTTTTTTTTAAGATTCATTTCAAAACACTTGTTTATGTGCACTGTTGCTTTCTTTACTACTATACTAAAGTAGTATTCTCTTCCCTTTAGAGACATTTATCCTTTTGCTCAGAGCGACCATTATTTTTGAATTATTTTAGGCTCAAGGTGAGCATTTCATTTCTTCCTTCTCTCTTTCCTTCCTTCCTTTGATAATTCAGAGTGACCCTTCTTGTGTTGAGCCTTTTGGAGAATATTTTTGCTCAGCTTCTCCCTAACTACATGTCTGATGATCATATGCTTCCCACAATAAGTAAACTCAAAATAATATATTAGTTACTGTCTTAGAGTGTGTATCTTGTGCCTATTTTTGTGCTAAATGCTCTGCTATATGATCTGGTACCTTCATGACAACACTATAGGATAGGTACTAATGTAATCCTGTTTTACAGATGAGGAAACTGAGGCAATCACATGTTAATAAAAAACAGGACTGGAATTCCAAATCAAGTTTATCATACTTAACAGATGTATCCTTGACCAACTGCTCAAACTTTATTACTTGCATGCCTGTTGAATCAATTGTTCTGAAAAATAATATTGCTATATATATTCAGTATTCAGATACTTTTCAAATTATGATAAAATATGCCAACTCTAAAATGGCACCTCCCATAATATATTGCTTTAATGTTTTATAAGATTCTGCAAAAAATCAAAACTACAACGAATATCACCTCACAGCAGTCAGAGTGGCCATCCTCAAAAAAAGTCTACAAATAATAAATGCTGAAGAGGGTGTGGAGAAAAGGGAACCCTCCTACACTGTTGGTGGGAATGTAAATTGGTGCAGTCACTATGGAGAACAGTATAGAGGTTCCTTTGAAAACTAAAAATAGACTTACTGTATGATCCAGCAATCCCATTCCTGGGCATATATCTGGAAAAGATGATAACTGTAATTTGAAAAGATGCATGCAGCCCAACGTTAATAGCAGCACTGTTTACAACAGCCAAGATATGGAAACAACTTAAACGTGGCATATATACACAATGCCCCTTCATGGATCACAGCCTTGTCATGGTGAGGGGACTTGCATAACTTAGTGAAGCTATGAGCCATGCCATGCAAAATAGACAGGTCATAGTGAAGACTTCTGGCAAAATGTGGTCACTGGAGGAGGAAATGGCAAACCACTCCAGTATTCCTGCTGTGAGAACCCCATGAACAGTATGAAAAGGCAAAAAGATATGACACTGGAAGATGGACCCCACCAGGTTGCAAGGTGTCCAATATACTACTGGGGAAGAGTGGTGGGCAGTTACTAATAGCTCCAGAAAGAATAAAGTGGCTGGGCTAAAGTGGAAATGACTCTCAGTTGTGGATGTGCCTGGTAGTGAAAGTTAAAGTCTGATGCTGTAAAGAACAATATTGCCTGGGAACCTGGAATGTTAGGTCCAAGAACCAAGGTATATTGGACATGTCCAAGTAGGAGATGTCTAGGTTGAGGTACAATTGTGCTCATTTCACATGCTAGCAAGGTAATGCTCAAAATCCTTCAACCAGGCTTCAGCAGTACATGAACCAAGAACTTCCAGATGTACAAGCTGGGTTTGTACAGCTTGAGGCAGAGGAACCAGAGATCAAATTGCCAACATCTGTTGGATCATGGAGAAGTCAGGGGAGTTCCAGAAAAGCATCTACTTCTATTTCATTGACTATGCTAAAGCCATTGACTGTGTGGATCCCAACAAACAAGGGAAAATTCTTCAAGAGATGAGAATACCAGGCCACCTTACCTGTCTCCTGAGAAATCTGTATGTGGGCCAAGAAGCAAGTTAGAATTGGACATGAAACACTGGACTGGTTCAAAATTGGGAAAGGAGTACGTCAAGGCTGTATATTGTCACCCTGCTTATTTGTATACAGAGTGCATCATGCAAAATGGCAGTTTGGATGAATCCCCAGCTGGAATCAAGATTGCCAGGAGAAATATCAAAACCTCAGATATGCAGATGATACCACTCTAATGACAGAAAGTAAGGGGGAACTAAGGAACCTCTTGATGAGGGTGAAAGAGAGGAGTGAAAAAGCTGGCTTAAAACTCAACATTCAAAAAACTAAGATCATGGCATCCAGTCTCATTACTTCATGGCAAATAGAAGGGGAAAATGTGGAAGCAGTGACAATTTTATTTTCCTGGGTTTCCAAATCACTACAGATGGTGACTGCAGCCTTGAAATTAAAAAACACTTGCTCCTTGGAAGGAAAGCTATAACAAACCTAGGTAGCACATTAAAAAGCAGAGATATCACTTTGCTGACAAAGGTCCATATAGTCAAAGCTATAGTTTTTCCAGTAGTCATATAGTTTTTCCAGTAGTCATGTATGGATATGAGAATTGGACCATAAAGAAGGCTGAGCACCAAAGAACTGATACTTTCAAATTGTGGTGTTGGAGAAGACTCTTGAGAGTCCTTTGGACAGCAGGGAGATCAAACCAGTCAATCCTAAAGGAAATCAGTCCTGAATATTCATTGGAAGGACTGATGTTGAAGCTGAAGCTCCCATACTTTGGCCACCTGATGGGAAGAGTTGACTCATTGTGAAAGACCCTGATGATGGAAAAGATTGAAGGCAGAAGGAGAAGGGGGCAGCAGAGGATGAGATGGTTAGATAGTATCACCTACTTAATGAATATGAATTTGAGCAAATTTTGGGAGATATTGGAAGATAGAGGAGCATGGTGTGCCACAGTCCATGGGGTTGCAAAGAGTCGGACACCACTTAGCAACTGAACAACAAGGATAAATACAATGGAATATTACTCAGCCATATAATAAAATAATGCCATTTGCAGCAGCATGGATACACCTAGAGATTATTATTATCATACTCAGTGAAGTAAGTTAGAGAAAGACAAATATCATGTGATATCACTTATATGTGGAATCTTAAAAAATGGTACAAATGAGCTATTTACAAAACAGAGATAGACTCGTGGACATTGAAAACAAACTTTTGGTTACCTTAGGAGGCAGGATCATGGAGGAAAAATTAGGAGGTTGGGATTGGCATATGTATCAGTTTAGTCGCTCAGTCGTGTCCAACTCTTTGAGACCCCGTGGAATGCAGCATGCCAGGCTTTCCTGTCCATCACCGACTCCTGGAGCTTGCTCAGACTCATGTCCGTCGAGTCGGTGATGCCATCGGGTCACGGACACTTAGTGTGGCAGCGCGGGCACAGGACCTTTTGAAGGAGGTGGCCACTATCTTCGTTACCCCCACTATAGTGTGGTCTCAGGTCAGACAGCAGGGAGGGAACACAGCCCCGCCCATCAACAGGAACTTGGATTAAAGTTCTACTGAGCATGGCCCTGCCCATCAGAACAAGACCCAGTTTCCCCTACAGTCAGTCTCTCCCGTAAGGAAGCTTCCATAAGCCTCTTATCTGGCAGAAGGCAGACAGAATGAAACCCACAGTCACTGAAAACTAATCAAACTGATCACATGGACCACAGCCTTGTCTAATTCAATGAAACTATGAACCATGCCAGGTAGGGCCACCCAAGACAGACAGGTCATGGTGGAGAGTTCTGACAAAATGTGGTCTACTAGAGAAGGCAATGGCAAACCACTTCAGTATTCTTGCCTTGAGAACCCCATGAACAGTATGAAACGGCATATGCATAGTACCATATTTAAATAGATTAACAATAAGAACTGTATAGCACAGGGAACTATATTCAATATCTTGTAATAACCTAAAATGGAAAAGAATTTGAAAAGATTCCCTGATATCTATCAGTCATCTATCTTATCTATATCTGAATTACTTTGCTGTAGACTTGAATCAATGTAAATCAACTATCCTTCAATTCCAAAAGAAAAGAAAAAAAAATTTTTTTTTAATTCTGAAAAATCTTACTACTTTATGGTTCTTGTTATGAAAAACCAATTATCTTGTCTTGTGGATATAAAAAGGTGCTGGGTAATAGAAATTTTTGTTTTAAAAAATTCAGATAAATCCTATCAAACTTCGTGTATTATAAACTTTTAAACAAATTTAATTCTGTGAAGCTGAAGAGAGAAAAGATGAGTTGTCCCATCTTTTTAAAGTTCTTCCAGTGAAGGATTGTAAAAGAAAATGTAATGAGCTCAACATCAAAGAATAGGTCTCCTGCTCACATTAAAACACTGCCTAATTTCCACCCCCCCTTTTTTTTTTGAACTCCATTTCACAGTGATGGTTTGTGCATTGTATACTTGGTCACATAATGGTCATAACAATGTATGGCAAGTCCTTTGTATTTGTTTGAAAAAGAAAAATAGTCCAGGAACCAGTTTTATTGGTTTGTTTATTAGATTTATTAATCATTCAATCAGTTCAGTCGCTCAGTCGTGTCCGACTCTTTGCAACCCCATGAATCACAGCACACCAGGCCTCCCTGTCCACCACCAACTCCCAGAGTTTATCTAAACTCATGTCCATTGAGTTGGTGATGCCATCCAGCCATCTCATTCTCTGTCTTCCCTTTCTCCTCCTGCCCCCAATACCTCCCAGCACCAGGGTCTTTTCAATGAGTCACCTCTTCGCATCAGGTGGCCAAAGTATTGGAGTTTCAGCTTCAGCATCAGTCCTTTCAATGAACACCCAGGACTGATCTCCTTTAGGATGGACTGGTTGGATCTCCTTGCAGTCTAAGGGACTCTCAAGAGTCTTTTCCAACACCACAGTTCAAAAGCATCAATTCTTCGGTGCTCAGCTTCTTCACAGTCCAACTCTCACAGCCATACATGACCACTGGAAAAATCATAGCCTTGACTAGATGGACTTTTGTGGGCAAAGTAATGTCTCTGCTTTTTAATATGCTATCTAGGTTGGTCATAACTTTCCTTCCAAGGAGTAAGCGTCTTTTAATTTCCTGGCTGCATTCACCATCTGCAGTGATTTTGGAGCCCCAAAAAATAAAGTCTGACGCTGTTTCCACTGTTTCCCCATCTATTTCCCATGAAGTGATGGGACGAGATGCCATGATCTTAGTTTTCTGAATGTTGAGCTTTAAGCCAACTTTTTCACTCTCCTCTTTCACTTTTATCAAGAGGCTTTTTAGTTCACCTTCACTTTCTGCCATAAGGGTGGTGTCCTCTCCATATCTGAAGTTATTGATATTTCTCCTGGGCAATTTTGATTCCAGCTTGTACTTCTTCCAGCCCAGCGTTTCTCATGATGTACTCTGCATATAAGTTAAATAAGCAGGGTGACAATATACAGCCTTGACATACTCCTTTTCCTATTTATAACCAGTCTGTTGTTCCATGTCCAGTTCTAGCTGTAGCTTCCTGACCTGCATACAGGTTTCTCAAGAGGCAGGTCAGGTGGTCTGGTATTCCCATCTCCTTCAGAATTTTCCATAGTTTATTGTGATCCACACAAAGACTTTGGCATAGTCAATAAAGCAGAAATAGATGTTTTTCTGGAACTCTCTTGCTTTTTCAATGATCCAGCAGATGTTGGCAATTTGATATCTGGTTCCTTGGCCTTTTCTAAAACCAGCTTGAAAATCTGGAAGTTCACGGTTCACGTATTGCTGAAGCCTGGCTTGGAGAATTTTGAGCATTACTTTACTAGCGTGTGAGATGAGTGCAATTGTGCAGTAGTTTGAGCATTCTTTGGGATTGCCTTTCTTTGGGATTGGAATGAAAACTGACCTTTTCTAGTCTTGTGGCCACTGCTGAGTTTTCCAAATTTGCTGGCATATTGAGTGCAGCACTTTCACAGTATCATCCGTCAGGATTTGAAATAGCTCAACTGGAATTCCATCACGTCCACTAGCTTTGTTCATAGTGATGCTTTCTAAGGCCCACTTGGCTTCACATTCCAGGATGTCTGGCTCTAGGTGAGTGATCGCACCATCGTGATGTTCTGGGTTGTGAAGAGCTTTTTTGTACAGTTCTTCTGTGTATTGCTGCCGCCTCTTCTTAATATCTTCTACTTCTGTTAGGTCCCTACCATTTCTGTCCTTTATTGAGCCCATTTTTGCATGAAATGTTCCCTTGGTATCTCTAATTTTTGTGAAGAGATCTCTAGTCTTTCCCATTCTGTTGTTTTCCTCTATTTCTTTGCATTGATCACTGAGGAAGGCTTTCTATCTCTCCTTGCTATTCTTTGGAACTCTGCATTCAAATGGGTACATCTTTCCTTTTCTCCTTTGCTTTTTGCTTTTCTTCTTTTCACAGCTATATGTAAGGCCTCCTCAGGCAGCCATTTGCTTTTTTGCATTTCTTTTCCATGGAGATGGTCTTGATCCCTGTCTCCTGTACAATGTCACAAACCTCCATCCATAGTTGATCAGGCACTCTGTCTATCAGATCTAGTCCCTTCAATCTATTTCTCACTTCCACTGTATAATCATAAGGGATTTGATTTAGGTCATACCTGAATGGTCTAGTGGTTTTCCCTACTTTCTTCAAGTTAAGTCTGAATTTGGCAATAAGGAGTTCATGATGTGAGCCACAGTCAGCTCCCAGTCTTGTTTTTGCTGACTGTACAGAGCTTCTCCATCTTTGGCTGCAAAGGATATAATCAATCTGATTTCAGTGTTGACCATCTGGTGATGTCCATGTGTAGAGTCTTCTCTTGTGTTGTTGGAAGAGGGTGTTTGCTATGACCAGTGCATTCTCTTGGCAGAACTCTATTAGCCTTTGCCCTGCTTCATTCCATACTCCAAGGCCAAATTTGCCTGTTACTCCAGGTGTTTCTTGACTTCCTACTTTTGCATTCCAGTCCCCTATAATGAAAAGGACATCTTTATCAGGTGTTAGTTCTAAAAGGTCTTGTAGGTCTTCATAGAACCATTCAACTTCAGCTTCTTCAATGTTACTGGTTGGGGCATAGTCTTGGCTAAACGCAACTAATAATCAAAAAATTCTCTCAAATATAGAGATGTTTGAAGTTATACCTAATTTTATTTTTGAAATAAATGTATTATTTTTAAAGTTTGTATTTATTTATTTTACTTAGCTGGGTTAGGTCTTTGTTGCTGCACATGGGCTTTCTCTAATTGCAGTGCAAGGGGTTCTCATTGAGGTGGCGTCTCTTGTTGCAAAGTACAAGTTTCAGTAATTGTGGCTCTCCAGCTCTAGAGCATTGGCTCAGTAGTTGTACACAGGCTTAGTTCCTTGCAGCATGTGGAATCTTCCGGGAGCAGGGGTCAGATCCATGTCCCCTGCATTTGCAGGCAGATTCTTAACCGATGGACCACCAGGGAAGTCCCTCCTAATTTGTAAAACATCCACTTGCTCTTAAAAGGAAAAATGCCACTAAAGAAACCCTTTATCCCAGCCTGTGATAAAGCCCGAGAATTTAGGACTTTACCCAGGAACACATGTTTCGTGATGTCCTCCTGAAAATTAATCGCAGCATCAGGAAAGCAAAACAGGTGAGGTGAACCACACATGTGTCTTTGTCTTCAGACCTGGAACGTCTCCCCCTTAAGTTAGCTGTAGGTCTTCTGTCACTGTGTTATTACCCTTCTCTTTTGCACTCACAGCACTTTGAGTAGATTGAATTCACAGGGTTTATAACGTGCTGCCTAACATTATCACCTTTAATTTACAAGCACATTTGGCATATTTATTAGAACTGGCCATTTCATGAAAAATATTTTTCCTCTAACATTATGTATAAAATGCTATTTGTCAACAGGTGATGAATTAATCATCATATTTAAATTCTTTTTGCGCATTTAGGCGTATTAACATGTCTAATGCACTTCTATTTGAAGTGTGTAAATCTTTAAGTGCAATATTCCATTACCTAACATAATTCTGTTAAACTTTTTATGTGCATAAAAAGCTCACATTCATATTAAACAATTCTTTTCCAACAAAGACCTAACCTAAAATAGAAAATGGGGACCTAACATAACAATGAAAAACGTGCATTCCTATCAAAAGGGAGAACTGTCCATGTAATAACTACTTATTGTATTTAGATCAATAAGTAGATTTAGATCCAGGTAAAGCAGATGAATGTCACCTGGGCGTATTCAGTACAGTGTACAAATGATTGCAGCTGTGCCTTTAGTCTCTCTTGTCTTTATCTCCTGAATCTGTGTAGGTCCACTCACTTTCTCTCACCTGAAATGCTGTAGAAATGTGTCCCCCAGTTTCCACGCCTCCAGGCTCACTTGGACCAACCTGTTCTCTACAGAGATGCCAGAGAGGCCTTTCTGTGTCTGACCGCGCCATGCCCCTGCTTGTTGGATCCACCCCTTCACAGAGGCATAGGGCCCTTCATGATCGGTTTCTGCCTTTTTCTCTAGCAGCCTCTCGCTTCTTTGCCCCACGTATGTGCCAGCCATATAGAACAGCTTCAACCCTTTCTGCACCCCTTTTCACGCTTCTTGGTTAACTCCAGCTCACATTTCGAGATCCAGCTCTCTGAAGCCTTCACTGATTCCCAAGCAGGCATTTATACTCCTTCTCTGAGTGGTGGCTCAGCTGGTAAAGAATCTACCTGTGATACGGAAGACTGGGTTCGATCCCTGTGTTGAAAAGATCCCCCGGAGAAGGGATCGGCTACCCACTCCAGTATTCTGGCCTGGAGAATTCCATGGACTGTATAATCCATGGGGTTGCAAAGCGTTGGACACGACTGAGCAACTTTCACTTTCTGAGGTTCTGGAGCAGCCCATGTCTTCCTCTGCCAGGACCCTTACTGCAGTGTATTATGACCATCTGTGCTCTCGTTTGTCCTTTAATTAGACTGTGGGGATCTCGAGAGCAGGGACTATGATTTCATCCCATATCCCCAGCCCCCTAACATGTAGTAAGAACTCAGTAAATGTTTATTTAATGAAATAAAACTAAGCTACCCAGAACCTTTTCGGAAGTAGACAAAGTATAAATGAACAAACGTAAATAAAAGATGGCCCTATTAATGCTTTGTATGAACAGATAATGATTTATTAAGAATAACCGTGACTGTAAGTATGACCAAGACAACAGATTCCCCTCTGTGGAAGGGCATGGGAAAGCTGCAGTTTCTTGATTTATGGGGCTTGGGGAAAAAAGGATTCAAGGAGAAGGGAGCAGCTGGAACTAGAGAGCAGGAGTCAGAGCCCCACCCCTCAGTGAAGAGCAGAATTTGAGGCTCAGGATTTCAGACAGTGGTTCCTTTCTCCTGACTGTGAGTCAGTATGCATGCTCCCAGCCCACCACGGAGACCAACCTATGGAAATAACTAAACCTTGACTTTCTGAGTGGAATTCATGTTAGGAAGAAACCCTGAGAAGAGAAAATGAACCTTGATTCTTAATAATGATTTCTTCAGTTTGGGTTTATTGAGGAGAAGAGATGAAAAGGATGTGGAGAGATCACACCTGAAGGTGAAAGTTGCTCAGTCACGTCCAACTGTTTGCAACCCTATATATATAGTCCATGGAATTCTCCAGACCGGAATACTGGAGTAGACAGCCTTTCCTTTCTCCAGGGGATCTTCCCAACCCAGGGATCGAACCTACGTCTCCAGCATTACAGGCAGATACTTTACCAGCTGAGCCACCAGGGAAGCCCAAGAATACTGGGGTAGGTAGCCTATCCCTTCTCCAGCAGATCTTCCCAACCCAGGAATCAAACCAGGGTCTCCCGCATTGCAGGTGGATTCTTTACCAGCTGAGCTATCATGGGGCAAACCACACCTCATCTATTTGCTCCACAGGCGGGTCTTTCTCTAAACTGACAGATTATTAAACTAAAACCATTTCTTTTTGTAATTTGGAACCCAAGTTTTTAAAATTAATTTTTGATTTACATGCAGGAATATTCATTATTTTGTCTACTGTTCTGTACATTTTGACAAATGCATACAGTCATGTAGACACCACCATAATCAAGTTACCAAACAGTTTCCATGCCCCCTGTTCTCTAAAATTACCTCGTGCTACCCATTTTTGGTTAAACTCTTCCTCACCTTTGACCTCTTGCAACCTCTGATCTTTCGTTCATACTTTTAGTTTTGCTTTTCCAGAATATCATTGAATGGAATTACACACTATATAGTCTTGTGAGACTGGCGTCTTTCACTCTGTATATGCATTTAAGATTCATGTATAATGTTGCATGAAACAATGTGTTGAAGCATAATTACTTTCCCTCATCAATTTCCTTTACTGAAATCCTAACCCCCAGCACCTCAGAATGTAACATGGGATAGGATCCAATCTTTGACTTCTACCAAAAGGAAAAAAAATCCAAGACATGTTCAATACACTTTCCTTCAGGCTTTCGGGGACACAGGAGGGACTTACATCATAATATTAAGTGAATACATCAAGTTGAATTTATTCATTTCCTTCTTAAGAGTCCCCCCATACTCTCCCTACCACAAGAGATTATTCCTCATCAGTTTCATCATCTCTCCCTGCCCTGTCTCAGGCCATCATCCTGGCTTCTCTGTTCTCCTTTTTTTCCCCTTTCTTCTTTCTCCTTCATCACCTGAAGATCAACTTTACCCCTCTTTTTCTACCTTAGCTCCTGGGTCCTCTGGGTTTCATCATCTCCCCCTCACAGCTTATTGAGGGATTCTCCCAAGCATATAGTTTACTTCTGAAGAAGAATTCTCATGCTAGCTATTCATATTATCTTTTACTCCCCTTCTCAAAATGTGATAATCACAAAATGCTTTGAGATTCTTAGAAATCTCCTTACTCTTAACAAAATGATAAGACATATTTTGACTGATGGCATATATGTCTCATAGGATGCATATTTGTTTAAATTGTGATGCAAAGTCTGCACTATTTTAAAATGCTTTATAAAGACTTCACTGACCAGATAATCTCTGGCAGAGTGAAGTGGAAAAAATATGAAAATTTAACCCAGTATCTAGAAAACTAAAGAGAAAAAAATTACATTTTTATGTCAGAGAATAATTCGCCTCTCGTTGTGTTCCATAATCCACATTCCTAGTATCACACACGGCGTGTTGAGGACTCTTAACCAGTTTTACAGTCTATGAGGGGGAAGGGAGGGTTTCAGATCCTGATCTGCAAATCAGCATTGCAAGTGATGGTTAGGCTCCTTCTGGAGTCAGAGTCTTTATGGTTGTTGGCATAGGCCCCATGGGCATCATTATTTGGCCATTTCTTCTTGGTGTCCTAAACACTTTTGCACCGCTCCTTTCCTCATGATTTCTCAGTGCTCCCCATCTGATCCCAGGCCAGTAGCTTGTTTACAAGGTCAAGGAGAGAAGAGAAACAGAAATATGGTACAGACAGGGAACAGCTGTTTCTAAGATGGGAGTTCTCAAGAAGGACAATTTAACAGAGCAAAGGAGAAGGCACGAATGTTTTGTTCAAGGGGCAGAAGGAGGGGGGCTGATTAATGTCTGTAAAGATGATGATTTGCTCAGGCCGACTTCCTTTACTGCATGAGGAAGAGGTTTCTTGAATTTGTGAAGATGATGCTTTTTGGAAATAAGAAGACAGAGAAAGTGGAGTCACAGGGTTCTCCCTCCTTTGTTCAAAGGGGTCTAACTTTCCATGTACCTTCACTCCCCTTTATCACACTCCTGGGTTATTAACAGTGTTTTCATTTAACTGCAGAGCCCAGAGACTCTAAAGCTACCTGGGCATGTTTTCTCACAGCGCTTGGAAAATCATCTGGTTGGGAAGGAGAGAGTGCGGTGGGCAGCAGAGGCCTGACTTTGTGGGACCTGCCTGGTGAGGGGCCCAAGACATTTCTCAGTCTCCCTGGCGAAGGGCCTAACTCTGCTCCCTGGGGCAGCTCACTGACATGCCACACCCCTGGCTTTCAGAGAGGCTGCTTTTGTCTTAGTATACACAGTATACTCTCTCCCTGCTGGAAATTTCTCTTGGAGGTCATCTGTTTGAATAAAAACCCAGTAACTTTATTTAATTTGGGTCAGTATGCAAACTTTTGCACAAGAAAACATCATTTTTGTAACTACTTACATGTTCCATTTTGAATCTACTTTCATTTAAGGACCACATGAATTTAAAGTCACTAAACTGTATGTTCAGAGGCTCAGTCTTGTCCGACTCTTTGCAACTCCATGGACTGTAGCCCTTCAAGCTCCTCTGTCCATGTGATTTCCCAGTCAAGAAAACTGGAGTGGGTTGCCATTTCCTTTTCCGGGGATCTTCCTGACCCAGGGATCCAACTTGCGTCTCTTGCATCTCCAGCATTGGCAGGCAGGTTCTTCACCACTGAGCCACCTTCTGCTTGCAGTACCCAAGTGTCCTTGTTGAACACCAACCAAACCCAATACTGTCTGCATCCAGCCCTGATGAGCCCCAGAGTGTGTGAGCATGACAGAAGGGAAGATTGCTCTCCTGTGGCATCTTACCGTATCCTGCTTATGTTTCCATCTTCCTGTTATAACTTTTTGTTGTAAAATCCTCCCTATAACCTCTTCTCATATCTTTCAAGAGCAGTATTTTCTATGTTGTCTTCTGTATTATATTTTCAGGGTAGTAATGCTAAAGAGGAGCTTTTAGGTGACCTCTTCAATTTAGTTGTGAAAACAGACACCCATATTTACATTTTAAAAATTAGAAACTGCCATTTAAGAACTCAGTTAGATTATTTTATTACCTGTTTCTCTCCAGCTGCCGATTTCCCCTTCACATTCCATTACTGTCAGACTATGCAAGCACCCTTAGAGCTCTCTCTGTTTTGAATAATCCACGGTATGTGCTTTCATTTCATTTTGTTGATTGTGTTTAAAGAGTTAGTCCAAGAGAATCCCAGACTTCCTGTGCATCCACACATTCAACTCTTTTCAACTTCTTAAATTTCCTTTCCCTTCATTTTTTAACATAAATATGGGACACTTGGGCTTCCCTGGTGGTTCAGACGGTAAAGAATCTGCCCGCAATGCAGGAAACCTGGGTTTAATCCCTGAGTGAAAGATCCCCTGGAGGAGGGCATGGCAACCCACTCCAATATTCTTGCCTGGAAAATCCCACAGACAGAGGAGCCTGGCAGGCTGTAGTCCATGGGGTTGCAAATAGTTGAACATGACTGAGCAACTAACACATGGGCCATTTAAACTGGGAATAAAACCACCATATGACCCGGTAATCCCATTCCTAGGCATATACCCTGAGGAAACCAAAGTTGAAAAAGACACATGTATCCCATTGTTCATTGCCGCACTACTTACAATAGCTAGAACATGGAAGCAACCTAGATATCCATCGACCGATGAATGGATAAAAAAAGTCATGGTATATATAAACAATGGAATATTAATCATAAAAAGGAACACATCTGAGTCAGTTCTAATGAGGTGGATGAACCTAGAACCTATTATACGGAGTGAAGTAAGTCAGAAAGGGAAAGATAAGTATCGTATTCTAATGTATATATACAGAATCTGGAAAAATGGTAAAGAGTTTCTTTACAGGGCAACAGTGGAGAAACAGACATAGAGAATAGACTTATGGACATGGGGAGAGGGTGAGATGTATGGAAAGAGTAACATGGAAACTTACATTACCATATGTAAAATAGATAACCAATGGGAATTTGCTGTGTGGTCCAGGAAACTCAAACACAGGCTCTGTATCAACCTGGAGGGGTGGGATGGGGAGGGAGGTGGGAGGGAGGTTCAAAAGGGAGGGGATATATGTATACCTATGGCTGATTCATGTTGAGGTTTGACAGAAATCAACAAAATTCTGTAAAGCAATTATCCTTCAATAAAAAAATAAATAAATTTAAAAATAAACAAATAAAAGCCCTTTCAAAATCTATGACACACAGTCCATAGAAACTCTAAGAATATAGCAAGACTACTATTCAGTGTAGAGGCTAGAGCAATAGCTCATTTTCAACAATCAAATAGACAAATACAATTTGTAATGTTATTATCAACCAACTCACTAACCCTATAGGTGTTATCAACCCACAGAAGACCTGCTACTGCTCAGGCCATCTGGATAGTCAAGTGGCTCTGGCCCTCAGTAGAAGGAAGTGCTTTTCTCCTTTTTCTTCCTTAATGGCAATTAATGCGTCTCAATTAAGTACTGCATCCTTGAAGAAGGGTTGGACAACAAAGACTAAAGTGAAATCTTGTGAAATATTTGCTGAGGGATCTCAAATTTCTAGATGTATGCCAACCACAGAAAGCAATGATATTAAACAATACAACTAAAACAAGAGTTTGAGCTCTGGGCTTTTTTGAGTATGAGAGAGCCATTTGGAACAGTCTTCATTTAGAAACAGGATTATCAAATTCTGTTGTTGTTGTTCAGTCACTAAGTCATGTCTGACTCTTTGCAACCCCATGGACTGCAGCACGCCAGGCCTCCTTGTCCCTCACCGTCTCCTGGAGTTCACCCATGTTCATGTCCATTGAATCGGCGATGCCATCCAATCATCTCATCCTCTGTTGCCCTCTTCTCCTTTTACCTTCAATCTTTCCCAGCAACAGGGTCTTTTCCAATGAGTCGACAATTTGCAACAGGTGGCCAAAGTATTGGAACTTCAGCATCAATCCTTCCAATGAGTACTCAGGGTTGATTTCCTTAGGGTTGACTGGTTTGATCTCCTTCTTGTCCAAGGGACTCTGAAGAATCTTCTCCAGCACAATTCAAAAGCATTAATTTTTTGGTGCTCAGCCTTCCTTCCAACTCTCACATCTGTACATGACTATTGGAAAAACCATAGCTCTGACTATATTCTCCCTTACTATAAAAACTAGACCTGGAAGAGGCCTGAGCAACCATTTATTCCAGAAGTCGTTATCCTTATCTAGATTATCTAGACAATATCCTTATCTAGATTATGATCTTTTATTTGAGAATCTCATAAGAGCTATAAAAGCCAAATCTAGAAATACATGTATATGTGAAAACAAACATTTGGTCCATGATTTCAAAGGATTCATGGGTACAATCAAGCCCATCAGCAGATCCCCTAGGGGATACTGGAAACCCAGATTAGGAATCTCTGATCTTCTTCAAGACCAAAGGTGGCAATTGAAGCCCCAAAATGTAAGTGACCTGCCTTGGGTTGTCCAATTTCATAGTTTTTTCTGTTATCCTCTTCCTTTCCTTTTATGTATATGTCTATTTTTTCTTTGATGCTAAATTGATAGATGTGTAGAAAATTTATTTTCCAGCAAATATCTTCCCGAATGATGAGTGATAGGAAGTCTTCTCACTGTCTCTTTTAATTGATATAGCACCATAAACTCTATGAAAGGGCTAATACAATAGATTTGCTTTATTACAATTTTAGTCAGCCATGGTGTTAGAAATTACCAACATCTCTGCAGATGCAATAATCATAAAAAACCACAAAAGGTCCTGAGGGTCGTGTGGGGCAAAGGTCAGGCTAAGCTCTACTCTGTTCCCTCAGTGGGCAGTTAGAATCTAGGAATACTTATGCCAAGTTTGCTCTGAAGTGGTTTGGCACTTGACTTGGAAACTTCTGGCACACCAAACCCCTTATTACTGTAACATTCTTCTATAAACATTTAATGTTGGGAAATTACACATTTTGATCAAAAAGCTTCCTTGTCCTCTCCTTCCCAGTAATGAGTACCAATATAAATAGCACTTTAGCAATCCCTGGATGTTAATGTCAAACAACCCAGGAAACGAAATGAATATGTGAGCATTCTAGATGCTGCTGAAAGAATTTCTGCAGCCCAAGGAAGAAACTTGGAGGATTCTGCACCATACTCTTTTTGCTCTTTAGAGTTTTAGTATAATGGTATGTCCTTGTAATCTTGATCTGTGAAAACTATGCTTTTTCTAAAAATCATCTGATAAGTCAGATCAGGTTCTTTAGGGCCACCTAAGATGTAGCCACAAGGCTATGTTGCTCAGTCAGCTTTTTTGCCCTCATGGCTTTCTTTGTCAATTCATTCCTGGTCCTCAGAAAAATCTTCCTACAAAAATAAACAGCATATTGTTTGTGTCTTAGTAACAAGCTTCTAAGTAAATAGTGATTGTTCTGACTCAGATCCTTTTTTGACCCCAAATTGATATTTGAAAAAAGGAGGGGATTAGATTAAGGTCTCATGAGATATGTGTATATGATAACCCAAAGAAGGAATTCTAACTTAAGGATGGCTTAATGGTTGTGCCTTGACAGGAAAGCATCCATCTTCAAAGGTTTCTCTTTTAAAATATAGTAAAAATCAAAAGCAATCACTTAAGAAGTCTGGGTAAATAATCTGGCATTTGTGAGCAATAGCTGCAAAATGATACTACTGTGAGGACCATCTTCCCTGAAAAAGCTTCTAACCATTTAAATCACATCCGAGTGTTATTACCTGAATCACCTCTGGGGGCCAGATACACATCTGTGATCTGCTGGCAATTGAGGGTAGGAAGCAGCCCTGCCATGTCCTGGTGTGGTAAATGGTATAGTACAATTTTGGATCTGAAAAGAAGATGTGGTAGAAGCTGAGGTTACTGCTCCTCGATTAACACCCAGCCGACAAAGCTAATAGTGGGAAGAGCATGGTGGTTTAGCACCTCAATATGGTGTACTTAAAGATGCAAGTCCAGGCATGCAGACAATAGATATCAGTAGTACATGGAAGGCAATTCAGCAAATCAGCTTAAAAATGAGAGTAAATGATGCATGTTTGGAAGAGCAAAAAATGGTAGCTGTTTAAACTAAATGTTTAAGCCACGACATGGCCATTGCAATAATAATCTCCTGGAAAGCAATATTTAAATGTATCCATCATCATTTAGGTTTTAGACACACAGTTAAATATTATTGATCATTTGCAATTGTGTGCATCCATGTGTATATATATTAAACTGAAAAGTAACAGTAGCATGGAAAGTGTAGAAGATGAAGTGTAAAAATAGTACTTGAGTTTCTAATTACCAGTTTTTAATTAAGAAAGCCACAAGCAAATTATAAGCATCCAGTTTATAGCATTGCAATCTTAGAGGCTTACACTCATGAATATGGTAATTTTTTAGTTTATGCCCTCTTGAGATGTCTTGTTAAAAACATTTTATTGGTGATCCTAAAATTCAGTAAATTTGAAGCCCTTGGCACCTTGTAGATAGTTAAAGTTCTTCAAAAAAAATGTCAGCAATAAATATTTGGCAAATATAAAGAATATGCACATTTTCCCATGTGGGTGCTTTTTTTTTTTTTGCAGTTCTTATATTCAAGTGATGACACTGCAGTTCAGAATGTGAATGCATATTGATATTTTCTTCCAGAAACTGCATGGGTTGCTGGGAGAATACTGCTCCCCCAGAGTTATTTTTATGCGGGCACCTGGAAGTGGAGGCATACTTGCTCCAGCTTGCAGAGTTGTTTTGGACAATCAGGTGTACATATGAGCAAGTGGTCTTTATTTAGAGCAATTAAAATTCTCACATTCTCCTCTCTTGACATGCAATTACTAGGGTTCTGCTGTTTCCACTAATTGCTCTTGCTGGGGACATTGGTGAGAAGCCAATGATTTTGATGGGTAGCGGATTATCATTTTTACTTTGCTACCTGAGGAAAAAAAATCATTTGCAAAATCCCATGTGTAATTAGCAAGACTCATGATTAATTGTCCTGCAAAATTAGCTTCACTGTTGCTTTTATTTTACTGCTTCAAATATTAATTAATGTTAACTCCTTTCCTTCAGTTCCAGCTTTTGAATATTCAACATGGCTTTGAAAAATTATCAAGGTTTATACTTGCATTAGCATGCCAGAGCTTTGATTTTAGGAATAAGTATTCTGATTTAAAAGATCACACTTGGGTCATAAATAATTTTTATAGGAGGACAAACAAAGCATCGGAGCATCATGGGAAGGCATTCATGCACTAACGGAAAGTAAATTGTTTCAATAATGATTCATTCCCGCGTGCTTTTGGGGGAAACATCAGCAAATATGCAAACCGCTGCATTGCGTGGGGGTAAAAACCATTCCCCAGTGACAAGCAACCTACACCAGCATTTTTCTACCTGTCATTATGTGGTGGGTGAGGCTCAGAGACTTGGCAAGAAATCATAGCCTTTCGGGTCGAAAGGAATCACCAAAGTTATCCTGTCCAAAGGTTTCCAGTCCCAGGAGCACTGGAATAGCTGTGACTTTTATGAAAATTATAGATTCCTTAAGTTCCACTCCAGACCTAATGAATCTGACCATATGGCACTGAGCTCGGCAATAGTATTTTTTCAAAGTTCTCCAAGAGACTGTGGTGAATGTCTGGGTTTGGAAGCTGTTGATCTCATTGAACCACCTCAATGCCTGAATTCCCTTTGAAACATATGGGCCAAGTGATGCTTGAATACTTTTAGTGTCAAGGAACTCGCTTTGCCACCCTTGAAAAAGCCTGTGTCTTATTTTTAGTGTTGATGCCTTCTGTTCTGTTAACTGCGGGTGGTTAATTTTGTGGTGCAAGATTGCAAATGCCCCTTGCCTATATTGCAAGAGCAGTTCTCCATCAAAATGCTTGGAATTTGTCTGGTGGTATCTATCACACTGTCATGGTCGAGGTTATGCATGATATCTAGACTCCTAGGAAAGAAACCAAGGCTTGCTCTTTCCTCATCAAATCCTTTGTGCCATAGGGTGGGCAGGGAGGGCACTCTGAGCTGGAGCACCCAGCCACTGGAGTGCCGAGGTGGGTGTGAGCCAGACTGCCCCCTCTACCTCTTACCTACCCTAAAGCAGGGGCTCTTGCAGATCTTCTGGAGGTTTTGCCTGGCCATTTTTAAGACTTTAATAATTAGACTTTCTTTTCCCCTGAGATTTCTTAGGCACAAGATTCTCCTCCTGCAAGTCTAGGGGAGTGGACTCTGCTTTGGTTCTTCCATCCCTGGCTTCAGGGCCTGAAGGGGTTTGCATTGATGGTCTCCTGCTCTTCCTGGCATGGAGCAGATTTTCTGTGGACACAGAGTTCAGGTGAGGGTATTTCCAGTAGGTAGGAGAGAATGGGGTGCCTTGGGGATGAGGATGAGCTGTTCAGACTGTCATTCTCAGAGAGCTTCCCTGACATACAGATGTCCAGACAGATTAAAAAAGACTGAGTGGGAGTTACTACTCTCACCTGCTATGTGGCCCTGTGGCTGTGATTTAACCTCTCAGTGCCTAGTTTCCTCATCAGTAAATGGGGTCACTAACAGCACCTCTCTCATAGGGTTCCAGTGAGGCTTTAATGGGTTAAAACTAGTGGTGTTTAACAAATAAATGCATTCGAAATCCCCCAATACTACTTTCCAGCGACTATGAGGAAGGCAGCTTATAAAGAAATTGGTAACTGGATGCAAGACTTAACAAAGTCCAGTCTTTGCTTATATTCTAAAGAGGCAGAAGTTCACATTTAGATTTACTTTTTAACCTGGAAAACCTCCAAGAATATAGGCAGAAATCACATCTGGGCCTGAAAGACTACATGTTCCTTTACAACAAAGTGGTTAAAAAGTTTTCTTGGTCTCCTTTAAAGTTGACCTTTACAGAGGGAGGGTGGTCTCTGTGTAGCTGGCCTGAGAACCTCCATTTTCATGGTTGTTATAGTTTTTGTTCTCATTTTCTGCACACACTCACCACCCCTCACAGTAATAAATTGTCCCTTGACTTAGAAGCTGAGTGAGAGCAAGGCCCTGGCTCCTACAGGAGTCAGGATAGGTGTGTTGACCAGCTCAGGGAGCGCAAATGTGGGTGGTTAAGTGACTGGATAATGGACGGCAGGCCACTAGCATAGCTGCACAGGAATCACCTATCAAAATGGCAAGAGACGCTGTGAGACATTTTCTGCTGTAGAAATTTCCTCCTTAGCTATTATCCATTTCTGTAGGGTCTGGTGGATTTTTTTCCCCTATGTATATCACTGGCCAATGTTTCAGAGAGATGAAGATAATAAGCACAATGCAGCATTCAAAAGTAACTCAGATTTTCTGAGAAGCAGCATTTGTGTACAATGCCTTCAAGAAATGGATTTGGCCTAGGTTGGGGGGTGGTGGGTGCCTAGGTGGGGCAATCTGAAGGAGGCCGGGCTTCATGTGCATGTGGACCCGCAGCTGCTTTGATTTATCTGGCCGGGCACCCCAGTAATTGCGGTAAGACATAAAACAGAGGTCCTGACTCTCCAGGGTCATTAAGAAGCCGAGGCCCCTCTCTCCCACCCTGGAGGGAGTATTAGCACAGGCGCTCTGGTTGAGGCGCCGCTGAATGAGCCGCCTCCTGTGGGTCAAGTACCGCTTTTCCCACCCAGCTACCCGGCTGTTGGTGTCTCTTCTGGTCCTCTGTCCTGTCCCAGGGCTGTGTCCAGCTACCACCAGGTCTGGAAGGAGGACTGAGGTTGATATTGGATCAGCAGAGTCTTTTTTTAGTTTAAACAGAGTGAGAAAATGTCTTCTGTAGTTTTCTAGATTTGATTGAACTTCTACAAATTTACCTTAACTTATTTTCTTTATTTCTACTCTATTGATAAAGCCAGTGGGGTGACTTTTGGCTGTTGGCAAATGTTTGCAATGCCAGGATAAAGAAGACAGGGTCATGAAAATCAGGTGACTCACATTTCTGCCTGGGGTTACCTTTGGTAGATGAATTTGAGTTGAATATACCATTGTATACCAACAAAGGTCTGTCTAGTCAAAGCTGTGGTTTTTCCAGTAGTCATGTATGGATGTGAGAGTTGGACTATAAAGAAAGCTGAGCACTGAAGAATTGATGCTTTTGAACTGTGGTATTGGAGAAGACTCTTGAGAGTCCCCTGGACTGCACGGAGATCAGGCCACTCTATCCTAAAGGAAATCAGTCCTGAATGTTCATTGAAAGGACTGATGCTGAAGCTGAAGCTCCAATACTTTGGCCACCTGATGCGAAGAACTGACTCATTGGAAAAGACCTTATGCTGGGAAAGATTGAAGGCAGGAGAAGGGGCTGACAGAGGATGAGATTGAATGGGATCACCGACTCAATGGACATGAGTTTGAGCAAGTTCTGGGAGTTGCTGATGGAAAGGGAAGCCTGGTGTGCTGCAGTCCATGGGGTCGCAAAAAGTCGGACACGACTAAGCAGCTGCACTGAACTGATACCATTGTATGGCTGGAGTTTTTACTGTAGATGATAAGATGGAGAAGAAAAAAAAAGAGAGGGAATATCTTCTGATTGCTTATTCCACCAACTTTTCAACTCAAAAAAACCTGAGACTAGCAGATTAAAAGAATTAAAAGACAAAAAACCTGGATAATAAGTCTAAAGCTTATTTTGACCTTTCTGTAGATTTTTATACCTTTCTGAGGCCAAGTTGGACCATGGAAATGTTTATTATTGGCATTTCTAATGAAGAATAACACCTTGTAGACACCAGTTACCAACAGTAACTTAGTGATGAAGCAGCAACATGGGCTTCTTCCCCAAGAGCTAGTTTGGGGTCAAGGTTACCTCTGGCTGGGGATAGCTGGCGTATGACATATTTGCAGGTAAACTGTTTAGTTTTTAAATGGCTTTGACATCATATTTACTGCTAGGTGAAAGAACTATAGACCAGTTGTTAATATGAGAAATACAGCTGGGAAACGGCTCTAACACAACACTAACGGGAAGTTAAGGCCTGCAGGAACACTACATAAATAGTGGTCCTCCTGTATTATGTTAATTCTTAGAATAACCTCACAGCAACATTTCATCCTGACATTCACATCTCTACAGCCTCATGTAGTCTTAGGTTGATTCTTCAAGCACAGAAATATGTTCTTCTTGCCTGTGCCTGCCAAAGTAAATAGAAATCAATGGAAGGCAGCAGAAATGCTGAAGTCATTCCAATAAGGGAAGTGCTTGTTAATTTAAATTTTGCACTTGACATTGGTAAGGACTAATAGCAGAAAATCATGTCCTATGCTGACTTCTAAAGTCATTTTGATCATCACTTATCCCACTTTTTTTTGTTGTTGCAAAAATAGTGTTATAAATAAGAAACACAGCTAATTGTGATAGATCATTCAAATAAGGGGAGAAAAGTTTTGTTATCTGAGGGATATTAAGTCCTTGGAAAACTTTGATATAAAAAGGATCATACCATGTTGTCGGTGGATGGAATTACCTCTGGGTGTGTGCACGCATGCAAATGCATACACCCATGTGTATGCATTCCAGAAACTTCAAAAAGCACCTCCTGCTGCTTTCAAAACCAGGCAATTATGTTTGAGGCCTGGTGGTAATTTAAAATAGGAAGATATACACAGAGCTGAAGGTGGCTACACAGGAAATGAGAAAAGTCGTGGTCCTCTGAGCAACATGAATGTGCCATTGTATCACTAAATAATTGGAAGGGTGGGTCTGTGTTGTTGATGCTAAGCAGGTGTCTATAAATCAGAATTAATGTTTGTAATTAATTGTTATTAGTGTTAATAACAAAAGGTTTTAAGTACACTAACTTGCTTTTCCTCAGTTCAATCTTTTATTTACCACTTGTCATTTCAATCCTAGATGGATTGGGAAGCTAAAGTATTCTTGAAGATTTTGTGCTACATCAGTAGAATATGATAATCTAGTATCTATTATCTTCTCTTTTCCCTCAGTAGAGATCCTAACTTTAGACAAAAATTAGATTCCTGGTCTGAGCTAAGCAGTCCCACCTGCTGTTGGAATGTCCACTTCAAAGGAGAAGCTTTTTAAAAAAAGAAACACCCAGTCTGTCCACCCTTGGGGTGGAAGTTTTGGGTCACATTGTTATGTCATATCTGCCTGCTGCTCTGTGGGTTCTTCAGGCTCCACACCTGATTCAGTGAAATAACTCTGTTAAGTGGACTCAGAACATCTGTTCTCTCTGCAAGCTCTTTCCCTCCAAAGACAGCTGTTGAAGAACAGCAGAACACTCTAGATTCATTTCTCAGATTTGTGGGTAAGCCTGAGTCAGGCACTTTGCACCTCCCCTCCCCCACACACCTCCCCAAAGCCCTCTGATGAGGAATGTTATAGTTTGATCCATATACATTTCTGTGAAGCAGAATCCTGGAGGAAAAGGCGGGCTACACATTCGCCAAAGGACAGGGAAGAGAGATCACAGAGAATAAAGAGCCTAGCGTTTATCCTAGGGCTGTAACCTGGAGCAGGAAGACAGGGGAAGGAGGAGTCTTGAATCATGTGTGGATGAAACCAAGATACATCTTTGTAGACTTTGTGGTGAGACTGCTTCATAAGTGAACATCTAAGGCTAATTGCCACAGATGGAGTTCAGAGATCTAGCAAATGCAAGGAGGCACTGATTCTAATTCGGCAAAGTCATAGCAAATTATTTTTGAAAATAGGGTAGCAGTCAGAAAATGTTTCATTAGCTAGCCTGGATCAATGCCCATGAGGTGGGCCTGATGGGTTGAAAGGAAACAGATTATATACTTTGTTTTCTATTGTGCTCTGTTTTTTTTTTTTCCTTGTTTGTTTGTTTTGTTTTGTTTTAATGTGCTCCTGAGTACTGTAGTTATCAGTCATCTGGAGGAAGATGCTGTGTAGACCACACTACTGTTAGGTGGGTGTTCAACCAGCTAACAGAATATAACCAGAGTGGTGATCCCAAGACCAGGTCAGGATGACCCAGAAGGCAGAGAAAGGCAAGGTTTATGAGTATTGGGCTGAGTCCATTCTTGCTTAAATGCTTCAGGAATGATTTTCATGATGGAAAATAGAGATAGAAGAGGAAACCCATTTAACTTGCCAAACATGAGATGTAGCTGGGCTGGCTTCATGCAAGCAGGGCAGAAAAACATTTAGGGGTTGTAATGCACTTTAAAAATGAGCTAGCAGCATAGCCCTAAAGTGAAGAAAACATGTGTTCTGTTAAAATATTGAAAAGACTTTTACTGGAAAAGAAAATAAGGTTTAAGCTAGTAGCTTTAAGCTCATGCCCACGAGTTGTATGGGTTAACAGAACACAAAGGACATGCAGAGAGGACCCCCTGTTTCTCTACTCTGGATCTGATTTCACCAAGTTTATCTCAGAATGTTCTGAAGCTTCCTTCTCAGAACCATCTGATGGGCCAGCTAGGCACTGGCCATCTCCCTCAGCCTGGGTCAGGGTGAGGATCTACAGAGTGGCTCAGTGTTGCTTTGTTCTGAAGATATTCCTGCAATAAAAGTTACCTTTCTGGAAACATTTGGAAGAGTGAAATGCTGCATCTCCAATTTCTAGCAATATATTCGCCTGCCATCATTCAGCCTGGAAGCTTAAGTAGGAAGACCACTTGGAGCCAGACTTCAGAGTGATCTGTCTCTAAGGAATAACTTTCATATTGGACTGTTTAGCTTCGCAATTCTTGTTAAGCTACTGTGAACTCTCAGCATTAATCTGCAGAAAGACTTTATTGTCTCCATCAAACCCTTATAAGACTCCGTTTCTGCTCTTATTTCAGAATCTCCTTTCCAAAAGCTAGACACAGACAGAGGCAAAGCGAGAAGTCCAGACAGTGCACCAATGGGTTAAATCCTATGTCAAGGGTACAACCATAATGTATTATAAGCTTTTCATCACATAATACATCACTCAGGGGAAAGAAAAATATTTGGAGCAGCTTCTCTAATTCATCTTTCTGGTGTTAAATGAACACATCTCTGGTGTTCGTGTCTTTCTGCTTCAATTAAAGTGGTCATGCTTACTCCTTTGGGAAGCTATTAAGGATTTTTTTAACCTTGTTGTTTCACTGCTAATATTCAATTTCTCTTCTTGATCTCCCCTTTGCAATACATCTTTAAATTTTTTAAAAATTCTCTATTTAGTTTTGCTTCTCAGCACAAAATATAGTTTAAGCTGTTCTTTGATGAGATGGCTGCTGCTAAGATATAACTTGTTTAATGAACATCAACAAATGTTTATTGTCTCCTGTGTGCTAGACACATCAGGTGGGTGGGAGGGGGCAAAAGAAATATGAGGTAGCTCATGTTCCTAGTGGGGCTTCCTAGGTGACTCAGCAGTAAAGAATCTGCCTGCCAATGGAGGAGATGAAAGAGATGCAGGTTCAACCCCTGGGTCAGGAAGATCCCCTGGTGAAGGAAATGACAACCCATTCCAGTATTCTTGCCTGGTAAATTCTATGGACAGAGGAACCTTGGCAGGCTATAGTTCATAGGGTCGCAAGGATTTGGACACGACTGAGCAACTGTGCTCGCATGCATGTTCACATGCATGTATATTCCTGGTAGGAAGAGAAGATATCAATATTCCAAATGGCTAGGAAATAATTCATATCACTACAGATCCAGACACTTGATTTCTGTCTGGCCAAGTAATCAAGAAGTCTAAAATAAAAAGAGCAGCCCTCTTAGTTAAGAAAGTCTTTCTAGAGGGGAGTATAAAACATTTCTTAGCAGAAAAGAGGGGAAAGAATTTGGGGTTAAAAAAAATGACCTGAGCATAGAGGAAGGGTCAAGAAATGTGGGTGGAGATGTAGATGGAGCCCATCTGACAAAAGGGAGGGACTTTTCTCTGCTGGGAAAGTCAGCTTCCGTCACTTACCCATGGCATCCCTGGACTGCAGAGCTGAAGGGCACATGTTTTAGGCAAGGATGCTGGAGTTTCTCTAACAGAGAAAAGTTCTAATGGAAGGAAGAATGTGTGGATTTATCCAGCAGTGGTGTGCAGGACTCCCTGGAAGAGGAGACAGCAGGGGAACAGATATCCATTAGCATTCTTTTCGATCCAGCCTGGAGAAAACAATTATTTTATTCTGTGGTAAGAGAGGTAGAGAGACATACCTAATGAGGTATTTGTAAAGGTGTCATAGAAGAGATGTCATTTAAATTGGTTTCATGGAGATGGTAGAGGAGACAATTCAGGCAGCAAGAATGGCATGAACAAAAGCATGGAGGGATTGTCAAGTGTGGGGCCATGTGCAGAATAGCTAGAGTTTCAGTTGATGTTCACCCTGGAGGAAGTGAGGCAGGTTTCTGGGTCTGGGGCTCTCCGTGTTCTTTCCTTGTTGCAAGAACACTCCTCTCTCATCTGAGAGCTGATCGGTACAATCACTGCCCCACCCCTCCCACATCTTTACGATTGCTCAAGCAGGAAGTATCTGATGAATTAATCATTGGCTCTTTGAAGCACTGGAATCTACCATGTTTAGTAGTTGTCAGGACAGTAAATAACAAGAGTCCTATGACTTGGGGCTTGACCTTCTCCCACTTCTGGGACCTCTTATTCTTAATCTATAAACCAAAGGCTTGCATGTTTACCTTCACCTGCCTCCTGGATTCATGAGCTTTCTCTACCTTTCTCTCTACCCACGTGTGTGGATAAGGATGGAGGAGAAGAGGAGGAAAGGGTAAAATCTTCTGTGATCTGAGAAGACATTATGAAAGTACCATACTTGTGGAAGAACTACATGAAACCTTTACAAACAAAGTAAATCTAGCTTTTAAATGTGATCTTTCAGCACAACATGGATTCCTGCCTCAATTCTAACAACCTGTAAAATGTCACTATCCTCCTAAACTAAAATCCATCATTTTTTTTTTTGACATATGAAGGATCTGCTTAGTCTCATTTTATTGTACATTAAAAAAATTTGAAACAGGATTTGTCCTAACAATGGCCTGTCATATTACAAAGCTATAGTCATTAACTAGTGAGATATTGAAGTCAAATCAGATAAATAGATCAATCAAAAAGACAGAGCCTATAAACCAAGCCATGTGTTGCATTGGAGTGTGCTGTGCGCTTAGTCACTCAGTCATGTCCGGCTCTTGGCAACTACATGGACCGTAGCCCACCAGGCTCTTCTGTCCATGGGGATTCTCCAGCAAGAACACTGGAGTGGGTTGCCATGCCCTCCTCCAGCAGATCTTCCCAACCCAGGAATTGAACCCAGGTCTCTTGCACTGCAGGTGGATTCTTTACCTTCTTAGCCACCAGGGAAGTCCATTGTATTGGAGATAACATTGCAAATCAATGAAGAAAGGGTATAGAATGGACCTACCCCATGGGAAAAACAAATGAGCTTAATGCAAATTAAGCATATGGTATAAAGTATGAGATTAAAGGCTTAAAATGTAAATCACATAGCTTTAAGCCTATGTGGAGAAGAATTTTTTTCTTGGATTAGGAAAGGCTTCCTTTAACAAGATACAAAAAACACACACTATAAAGAAAAATGTACTTAAATTTGATTATAGCAAAATTCCATATGAAATACTTTTATATGGCAACAAACAAGTAAAACCCACTATAAATAAAGTTAAAATGCAATTGAACAGAACAAATGACACTTTTTATTGAGATATAATTGATGTATTAATATAACATTATATTAGTTTCAGGTGTTCAACCTTTTAAGCTTGTATATAAATGATCATCATAATAAGTCTAGTTAGCATCCATTAGCACATTTAGTTACAAGTTTTTGTTGTTGTTGAGATGGGAATTTTAAGATCTATTGTCTTCAGTTCAGTTCAGTTCAGTTCAGTAGCTCAGTCGTGTCTGACTCTTTGCAACTGCATGAATTGCAGCACACCAGGCCTCCCTGTCCATCACCAACTCCCGGAGTCTACCCAAACCCATGCCCATTGAGTCAGTGATGCCATCCAGCCATCTCATCCTCTGTCGTCCCCTTCTCCTCCTGCCCCCAATCCCTCCCAGCGTCAGGGTCTTTTCCAATGAGTCAACTCTTCACATGAGGTGGCCAAAGTATTGGAGTTTCAGCTTCAGCATCAGTCCTTCCAATGAACACCCAGGACTGATCTCCTTTAGGATGGACTGGTTGGATCTCCTTGCAGTCCAAGGGACTCTCAAGAGTCTTCTCCAACACCATAGTTCAAAAGCATCAATTTTTCTATTGTCTTAGCACCTTTCAAATATACCATACAGTATTGTTAACTATATCACCATGCAGTATGTTATAGCACTATGACTTATTTGTTTTATAACTAGAAGTTTGTAACTTTTGACCACCTTGACACTTTTTTCTTTAATAAATGAGTGGTGAGAAAACAAGAGGGAGAAGGGCTGTTAGGAACTAACAAATGAAATGTGTGGACCTTGTTTGAATTCTGATTCAAAGAAACCAAATATATTATAGAAAGATGTTAGTGGGTTGGTTGGGGGAAACTGTCCTGACTGGTGATTAAATGATCATAAAAAATTATTGTAAATGTTTATGGCATGATAATGATGCTGTGGTTACTTTTTAAAAAATCCATATATCTTAGAGATGCTATTGAAATATTTATGAATGAAATGATGCAGTGCCTGGCATTCACTTTAAAATAATCCAATAGGTATGGAAAAGAGAATGGGGGTGGGTGTATAGATAAAAGATTTGCCATATGTTCTTTTCTTACAGTTTTATTGAGACATAATTGACATATAGCATTGTGGATATGTTCTTAATTACAAGCTGGATGAAGGGTGTATGAGAGCTTATTACATTCTTTTCTTTTATTCACATTTGACATTTTCCATAAAGATTTCTTAAAAATACAAGCAATGGATTTCAAACCATGCCTAGCCTATAATAAACACTCGGTAAGTGTTATCTGTTATTATTCTAATAATCTGTAAACAAGACGAGTGACACATTGCTGGTAGAAGTGTGATTTGGCATGGCCTCTACAGAGGATAATTTGGATATACCTATTAAAAATTTTAAAATATTTAGCTTTAAATAATGTTTTCACTTCTGACAATTTGTACTCGTGCACGCTCAGTTGCTCAGTCATGTCCAACTCTGCGATCTCATGAACTGTAGCCCACCACACTCCTCTGTCCATGGAATTTTCCAGGCAAGAATACTAGTGTGGGTTGCCATTTGCTACTCCAGAGGATCTTCCCAACCCAGGGATGGAACCCAGTTCTCTTGTGTCTCCTACATTGGCAGGCAGATTCTTTACCACTGTTCCATCTATCTATACATATATGAAATAATATACATATATAAGAGTAGCCATTGAAACACAATTTTTAATAATAAAAATGGGAAGCAACATAAAGGTCAATCAGTAGGAAACTAGTTAAATAAATTTTGGTCCATCAATAGAATAAAAGACTGTGGCCAAAAATAAATAAATAGAAAAGAGAAGAATTATAAACTGATTTAGGATGATCTTTAAGATAGGTTTAGGTGAAAAAAAGCAAGATACAGAATGAATGTATAGCATACTATTTTATGAATTTATAAAAAGTAATTATGGAGGAAACTATAAACTATTATTTTTGCATATGCATAGAACTCTTTGGAAGGGAACACTAGAACATTACTTTTCTTCAAGAAAGTGAAATGAATGGAGAGAGGGTAATAGCCCCAGAAAAATGCTTTTCATTATATACTCTTGTAAGTCTTTAGGTTTTACCATGTATATACATTACCAATTCAAAAATAAGAAATGAAGATTTATTTTAAAAGATGTATATAATTTGCAAAAGATTATTATCCAAGGTACATGTAAACCCTTACAAACTGTTAATAATAATAAAAATACAATAATCTAATAAAAATAAGTAAAGGATATGATCAAGGAAAACTGCTGTTGCCAATAAACCTGCGAAAAGATAATTTAGTTTACTAATCATCATGGAAATGAGAAATAAAACCAATACTTAGCCATTATTTTTTAACCATTCAATTGGAAAAATATTAAGTGTCCTATAATATCATGTATTGGCCAGTATGTATTGGTCTAATCAACTTCTGCAGGTAGAAATAAATGTAAATCAGTGGTCTCTTTCAGAGTCTTTTGGCAGAACCTAAGTAAAATAGAAATCATGCATATACTAGGCCCATAGATTCTGCTACTGAGTATATTTCCTGAGTTGTTTGTGTACAAAGGGACTTGCACAAGAATCTTTGTTGCAGCCTGGCAGAAAATAGTGGAAAACTGTAAAGAATTTAAATATCCATCAACGGTGAACTGGAAATGTGATATATACATAATGGAAAGAGTGAAACAGGTCTACGTACCTCAACATGGATAGGTGGCCAAAAACCTAATGCTAAATAGTAGGGTGGGGGTGGGAAGCAAGTTGCAGAAACTATAAATAATGATGACATTCATTTAAATAACAAAATACATATAGGAAGTAATACTATATATTGTTGCATACAAAAATGTATCAGTTCAGTTCAGTTAATTTGCTCAGTCATGTCCGACTCTCTGCAACACCAGGGACTGTAACATGCCAGCCTTCCCTGTCCATCACCAGCTCCCAGAACTTGCTCAAACTCATGTCCATTGAGTCAGTGATGCCATTCAACCATCTCATCCTCTGTCGTCCCCTTTTCCTCCTGCCTTCAATCTTTCCCAGCATAAGGGTCTTATCCAATGAGTCTGTTCTTCACATCAGGTGGCCAAAGGATTGGAGTTTCAGCTGCAACATCAGTCCTTCCAATGAATATTCAGGACTGATTTCCTTTAGGATGGACTGGTTGGATCTCCTTGCAGTCCAAGGAATTCTCAAGAGTCTTCACACCACAGTTCAAAAGCATCAATTCTTCTGTGCTCAGCTTTCTTTATAGTCCAACTCTCATCCATTCAAGACTTCTGGAAAAACCATAGCTTTGACTAGATGGACCTTTGTCAGCAAAGTAATGTCTCAGCTTTTTAATGTGCTCTCTAGGTTGGTCATAGTTTTTCTTCTAAGGAGCAAGCATCTTTTAATTTCATGGCTACAGTCACCAACTGCAGTGATTTTGGAGACCCAGAAAATAAAGTCTGTCACTGTTTCCATGTTTCTCCATCTATTTGCCATGGAGTGATGGACCAGATGCCATGGACTAGATGCCATGATCTTAGTTTTTTGAATGTTGAGGTTTAAGCCAACTTTTTCACTCTCCTCTTTCACTTTCATCAAGAGGCTCTTTAGTTCCTCTTCACTTTCTGCCATAAGGGTGGTGTCATCTGCATATCTGAGATTATTGATATTTCTCTTGGGCAATCTTGATTCCAGCTTGTGCTTCATCCAGTCTAGCATTTCTCATGTTGTACTCTTCATATAAATAAGCAGGGTGACAATATACAGCCTTGACATATTCCATACAGTTCTAACTGTTGTTTCTCGACCTGCATATAGATTTCTCAGGAAGCAGGTCAGGTGGTCTGGTATTCCCATCTCTTGGAGAATTTTCCACAGCTTGTTGTGATCCACACAGTCAATGACTTTGACATAGCAAATAAAGCAGAAGTAGATGTTTTTCTGGAACTCTTTTGCTTTTTCTATGATCCAACGGATGTTGGCAATTTGATCTCTGGTTCCCCTGCCTTTTCTAAATCCAGTTTGAACATCTGGAAGTTCACAGTTCACATACTGCTGAAGCCTGGCTTGGAGAATTTTGAGCATTACTTTGATAGTGTGTGAGATGAGTGCAATTGTATGGTAGTTTGAGCATTCTTTGGCATTGCCCTTCTTTGGGATTGGAATGAAAACTGACCTTTTCCAGTCCTGTGGCCACTGCTGAGTTTTCCAGATTTGCTGGCATGTTGAGTGCAGCACTTTCACAGCATCATCTTTTAGGATTTGAAATAGCTCAACTGAAATTCCATCACTTCCACTAGCTTTGTTCATAGTGATGCTTCCTAAAGCCCATTTGACTGTGCATTCCAGGATGTTGGGCTTCCCTGATAGCTCAGTTGGTAAAGAATCCACCTGCAATGCAGGAGACCCTGGTTTGATTCCTGGGTTGAGAAGATCTTCTGGAGAAGGGATAGGCTACCCACTCCAGTAATCTTGGGCTTCCCTTGTGGCTCAGCTGATGAAGAATCAGCCTGCAATGTGGGAGACCTGGGTTTGATCCTTGAGTTGGGAAGATTCCCTGGAGAAGGGAAAGGCTACCCACTTCAGTATTCTGGTCTGGAGAATTCCATGGACTGTATAGTCATGGGGTTGCAAACAATCAGACATGACTGAGTGACTTTCACTTTTCACTTCACTTTCCAGGATGTCAGTCTCTAGGCAAGTGATCACACCATCGTGGTTATCTAGGTCATGAAGATCTTTTTGTATAGATCTTCTGTATATTCTTGACACCTCTTCTTAATATCTTCTGCTTCTGTTAGGTCCGTGCCATTTCTGTCCTTTAATGTGCCCATCTTTGCATTAAATGTCCCCTTGGTATCTCTAATTTTCTTGAAGAGATCTCTGGTCTTTCCCATTCTATTGTTTTCCTCTCTTTCATTGCACTAATCACTGAGGAAGGCTTTATTATCTCTCCTTGCTATTCTTTGGAAGTCTGCATTCAAATGGGTATATCTTTCCTTTTCTCCTTTGCTTTTCGCTTCTCTTCTTTTCACAGCTATTTGTAAGGCCTCCTCAGACAACCATTTTGCCTTTTTGCATTTCTTTTTTTGGGGATGGTCTTGATCCCTGTCTCCTGTACAATGTCACAAACTTTGGTCCACAGTTCATCAGGCACTCTGTCTATCAGATCTAATCCCTTGAATCTATTCTCACTTCCACTGTATAATCATAAGGGATTTGATTTAGGTCATACCTGAATTGTCTAGTGGTTTTCCCTACTTTCCTCAATTTAAGTCTGAATTTGGCAATAAGGAGTTCATGATCTGAGCCACAGTCAGCTCCCAGTCTTATTTTGCTGACTGTATAGAGCTTCTCCATCTTTGGCTGCAAAGACTATAATCAATCTGATTTTGGTATTGACCATCTGGTGATGTCCATGTGTAGAGTCTTCTCTTGTGTTGTTGGAAGAGGGTGTTTGCTATAACCAGTGTGTTCTCTTGGCAAAACTCTATTAGCCTTTGCCCTGCTTCATTTTGTACTCTAAGGCCACGTTTGCCTGTTACTCCAGGTATCTCTTGACTTCCTACTTTTACTTTCCAGTCCCCTATGATGAAAAAGACATCTCTTTTGGATGTTGATTCTAGAAAGTCTTGTAGGTCTTCATAGAACCATTCAGTTTCAGCTTCTTCAGCATTACTGATAGGGGCACAGACTTGGACTATTGTGATATTGAATAATCCTTGGAAACGAACAGAGATCATTCTGTCATTTTTGAGATTGCACCCAAGTACTGCATTTCGGACTCTTTTGTTGACTATGATGGCTATTCCATTTCTTCTAAGGGATTCTTGCCCACAGTAGTAGATATAACAGTCATCTGAATTAAATTTGCCCATTCCAGTCCATTTTAGTTCACTGATTCCTAAAATGTCTATGTTCACTCTTGCCATCTCCTGTTTGACCACTTCTAACTTACCTTGATTCATGGACCTAACATTCCAGGTTCCTATGCAATATTGTTCTTTACAGCATCAGCCTTTACTTCTATCACCAGTCACATCCACAACTGGGCGTTGTTTTCGCTTTGGCTCCATGTCTTCATTCTTTCTGGAGTTATTTCTCCACTGATCTCCAGTAGCATATTGGGCACCTACTGACCTGGGGAGTTCATCTTTCAGTGTCCTATCTTTTTGCCTTTTCATACTTTTCATGGGTTCTCAAGGCAAGAGTACTGAAGTGGTTTGCCATTCCCTTCTTCAGTGGACCACATTTTGTCAGAACTCTCCACCATGACCTGTCCATCTTGGGTGGCCCTACCTGGCATGGCTCATAGTTTCATTGAGGTAGACAAGGCTGTGGTCCATGTGATCAGTTTGATTAGTTTTCTGTGGTTGTGGTTTTCATCCTGTCAGCCCTCTGATGGATAAGGATGTATATGTTTTATATGTATAAAACATATATATTTTTAATAGACTCTAAACCTCATGTGAAGAGTTGACTCATTGGAAAAGACCCTGATGCTGGGATGGATTGGGGGCAGGAGGAGAAGGGGATGACAGAGAACGAGATGGCTGGATGACTCGATGGGCACGGGTTTGGGTAAACTCCGGGAGTTGGTGATGGACAGGGAGGCCTGGCATGCTGCGATTCATGGGGTCGCAAAGAGTCGGACACAACTGAGTGACTGAACTGAACTGAACTGAACTGAACTGAAAGGCCCACACCCAACTCATGAAAGTGGTTTTGATTCTATGGATGTGGGTGTGGGAGGAGTAGACTGGTTAAAGAGGATGGAATTTAGAATCTGAAACATATTATTTCTTACAAAAAAAAAAAAACCTGTAGGAAAGTATGACCAGATGTTAACAGTTGTTAACTCTGGGAAGTGTGAGTGTGAGAGTTTAACTTTTCTGTGTCTTTTAAATTTCCCAAGAAAAGGTGGTGGGGTGGGAGAAAAGTCTGTCAGGGGAAAGAATTGTATAGATTTCCCTTTGAGCCTTGGAGGACCATAGCAATGTGCACTTCCCTTTGTGAAAGGAAGAAAAACTGAGTGAATGCTGCACTTTCCCTGGGAAAAGCTCTTTCTGATGACAGGTTGTCTCCCTTCTCTTGACCTCTCACCGCACCCTGCACCACAGAGCACTCCTAGGAGACAGGCTTTTAACACAGAGAGGTGAAGGCTCAGTTTGCCCACATGGAATAGTGTTTGTGAAGAACAAGTCATTTCCATGAACATGATTTGTAGGTTTTAAATTCAACTCAACAACTCTGTTGTGTGTATTATCATTCAGTATATAGTGCTGGAAAACTCACTGTGTCATGGGGAATAAATAGCAGAAAATGGCTGAAGATGTGGAACCCAAATCCCCAAAGATCATATACATTTTAAGTGAGGTTCTGAGAGAGTGAGAAATTGTCTCATATTTTCCAAAACAGAAAACTGCCAAAGATTATTCAGAAATTTTTCATGAAAGAAGACATCTCAGACAATGTGACATTGACAGATCAGTAGACATAGTTGATATAAACTACTTCTATTGTATCTCTAAATAGGGCTTACTTTGAACAGGGGGAGATTGACACCCCCAAGCAATGTGGATGGGGAGTGGGTACAATTTGGGTGTCAGGGTAGAAAGGCTATTGTCTGGACCCATCACTGATGCTATACTTGAGTCCAGGTATGAACACGAAAAGTATAGAGCCTTCTTGGAAGAGGCTATTTTGAGGTTGTTGCTGCTGCTGCTAAGTCACATCAGTCGTATCCGACTCTGTGCGACCCCATAGATGGCAGCCCACCAGGCTCCTCTGTCCCTGGGATTCTCCAGGCAAGAATACTTTAGTGGGTTGCCATTTCCTTCTCCAATGCGTGAAAGTGAAAAGTGAAAGTGAAGTCACTCAGCAGTGGGCAACAAATAACACCTTTTTAAAAAAATATTTTAATAAAAATAGTAGTAGTTTATTGCATCAGTGGGTGGCCACCATACTCTGCTATGCTTTTCCCAGTTGGCCCAGTGGTAAAGAATCCGCCTACCAATGCAGGAGACACAGGTTCGATCCCTGAGTTGGGAAGATCCCCTGGAGAAGGAAAGGGCAACCCACCCCAGTATTCCTGCCTGGAAAGTTCCATAGACAGAGGAGCCTAGGAGACTACAGTTCATAGAATAGCAAAGAGTCGGACACAACTGAACAAGCACATGCACAATACTCTGCTGTCCTTCCGTCAATGACAATGACAGAGCTGTGCATCAATTCAGTAGTCAGGAATGAGATGTTACTTGTTTTTTTTTTTTTTTTTTGTCTCCTTTTTTTTAAATTTTACTTTACAATATTGTATTGGTTTTGCCATACATTGAATCCGCCATTGACACCATTGTTTCTGTGAAAGAAAAAGGAACCAGACTGGCAAAGATAGTCATCATTTGGCAGAATTGGTTAAAAATAACAGCAGCCCCCGTGTGGGTCATTCAGGAGAGGTAGAAGCTTGAGTAAGCACTGGAACTCATCAGGAAATGTTAGCCCAGCTCTTCCTCCTTTAGCTTGGACAACATCTGGTCTCATTTCCATGCCTTCTGTGTATCCAGTTGAAGGGAAACTCACTCCCGTCCACAAATCATGTAACCTCTTACGATGTCTGATACTAAAAAAATAGTATGTTAACGACCACAGGGATTTCAATTTGTGGAGATAAGTATTTGTTTTTTACTTAAGCCCTGATTTATTGTCTTTGGTTGTTTAGGGTAGGGGGTGGCTGATTTTTAACAAGAAGATAAACTTGCAGATGGAAATTCTTTTAAGCCATAAATACCACTAACTTGCCTGGTCCAGGGAAGTTCAAATAAAGACCCTGGGATTTAGCGGCTCCTGAAATGTTTTCCTTCTTTTCTCATTGGCCAAGAGAAAGACATGTCCCACCATCAGCAGTATAGGCGCCAGACCCTGACCCAGGCCTGGATACTAAACCATTCAGAGTTTCTCTTGCTAAGAAAGGAGGCAGAAGGTGACAAATTAGTCTATGCCAGTTAACCTCCAAAGGGGAAGCATAACTTTACACAGCAATCTCTGATGGTTTCCTTATCTGCTTTCTTTAGTATAAACACTCTCCTTCTTGAGTCCTCCCCCATTCTCCTAGCAGGCTCTAGGGTTGAATTCTGAGGCATTAGCTGAGTTCACCTCCTTTGCTCTGCTCCCTAGTACTGTTTCTATCTTCCCCCTTGGTCTTTTGCAGATCCTGGAAGATATCCACTCCTATGGCTGGTGCAGTGTCTTATTCATTCCTGGCACCTCCCACTGTGTGGAGCAGAGCGCCTACCGCTGAGGAGGTAAGCAGCAGATGCTTGTCCACTGGCCAGTTCTGCATCCTAGTGCTGTGTGCACCCCGAACACCTGGGGGAGCCTCAAACAACAAGAAGTGCTGCTCTGGCCTCACAGGCCAACTGATCCTGATGTCTGGGTGTGCAGTCCCATCACTGCCGCATTTGGAAGGCTCCATGGGTGATCCTGGTGTCTGAAGATGGTTGCCAATTGCTGAGTTAATTGGCTTTGCTTCACTTGGTATGTTCTGTTGCTTCCAAGTTTGGAAGAAACCTGCTTGAATTCTTTCAAGGAAGAAAGGGGGTACTCTTTACTGCGGCGCACAGGCCTCTCGTTGCAGTGGCGCCTCTTGTCACAGAGCGTGGGCTCCAGGTGCTCAGGCTTTAGTATGTTGCGGCGTGTCGGCTCTGTAGTTATGGCGCACCGGCTGAGTTGCTCAGTGGCACATGGGAACTTTCCAGGACCAGGGATCAAACCCGTGTCCCCTGCTTTGGCACAAGGATTCTTAGCCACTGGCCCACCAGAGAAGCCCCAACGTTAATATGTTACTATTGAAAGTTACCAGCAACTCTGCAGCCATCCTAGGTGTAGCAATATGGAAATCCTTATTATTTCCAGACCACCTCCCTGGATCAGGCCTCTGGTCCCCTTGCCTTCACCTTTGGAATGCTTGTTACCTGTCTCCAGGGGTCTGACTCCTATCATTCCTAAAGGGCTGTCTCCAAAAGCACTTCTTCTCTGACTTGGCATAAAAATCTCCCTTTAAGGCAGGGGCTCTCAAACTTTAGATTATCTCATTCACCTGGAGGACTTCTTAAAATACTGGTTCCTGGGCCCAGCCCTGAAGATCCTAATTCAGTAGATCTTGCATGGGAGTCAAGAATTTACACTTCCAACCAGTTCCCAGGTACTACTGATGTCACTTGTTCACACTTTAAGTAGTGCTGTTTTAGGGCCCTGAACATCTTACCACTTCTATTGTAGTTATTTGAGTGTAAATTTCTTTTTCAAGAAAACCAAGTTCTCAACAGAAAAACCAACATCTATTAATACTTCCCCTTCTATCCAGAGGAGGAGTCCTTGGACTGGGACTTGAAGGAGCGCAGGGTTGGGAGCCCTACAGCGAGGAACCTAGGACCAGGAACAGGAGGTGGCTTGGTCGTGAGACAGCGAGTGGATGGGATATGAAGGCACAAGGGGAAGCCTTTAGTGATGTGTTAGGTTGCATTTTGAGAGGTGGGTATGAGGGAGATCCTTGAAAAGCAGGCAGAAGACTGTTCATTTGAGCCTCTAACCGGCAAGAGCCAAGGGCTGAACTGCCTGGTGTCATGACAAGATCCCATCCCGTTACCAGAGCTGTGTGGGGCTCTGACTTACTCTTTTGGGATTCCCAACTGTAGGTGCATATCCTAGATGTGCCATGGACATTTTGCTCTTCTAGCTCCCAGAGTCTGTTCTGCTAATGACTCTTGTCCACGAGAACCCAATTGTAGCTCTGGGTATGTGAGCTGATCCTGGAAACCTGGACCGAACCAGAGCCTTGAGGTCACTGAACCTGGTACCTCCTCCCACAAATTCTAGCTCATTCCCTCTCTGAACACCACTTGTGCTGCTCTGTTTGAAAATGGCTTGACCAAGAAGCCAGAAGCATCATTGCTTCTAGAAATTGTCTTTTTTTTCACTTTCAACATATATTTGGTTTAAGGAGATAATCATGAGAGACAGAAGGAGATGGAAGCCTGGAGGCAACAGGTCTGGTCTCAGTGAGAAGTCCTTGGTGCCATTCTGCAGGTTTTCTACTCTGCCTGCTTCACAGAGAACTGATGAGGTTAAATAATTAATGTCTGTGAATGTACTTTGTAAGCTTTAAAGTGCTGCAGGAATATAATTAATTATGTTTATAATTGCAGGTAATGTAATTATAATTATAATTACTTTGTGGGTAGAAGAGGAATAGGTCTATCCCATACCCATTCTCTAGTAAAATATCCTTGGTGGATATCCTTGATGAGGTCATCTAGTTGTAGATTTGAGCTTGACTCACTCCCTCTGACTATATTTTCAGTATTGGGGATATACATAAGACCTTGGCTCAAGGACTCTTGGCTGTGTTTTAGAAAATGGGAACAAATGCATGGAGTGAAGTTGGGAGACCCAATATATTGGTAGTAATATTCTTTGGCACTTACCTATCAGGTAGATAAGGTTAAGGCAAACTATTTATAAATTTACATACATATCTGTGTATGTGAAGTAAAAGTCACTAAGTCATGTCCAATTCCTTGTGACCCCATGGACTGTAGCCCGCCAGGCTTCTCTGTCCATGGAATTCTCCAGGCCAGAATACTGGAGTGGGTAGCCATCCCCTTCTCTCAGGGATCTTCCCAACTCAGGGATCGAACCCAGGTCTCCTGCATTGCAGATGATTCTTTACCATCTGAGCCATGAGGGAAACCCTTGTGTATATAGATATAGATATATAAAATGATGTTCACCAGGATCCTATAGCTAAATATAAAAACACATATGTAATTTGTATAACTGATATACATTAATAATTACTCTAAGCGGCAGTTATTTCCAGAAATCCACTAGAATCCAATATAATCTAAAATGATCCCACTACTGCTAAATTATAAGTCTGCTCTGTCAAGCAATGTTTATCAATACTAAGCTGAAAAATGTTCTATGTTTTAGTATTTTTTTTTTGTTCAGCAAAACCAGTATGCTTGATAGAAGTGCCAAGTAATTTACTTCCTTCTGTTAACATCATAATCTTAAAAAATAATGGTGTTTGAGCCCATGTTCTGGAGCAATGGGTGTATTTGTGCCCCAGAGATACATACCAAAGCTAGGAATTCTCAGAGTTTATTAGAGAAATCTGTACTGTTACATGTGAGACTACTGGAACTATTGTCCGTACTTTTCCCCATTTGAAAGATCAATATAATGGCAACATATTTAACACGGAAAATGCTTCTCTTTCAGAAGTGTGTCACTTCTTGACATGGCAAGATTCTACTCAAGAAGCAAAATTGTATTACTTTGGAGTCTCTGACCTTCTGCCTTTGTTCCTATGCACTGTTAATTGTTGTTAATTTCTAACACCTCATTAATTATTTCCATTAAAGATGTGGGAGAGGGAAATGCCCTTCATTCATGGATGATCACACAACTAAACCATTAATAATTTTTTAAAGTGTGTTACTTTAAATGTGAAGAGTGAATTTGAGGCATTTCCGTTAGAGTTGGTGTGCTTCTGATGGCTGGACAATGACACTTTTAAATTCTGCTGCTGGCTGTGTGGGTGGGGACGCCAAAAGGATGCAGTTCGGGCTGAAGAAGATGCCGAGTCTCCTTTTGCTTCCTTAATGACTGTAACATTTAGCCTCTAATGTACTTTTCAGAGAACTTCTCTTTACAACTTTTTCTTCCTTTGCGAAAGAAGCCTAGAGGTGAAACAGTTTCCTCCAAGGTCACAGCCCAAGTCAGTTGCACAATTAATACTTTACGTGGAGTTGCTGACTCCCACTCCTCTTCAGCCCACCAGACCATGCCGGGAGGTTAGCGCTGGGGCGTGATGACTTCCACTCCCACTTGAGGCTTTCACAGAGATGGAGCCAAGGCCATTTCGCTGACATTGGGCTGCCAATCTTAGAAAAACTCCTGGGACTGACATTTAGTGTTGAGATTTTTATTTAGCCCCTATCTTGAAAGCCCAGACAGAAGATCCTTCCCACTAGTTTTTAGGAATGTTGAGAATCAAACATTATATTGGAAAAGAAGGATTGCATATGGTCTGTAGGTTTGACCAACCAGTGGAAAATTGTAGGGCATAGACAAAAGATTTGGGAAAGTGGATAAAACATTGTCTTATAGGTGGAGATTTCAACAGTGAAATCTGAACAGCTAGATTTTATAGCTAAAAGTAGATTCTTTGCAGGGATAATATTTTGAACTTAAGGGTGGATATAATTTTTCTAGCCGAACCCTTTGTTTTGCTAATAAGACAATGGAGACCTGGAAAGGACCGGGAAACCCCTTACTGTGAATGAGGGACATGTGAGAACAGGTTACTTAGAGGTTTTTATGGCTTCCAATTTTGGTTCTGCTTTTCATCTGTACTGTGACCTCAAGAGCAAGGGGAGACAGCTTTCTTCTCTTTTTCCTTCCCTCTCCCTCTCTCTTCTTCTGTGCTAGCATACTGGGGAGATGGGAGGGAACAACTTTCTGCTTCCTGGAATAGACTGAAAACTATACCAGACAACTTGGGGGATCAGATGACATCATGGACAAAAGGTGAGGTTGGAATTCTAAACAACAGGCTGTTCTCTAAATGAGAAACCATTTAACTTTAGGCCCCTCTTCCTTCTCATCTGTAAAATGAGGCACTTATATTTCAAGTCTTAAGGTTTATTGGGCAACTGGATTCTAAGGGCTGTTGCTGTTCAGTTGCCCAGTCGTGTCCTACTCTTTGCAACTCCTTGGACTGCAGGACACCAGACCTCCCTGTCCCTCACCATCTCCCCGAGTTTGCCCAAGTTCATGTCCATTGCATCAGAGATGCCATTCAGCCATCTCATCTTCTGACACCTTCCACTCCTTCTGCCCTCACTTATATTTCAAGTCTTAAAGCTTATCAGGCAGTTGGATTCTAAGGTCTAAATTCCCCTATCATTTCTTCCTGTTGTTTAGACAGTGTCTTTTAATTGCTCTACAATAGTCTATGGATGCCACAAAATCCCACATTTAAGTTATCCCTTCATCTGTAAATGGTCACGTAAGTTGTCAGAAATTGTTTTTTTTTTTCTTTTTAGAAGTCATGCTGCAATAAACATTTTCGTATAAATATCTTTACAGATATGTGTAAAAATTTCTCCACAGTTTCAATTTTTTTCAGATACTTCCGAATTAACCTCCAAAGTAACTATAATAATTTTCCAGTTTCACTCTTCCTACCTCTATTCCCCAAAACAATTACATGGCTTTTTACCATGGGTTTTTACCATCTTACCATCTGCAGTCAGCTGACAGGATCCAAGTTCTTATTCTTAGGGATGTAGGTCTCCTCTTCTTTGATCCCTCCAAATCTTTGCTTCCCTTTGCTTCCCTCCAAATCTTCCTCCATCAATTGTGGTGGTCTCTCCTTTGGTAAGAGGTGAAGAGGAAAAGCCTAGCTTATACTCATGTTTGCACCCTACTCTTTGACCTCTGCCCTAATAATAATGTCTTTATCCCCCCAAGAGGGTGAATTTTTAAAATATGCAAGTTAGGAAGAAAATGCTGCTTCTCTTTAATGCTGTTTCATCCCTTCCTTGAGCTAAAGAGCAAGAGACATGGCCAACTGCTTGAATAGGAGGAAGGTCAAAGGGGAGAAAAAGAAGTGCAAAAATAATCAGATAATATTTACATTTTCTTGTCTTTCATCATGTATGTGCCTTTAACAAATTACCTTTATTAAAAATAATAAAACTACATGAAATCTGAATTATCTGGAAAATCTAGTACAGAGGGCCACTGTTACTATAACACTCACCATTTCTGTCTTGGATTATGGGATAGTGTTTCATTATTTGCATGTGGCTCTTATATTTCGAATAGGAAGAGCGATGATCCAGAATTAGGTAGACCAGCTAGGTAAGTGCCCAGGCAGGGAGAGGAAAAGAGGGAATCCAAGAAACATTTTAAAGGGAAAGAGATTGAATGAAGGGAAGAGCGAGGAGAAGCAGCTCATGATTTTGAGCCAAGGAAAGACAAATGCTTGTCCCTTTGATAAGAAATAGGAGACAAGTGTAGCTCAAGATGGCAGGTAGAAGTTGATGAATTAGAATTTGGGTATACAGAATGTGTTCATCTCCAGGAGAAATTTTATCCCAACAGAACTTCCTTTTCTGTTAAAGCTGCAGCCAACATGCTAACAGCCCTTTTGCTGCATTTTCCATGTGATTCACAGGGATACCCTTTTACTGTGCAGAATGTTTTCTTGCCCACACCAGTCATCCTCCTGCAGCCTGCCATCTAGCAGCTTTCTGCTCATTCACTGCTTTCCATTCCTGTCACCATTCCTAGACCTCTGAACTGTGCATGAGTGTGTGTGAGCCTGTGTGCATACACAACACATACAACATCCACACACATGCACACAGATAAGCCCACAGAGTGGAGACACTGGATTCATACTCCCTCAGAGGAAGGACTAACTTCCTTCATGTCCTCAGAATGGGCTTCCTTCAATTTACCAGAGAACATCCGTGAATGAGGGCGGCCCTGCCACAGTCCTTCCGCACATCTCTGCAGAGTGAATTACTCCCAGTTAGGTGAATATTCTGCTGGCGGTTCCCACTTGGCAGTCAGATGCCTCCCAGATCCACCTTCTTATTAACCCTCTGGTAATATTGCTATTCCTTGCTCCCTTTGAAGTTTTCTCAAAAATATTCTGCAAATTTTATTCCATTTCCCTTCTGTCACCTTCCTTCCACAACATCAAGGCCATAGATACCTTTGTGCTGACTGTACCCTCAGTTCAGCTCAGCCAGAGGCTGAGCAAAACAAGGACATTTCTACCCAGTTTATTTGAAACACTTTGTAAAACAGACTGTTCTGAGTCATCAGTGATGTCCTGTTTCTAGGACAAAGAATAATTGCTCTGACCTCATAGTTGCTCTTTTCAAGGACTCAGGTTTAAAGGTTATAAAGAGCTATTCAAACTCAATTATTTCTAGTTCCTCTCTCACATTTTCCACTGCCTTTCAATATATGATGGGATGCTCATTCATAGTCCTAGACCAGTTCAAGTAATACATGCTCCCAAGATTATAAAATGAAAATTCATTCACTCCTTTATTTATAATTTCAGCCAACATTTCTGGAGGACCCTGACATGCTAGGCACATACATTAGGTACCAAAGGTCAAAGATATCCTGCGAGATACATTCTGGAGTGGAACACAACTACAGCAGCTGACTATAGCTAAAGTGAAATAAATTGCCCGTCTTTTGTGTTGTTGTCTTCTCTACTTTTCTTTTTTGTCTTTTCTATATTTCTTTACTTTTCATTTTTTATCTCTCTAGTTCTCTTTTTTCTCTATTTTCCCCTTCTTTTTCCACCATCTCATTCAGCCATGTTATTTTCAAAAGGTGATCTTGTGTTCTGTGTCCCCCACTTGTTTCACAGTACCAATATTTATCAATGGATGAAAGACAAACCACCATTCTTTCCAAATAAGGTCATTTGGCAATCTTAGTCATCTGAGATTTTACCAAAAGGATAGAAAAACAATGTGTAAACCACTGAATCAGTGGATAAAGCTATTGGGAAAAAAATTCAAGATCTTAAGACTTGGAAAGAAAGGCCACACTTTCTGAACAAAAAGTCGGCTCCTGGATTTTTCAGGATTGCCTTGGCTTTATTGTGGTAATAAACAGCTTCCAAATGTCAGTGACTTAATCTAAAAAGAGTTTGCTTCTTGCTGATGCCCACCATGGGCCTGCGGAGGACTCATCTCCACCAAGTCATTTAGGAATCCAGGATACTGGGCCTTCTGTCATCTCAACACAGGCTTCCAAGCTCACTTCTGCCCAGGAGGAGAGAGCTGGGGCGTCTTCTGAAAATAAAATGCTTTGGCCCAGAAGGGACACAAGTACCTCTGTTCACAACAAGAGAGTAGTCACAAGCAGTAGCCACTGCTAAGGGGCCAAGCTGTGGCAGCCTCCACATGCCTGAGAGGAGAGGAGGCCTGACTCTGTGTGAGCCTAGTAGTGTCCAACGCAGCCCTCGGTCAGCAAGTTTGAAATGAAGACCTCGGAAGATCGCAAATGTCTGGCTGCTGTGCCTGAGAGGCAAGTAGAGAACAAAGAGCCAGGCTGTGTCCCTTAGCAGCAGACCTCAGGCCTGTCCCCTCTGGTTGCTGTTTGCCAAGCACATATCTCTGGCTACACAAACTCCTCACCACCTTAGGCAACCTCCTCCACAGATCCTTGCACATGAAGGCAGAATTTTAAATAAACCCATGTGTGTCTTTTTATTCAATCAAGCATCCACCTCAAATTACTAAAAGAATTCATCCCTCAGGTTGAATATTCCTTTTAATTTACCTCTTTAATTAAGGTGTGGGGCTTGTGAGACTTGAACCACTAAGAAGCATAAGCATTCTAAGACCAGGAGGCCATCCCTTTCCTGTGCCCATGCGATGAGTAAGGCTGCCAGGGAGCCAGGCTGTCAAGAATGATGAGACAGCTCCATCTATTGTGGCCACCAACCTGAGTACTTAACTGAGTGTATCACTTCCCTCAGATACATTCTCTCAAAGTGAAATTAACTTTACCGTGTACACAATGGTAAAATCTTTTTGGATGGTTTTATGTAATAATCCAGGAGTTTGCAGATAAGTGACTGTTGAGTAGCTATAAACTAGAGTTTGCATATACTTCTGAACTTCCTGGAAGACCAAAGATCGAGGTCCTTAAAATCATCCTTGTAAGAGTAGGTGCATGCTGATCCCTTAACGGAGCTCAGCCTAAAAGAGAAAAAGCTGAGAAAACCAGCTCAACATGTGGCAAATAAGGGCTCAGACTCCAAACTAGGCTGATTCTTTGCATCCTGGGTGCCCAGTTATGAGCTTGTGTGACCTTGATCAAGTTATAGAATGTCTTTAAACTTTAGTTTCCCATAAAATGAGGATGAAAATAGTACTTGTCTAAGAGACTTGTAAGAATTAAATGAGGTGATGATACTTAGCAGAGTGCCTGGCTCATACCAAGAGGTCAGAAAATGTTACTAGTAGCTATTGTATTATTAATATTGTTCAGTGTTGCAAGCATGTATGGAGTGTGACCTTAAGCAAAACACATGCTAGACACTGAAAGATATGCTTGAATGAACAAGTCAGAGCCTCTGCCTTTCAGGGATTTGCAAACGTGTGTGTGTGAGAGAGAGAGAGAGAGAAAGAGAGAGGGAGGGAGAGATAATTGGAAGATATAAAGGTAGAATGAAGAGAGAACAACCAGGAGAGGACAATTACAAGATAAATAAACTAAAAATAAATACCTTTTAATCGTGGGCTTACTCTGTACTTTTAAATAACTAATTTCATGTAATGTTCACACAACCCTCTGGGTGGGCATTATTAATATCCTCATCTTATTTTGAAAGAAATAAGCCTTAGAAGGCGGTCCGTAGCATCAGGTGACACATGGGGTTGGGGAAGTAGAGGGGGCATAGGGCTGAGTGGCTGGCTTGACGGGAGCACAGGAGAGGGCTGGTCAAGTGGAACATGAGGTACCAGGTGTTCCAGGGAAGTCCTGCTCACAAGCACCGCTGGTCATTGCTCACACGGAGCCCAAGGCCATCTCTGATTTTGTCCAGACAATCATTAGTGTCTTGCTGTTCGATGAAGAAACAGAAGAGTGCCTTGGAGCAGTCGCCCTGTCTTTGAGAGGCTGGAAAATTAAAACATGTATTGAGGCCGTGCTTATACTCAACTTCACATCTCATGACAAACCCAGGACATGCCAAAAGGGCCACCAATGGCAAAACAGCCCCACATGGGAGACAGTCAGGCAAAAACTTCATGGTGATCCACGGTTGACCACTAGATGTAGCCTGGCTGGGCTTGGTGATATACCTGAAGATGGTGGTTAGAACCCAAACCAGTCTCTGTATTTCTCTACCTCCTCCTGTTTGTCTTTACAGCACTACAAGACCAAGACTATTATCAGTATCAGATTTTTTACCCCACCCACCCACCCCCACTAGTATATTTTATTATGATTTAAGAGATAAAATATAAAGGTATAAAGAAACTTGGGAACTTCCAGATTCTTCTAGACTTCTGCCCCATTAAACACTTTGGAAAGAAAGGTAATCTCCATGTAAAACTTCCATTAAAATAACTTTGTGGGCTTCTATGAAATTAGCACCTCCAGAATTCTTGCTCTGACTCTTGGTTTAGTTGACTTACTTGTGTCCTGATCTTATACTTGATAAGTTTCTCTAATCAGATGAGAAAACAGTTGAGCATTTCTGGACTGTAGACCAACTGTAATGTTATTTGAAAATAGGAGTTGGGCTTGGGGGTTTAGGCTTTTCCCTTTTTACTTGTATATGATTTAGTGTTCATCCTACACTAGACACTAAAATGCATTGTTTAATTATCTGAGCTCAACACACCATTTTATAATTCATTAGTCAGTTGCTCTTTGCAAAAGCTTATTTCTTATGAAACAAAAGTGGGAATCATGCAACTGGACTATTTATCTCTCTTTAGGGGTTGGGGGTTAATATCTGATAGCTCATAACATCTTTATTATAATGCATTTATAATGATTTACTGAAATCATTCTATGGCTAAGTATCTAATGTCAAAACCGGGATCTGGCATGAAATAAAATGCTGTATCCTTGGGTAGCTCTAGGGGAAAAAAGGCCTCAGCCAATATTTTCTGTGTAATTCTACAAACTGTAATAAGAGTAGGGGTAATTGCCTTAATGTCAATTAAGCTATTAATAATGCCCATCCTGTCATTTCTAAATATAGCAGTGTCTCAATCATACATTACTGTCCTCTGTAATTTCTGTCTACACAGAAATGAGATCACAGCTTCTGCAGGTTGGGAAGTCTGTCTTGCAGCCAGTCTTTCCTCCTTTACATACAAGGAAGTTTGGAGGTTGATTTACTTGTTTTTTAGTGAAATCTTTCTACTTAGACACACGTGTGTAAATATTTGTAAGGGCAAGGCAGTCCTGTGAACAGAGACAATCCAGCCTCAACAACTCTCTGTTTTCATTCTGCTTCTAGATGACCAGTGTAGTGTGCTCCTTATCAGGACCAATGATCCAGGGTCCAGGCCCCCAGCTGATGGTCCAGACAGTCCCGTAATAGCATTTTAGAGTTGGGAGCCTTCACTCCAGCTGCGTGATGCTCTGCTGTGTGCTTGTCGTCCTCAGACAACCTAGATGCACACAAGTCCCTCCAGGATAGACGACAACGGGGTAAAACACGGTAGACTGAGACGCTGTCGCGGAGCAGAGGGGCCAGTGGGCCCTTGGTGAATTTCAGCAGACACAGGGAAACGCGTATTCAGAATCGGGACTAGGAAGTGAACGCAGGCTCTTGGTGAGCAGAGATAATGTTGCCAACTCTCAGATGAGCTCTAAATCAGAGCCACTTATCTCACAGCGAAGAAGGACCTGGACAAGACCTCCTTCTGTAGTTGGCACTTATATTTCTCCTGGGCTAGGATTTCTGAGCATCACTTCCTCTTGCCCCCCTTGTTGGCCATCTTGGTGAAGTGAACTTCTACTTGATGATATTTAGAGCTCATTAATTTGTCCCAAGGAAGCTTACTGTATGGCAGTTTAATGACAGAAACCTGTTTTAATGCAAATGGACATGTAATCCCACTAAGGCACTCTGAGGGTGTAAATTTAAAACAATTGCTAGGAGCTGACACTGGAGTTTAATAAGATGGAAGGCTAGCTCCCAGATCCTGGTACGCCCCAGGGACCCTGCCTGGACACCCAGCCTTGGCGGTTTTAGTGTGGCTGGCGGTTTCCATGGCAATCAGAAGAGCGGGGAGCTTCGGCAAGCCTCTCTGAGGTGATGGGGATCCGAGTTCTGGAAGAGTGGGTGGGAGTGCAGGGAGCAGGCAAGCTCTGTGAGGGAGGAAATGAAGGGTGAGTGGGTGTCTTCTACACATTATTCCTCAGGGCACAGGCTTGGGGAAGATGCCACTGAGACCCAGGAGGTGGCTTCTGCCCTGGCTTATTGTCAAATGCCTGACCCGGGCAGATCACCACAGAAAGAGCACTGCCCGGGACCCCGCTTCTGCCAGCAGGTAGAGGGGGAAGGCCGCCTCTTGAAAGGGGACGGAAACGAGGCTGGGGAAGGAATTGTTTGTGACTATCTGCTAGATTATAATGCTGTTGGGTGCTACATCATTCTCCTGAGAGCCCTGAATAAGGTTATTCTGGGTGAAGTCATTTTTGTAATAAAGTTGGCTCGAACTCTGGGTCATAAATCACGGGTTCTGGTACTAAAAGAAATCACTAAGCATGCCTCTGTTACCGCATACTGTCCTCCTTTGAAATACTTTGGTTTTACTACAAATCCTCCATTGACTGAGATGGGGGAAATACACACAATGAGCAAACGATTCCTTCCGTCCCAGGCTGCAGCCCTGCCGGCATGTGGGCCTCCCGGAATGATTTCCTGAGGTGTGATGTTATTTATGGCGGGCTTTCTCTATCAAAAAGGCAAACAGCATCCTGAGTGACCCTGAAGTGTTTGCATCATTGCTTCTCTTGCTAATTGATTCATCCCCTGGCAGGGCCTGAGTCACGGGCTGTTAGCTGGACACTCTCTCCCCACTGCAGATCCTGTGGACTAAGGTGCACAACAAGCGAAGATGTTAATAAAATTGTTAAATGTCAAAACTGCAAAACCCACACCCATTCAGAGTCCATCAGCTCTCCTGGAATGATTCCGTAAAATACCATCTCCTCCCCTTGTCCTTTTCTCAGTCTAAACTTCATCACCTTCATTAAGGAAGAAGATTAAGAACTGTTATTAACAACACAGATTGTTTAATTTCTTTCTTCACTTCTTCCTTTCAAGGAAGAGTCTGGCACAGAATGAAAAGGAATGTTATCATAGGAAGTGCATTTCAGATGTAGTAAAGCAGAAAGGAGAGGGTGGCCCCAGTGGCAGTTCTAAGAGGGACAGAGTGTGGATCTCTATAGCTCAGTGGCTGCAAAGCAGAAAATGAAGATTGTAAAAACGTCACATAAAGAAAAAATGCACAGTGGATTCGTTTTGCGATGCCCATAATTCAGTAATGCCTTTAAGTAGCTAGAAGAAATATAATAAATGTTTTTCCACAACATTGATCATACTGTATCAGAGGAAATATTAGCGTGCAGGGAGCCATGATTATACTGGTAGTAATTCTCGGTGCAGAAAACTAGTAGAAGATGGGACCCTTTATAGGCCCAACTTTTATTGGCTGCAGTTATTTACCTTTAAGAATACGCCTAAAAAAAAAAAAAAAAAAAGAATACGCCTAATACATTGTCCCATAGCTAAATATTTTTGTGAAAATTCAAACCAGTAGTATCAGTAAATCAGAAATCTTGCCACCATTTTATAGAATTTATGTATATATTTTCCTGTAGATGCTCTGATATGTTCCAGAATACAAAACCAGCCAATTGACCATGTAAAAATTCTAGAATGTCTGTAAAACAGATTCTTCTGTATTCTGAACCTGGATAGGAGCAGACAGGTTTATGGCATGTGATTCCATCCAAATGCCACCTGTATATATATATAACATCTCTCTAAAGAAATTAAACGGATTATTAGATTATATACTGCAGTAAAACTATACCGGAAGCTGTAAGCCAGGAGAGGATATGCATGTTGGCAACTGCCTTTTTTAGGGAATCTTGAAACATCAAAGGAAGCTTTGCAAGACAGGATTTTTCGTTAGGGAGAAAGGAAGGGAACTGATCCCTCATGCCAGCCTGGTAATGTGGTGGCCGTGGCCACCTTGATGTAGGAGGTTCCAGCCTGTCAAGGGAAGGTTCTACCCTTGCTCTCGAGGGACCCCAGGTTTGATTCCAGAAATAAATTATCAAATGAGAGTTACAGGGTGCTCTGGATAAGAGCCACCCGGCCAGACTCCTGCAGAACTAAAAGGAGAGGTGAGACCTGGGTCTGCCAATTCTCCATATATTCCCCACAAAGAAGCAATAAGCCAGAGGGATCTCTGAGTGAAGATACTGAGAGAACAGTGATAGGAACGCATTCTTTTGCTTTAGAATCGGGATAATCCCTCTTGCAGTTCAAAGGCCTTGTAAAAGCAAACAAACCTGGCTACAGCCTGCAGATTCACCTGCTCTGTGTCAACACACGTCTCCCAGAACTCTCACTGACAAGGTCGTTTCCCAGGCACTCCTTCCGGAGACCCTCCCCGTGTCTCTGGCCCGGCGCGCTCCGCACAGGGCCCACTGCAGCCCTCCTGCACACGAGCTCCCCCAGTCCAGCAGCTTCTGAGCAGTGCTTTCTCCTCCATTAGGGCACAACAGAGAGGTGGAGGAGCTGAAGGGTATTTGGAGCTTTCTATGGAATTATGTCTTGATTATCTTGTTAGATTTGAGAGGGTGCCTGTAAATTCTTCCCAACTTGAGAACTTTAAAGAGGCAGACAGATGAAGGGAAAGAACCCCAATAGGAAGGGTAAATCTAAAATTGAGAAAAGCTTGGCACAAGATGATGGTTTTTCTGGGAGTGCCGCCTGGGAAGTTGGTAAGCTGTCACGTGATATACTCAGCGTTGACATAGACATACATAATTTCCAGGTTGAGGTGACTTAACAGGCTTCTGTTGAGAGTTTTTTCCCAGGGTCACTGAGGGGGCCACCTTACCAGCATCCTCCTACAAGTGGCAGTGGTCTAGGTCCAGCAGCAGCAGCAGCAGCTGTTTTCAGATTTTTTTTTAATGAAAATTATTATTTTTTAACTTAGTTAATTGGTTGGTCATTGAAGGAATGCAATTTAAAACAAGAAGTTGAGGGGGAGCTAATTATCCCTTTGAATTCCCTCTTCGTATATATTATACTACATGGACTTATTACCAAAACTTGTTGAAGATTAATGAGTAATGCTGTGCTTTCTTTTCTCGCCTCCCTTCCCTCTCCCTCCCTCCCTTCTCCCATTTATCCCTTCCTTCCTCCCTCCCAATCTTCCTTCCTTTTTTCTTCCTTCCTTCTCGCCTTTATTTTCCTTTCCTTTTCTTCTCTTACCCTTCTTCTTTCTCTTCATCTTCAATGACTTGGAAAAAATCATAATGAACTTCTTAGAGCAATTCCACAACCATGAAAATGTTCAGGGTCATGGATGTTTTCCCTGGAGTATTTAACAGAGGAGTCAAGTATAGCTTTCATTTCTGCTGTGTCTGCAGCATGCACGCAGTCTCATTTGTCCTTGCAAAAATGTCTAAGTGTGCTTAGGAGGGCCAGGGAGACCCTTGGTGCACTATAATTTTAGTAAATTAAAAAACATCAAAATAACACTTAACAAAACAGATTTTGGAAACTACTTAGGAAATAGAGTGAATTTTGTTTCACTTGACATCCAGCCTGAATTATTGACTTACACTGTGGCCAGATAAAGAATCTAGACAACATTTGACCATACAGAATATTTTATTATAATTTAAAACATTTTATATTTTCAAATGAGATTCACTTGTAATTATCTCCACAACCGCTGGATGTCACTGTTGCATACGCCTGGGCAGTAACAGCTTCCCGCTTGGGCAAGCTGAAACTGGTATTTTAAGGACTTGCATGCTTCCTTCTTGGCACTCTACCTTTTGATTGAACACATGCTATCATGCTAAGACGACTGTTTTCCCCATCCAGTGCACTCAGCCCTATTCTCAATTATGGCACTCTACTGGGAATTCTAATTCATACAGGATGAGATTTTTCAAACACAATTATCTTCTTCACTATTTAAAAAGAGTATGGTACATTTATAATAGTTCCCAACATTGTGTATTAATTATAACTAGCACATTCTGGATAACAAATGGAGTGAAGTGAACACATAACCATAAAATATCCTGGATTTATAAAGTGCCTTTCCCCCCCTCAAAGTGCTTTCGACAGTTTCGTATCTATTTGCTCATCTGTCTTCCCAACATCCCTAGGGGGTTACCTGCTTTAATGCTTTTATGAGTCAAAGTTGACCTGTGAAATAAATTGAATGAAGTAATTATTTGCACTGGGATCCCAGGAGTAAAGCAAAAGCAAACACTGAAAACTGTTCCAGACAGCTAATTATAGTTTGCAAAAGTAACTTGTTGAAATTTGGGTAGTTTGGGGTTTTTTCAATTAAAAAATTTCTTAATCCCTGGACCCCTTTACCTCTTCTTTTAAATATGCATTTTAAAAAAATCTAGGCCATCTTGTACAGCTGACGTTATACAGATATTAGATCTGGAGACTTTTCCAAACCTGAGAAAATCCTGGACCCGTAGAAGTGCTAGACCAGAGTATGACCCATGGAAAGAAATGAGAGGACCAACTGGAACCGTTGTTAGCTTTCCCTACAGTTAGAAATGACCATGAGCTTCACTTTAGCTGTTTTGTTGAGTCTCTTTTTTCCTAAAACCTTGGAGTTGTTTTCTCTAGCTTCCTCTCGTGCCTTTGCACTGGGGAAGTCAGAGCTGTCCTGGGGGGACTACTGGCCTAGATCTTAGCCGGAGGAGGTGGGGAGGGGAGATCCCCTCTGTTCTAATGAATAATCAGAGAGTGGTGTTGCCTGCCATCTATGAGATGCTTTGATCCAAAATTTCAGTCATTGTTTCCACATTTAGGGGCTGGAATGAACATCAAAGAAGTGGGTGTACGGAATTTACTGAATGCCAAAGAAGTACAATAACATACAGAGGATATAAGCAAACCCCAGTGGCAAAATTTGCTGCCAAATGTCACACATAATAGAGGCCCCTGAAGTGAGAGTCTGCCTTTGACAAATGCATAATGATATCAATGCCAAGGGAAGGAACTAGCATGCTGAAAGGTGAATAAAAGAGCTAGGAACAGTTCAGTGGACTTAACACATTTCCTTCGTGCGTTTTCACACAACAGGGAAAGCAGATGACACAAATGCATTAGGTAATCATTGGACAGGGCTGCAAACTCACCAGCAGTTTTAAACTGACCTGGCTTTTTTGGGATGCAGCTCTAAAGATGAAAATGAAATGTGATTAGTAATTACTCATCTTCTGGAGGGAAAAAAAAAAAAGGGAACAAGGAAAGTGAAAATAGCTTTCTTGTTCTGTCTTGGATAGTTCCAGCTTTTAAAGCCCATATGTTGTTTGCTATAACTTCTTCGCCTCCCAGGGCCAATGCATTCCAAACATTTCAGCTAGTGCAGTACACCGAGGAGCTAGGAAGTTAGGGCTCATTTGTATCCACAGTCTTTGTTCAAATATGGATTAATTTTGGTTAATTTCAGTGGGTGCACATAAAGTAAAGGGCACAGAACTGAAACCACTGAAATCAGGCCATCGTGTGATCATCTAAAAACCTACTTTTCAAGCTCCTTTAAGTTTTATTTTTGAAATAAAAACAATAAAATGACTGTAAAAAGTTTCCAAAAGCATTGACATTATGAGCAATTGCTAACCAAGGCTATTCCCAGAATGATGGAGCAAATTTGGATATAATTCTAGAAAAGCTAACTGCCCTGCAGTGCCAACTCTAAATATGTCGTTCAGAAGGTGATTTGATAAGGTTCCTGTGGTAGGTGGCTCTTGCCTCCAGGGCCAGATATAGATGGAGAAGCATATTGTGCTGCTCTCACCAAGGTCAGCCTTGGAGGGCACAGCAGATTCTTGCCCAAAGCTCCTATCCTTTTACTATGGAGATTAATACTTAAAAAAAAAAAAAAAACCAACAGACTGGGTGTGGATGTTTAAAGGAAAGAGTCTCAAAAATGCCACAGTACCTGGAAACAGCTTACCAGCTTCATGAGTATAGTCTGGTAATGAATTAAGTACAAGTAAGACCAAGATGTGTGTGTTTATTTGAAACCCTCCAGGGTTGAGCAAAGAATTGTGCCAGTTGCAAATAGAGTGAGCATTTCTATCCTGTGCATTAAGCAATCAGAGCTTGTTTGCTTGTATTTACCAAAACCATTTTCAACACAATCCCTACAGTTCTTCCTACAAAATTTCTTCTGCAGGCTTGCACTGCATAATAAAGGAGCTCATAGATGGGTCCTGCTCTGTTTATTGTGCATGTTAAGTAAATGCAATGATTTTCATTATTTCAGACTCTATAATGAAATGACTGAGTGCCATTAGAAAATGGACAAACAAGTATTCAACTGGCTGGATGAACCATAGCTTTCTGGCATTAAAGGTGTAATATTTATGAGTTAATTTAATCATAGAAGAAAATATTGAGTAGGTGGCTGAGTAAAATGATGACTGTGTATGATGTTTTTGCCATGCAGCTGGATAAACATATTCTATGACAGACCTTGGCAAGAACTGCAAAGATGCTCTTACAATGGCATGAATAAATATTAGGTGCTGCCTAGAATTCACTGCATTTGAAGTCTTGAGCAAAGCCAGATGAGCTTTAACAGGAAAATATGAAGAAGCCATGTATGCACATTAGGATTATGTAAACACTGAGTTCTTCCTCTGCTGCCTGGGAATTGCTCTAACATTCATTTTCGGCTACATCACTGACGGATTTTTTTTTTTCTTTTACACATTATCTTTGCACTTCTAGGAGTGCTTTAGCATCGACCCAGTTTGGGGGCAGCTCCAAGTAAGTTTTTCAACAACATGGACTTGGAGAGAAAACAAATACTTTGCCTAGGCTACAGAGAGCTGACAAAGATTGTATACAAATACAAAGATTGTATTTTGTAGTGACCCAATCCCAGGTGGCTCAGTGGGTAAAGAATCCTCCTGCAATGCAGGAGACTTAGACGATGTGTGTTTGATCCCTGGGTCAGGAAGATCACCTGGAAGAGGAAATGGCAACCCGCTCCAGTATTCTTGCCTGGAGAATCCCATGGACAGAGGAACCTGGCAGACTATGGTCCATGGGGTCTCAAAGAGCCAGACATGACTGAAGTGACTGAGCATGCAAGCATGCAATCCAGTCTATGTAAAACAGTAAATTTAAAAATTCCTTTTCTTGAATGTCCTTAGAATATATGGTTTCAGATTCCAAGAAGGGCCATAAGGTAAAGTGATAGTTGGGTATATATTTTGAAGAGAGGAGATCAGCAATAATATTATAACAGTCACTTAATGAAGCATTTGATTCAGGGCAACAAAAACCAGTGTACAGGACACGATCGCAGAAATATATTTTTGGGGGTTTTCCCCCACAAGTTGTCATTTTACCAATAAAGTATCTTTTTTTTCCAGTTTTATTGAAACATAATTGATATGCAATGCTGTGCAAGTTTTAGATGTACAATGTGTTGATTTGATACGCATATATTGTGAAATAATCACCACTACAGCGTGAACCAACACCTCCATCACCTTACACAATTATCATTTCTTTTTTTTATGGTGAGAACGTTTAAAATCTGCTCTCAGCAACTTTCAAGTATAAAATATAATATTGTTAACTATAATTACCATGCTGCACATTAGATCCTCCAAACTTTTTCATTTTATAACTAAAAAAGTTTGATCAACACCTTCCCATTTACCTCACCCCCCAGCCCCTGGTAACCACCATTCTACTCTTTGTTTCTATGAGTTTGGCTTTTTTAGATCTCACATGTAAGTGATACCAGACAGTATCTATGTTTCTCTGTTAATTTCACTTAGCATGCCCCCAAGTTTCATCCATCTTGTCACAAATGGCAGAATTTACTTTTTTCTCATGACTGAATAATATTCAATTGTATATATGTACCCTGTCTTCTTCTTTTATTGAAGTATAGCTGATATACTCTCAGTATAGCTGAGAAGTGGACCATAAAGAAGCCTGAGAGCTGAAGAATTGATGCTTTTGAACTGTGGTACTGGAGAAGACTCTTAAGAGCTGCTTGAACAGCAAGGAGATCAAACCAATCAATCCTAAAGGAAATTGACCTTCAATATTCATTGGAAGGGCTGAAGCTGAAGTTCCAATACTTTGGCCACCAGATGTGAAGAGCCAACTCACTGCAAAAGACCCTGATGCTGGGAAAGACTGAGGCCAGGAGAAGGAGGCAACAGAGAATGAGATGGTTGGATGGCATTACCGAATCAATGGACATGAGTTTGAGCAAACTCTGGGAGATAGGACAGAGAAGCCTGAAGTGCTGCAGTCTATGGGGTCGCAAAGAATCGGATATGACTTAGCGACTGAACAACAACAATAGTTGATTTACAATATTATATTAGTTTCAGGTGTACTGCATAATGGTTCAGTATTTTTATGATTATACTATAATACAGATTATAGCCAACATGATGGCTATAATTCCTTGCATATCACATTTTCCTTTTCCACTCATCCGTTTTTGGGCACTTGGGTTGTTTCTGTATCCTGGCTCTTGTGAATGATGCTACAATGAACATGGGAGCACAGGTATTTGCTTCATGATCCTGGTTTTATTTCCATTGGATATATACCCAGAAGCAGGATTTTTAGATCATATGGTAGTTTTAATTTTTTGAGGATCCTCTATCACTATTTTCCATAGACTCTGCCCCAATTTACATTCCTACCAACACTGTGCAAGGATTCCATTTTATCCACATCCTTGCCAAAGCTTACCTCTTATCTTTTTGATAATAGCTATCCTAATATGTGTGAAGTGATATCTCATGGTGGTTTTGATTTGCATATCCCGGTCAGGTATGGATGTGAGAGTTGGACTGTGAAGAAAGCTGAGCACTGAAGAATTGATGCTTTTGAACTGTGGTGTTGGAGAAGACTCTTGAGAGTCCCTTGGACTGCAAGGAGATCCAACCAGTCCATCCTAAAGGATATCAGTCCTGGGTGTTCTTTGGAAGGACTGATGCTGAAGCTGAAACTCCAATACTTTGGCCACCTCATGCGAAGAGTTGACTCATTGGAAAAGACCCTGATACTGGGAGGGATTGGGGGCAGGAGGAGGAGGGGAAGACAGAGGATGAGATGGCTGGATGGCATCACTGACTCCATGGACGTGAGTTTGAGTAAACTCCGGGAGTTGGTGGTGGACAGGGAGGCCTGGTGTGCTGTGATTCATGGGGTCGCAGAGTCAGACATGACTGAGCAACTGAACTGAACTGAACTGAATGATTAATTATGTTGAGAATCTTTTCATTCACCAAATCTTCTGTGAAAAGGGCTTGTCTATTCAGGTCCTTTGCTTATTTTTTAATTGAATTGTTTGGTTTATTTGCTATTGAATTGTACGAGTTCTTTATATATTTTGGATATTAACTTCTTAGCAGATACATGATTGGCCAATATTTCCTGCCGCCCCACAGGTTGGCTTTTAATTTTGTTGATTGTTTCTTTTGCTGCTCAGAAGTTTTTTAATTTAATATAGTCCCACATATTAATTTTTGCCCTTGTTGTTTGTGCTTCTGATGTGAAATCCAAAGAAATATTTTCAGGACCAATTTCAAAGTTTTTTCCACCTGTGTTGTCTTCTAAGAATTATAAAGCTTCATGTCTCATGTTTAAGTCTTTAACCCATTTTGAGTTAACTTTTGTGTGTGGTTAAGATAGGGGTCCAATTTTCTTCTCTATGTGTCAATCCAGTTTCTCAACATCATTTATTGAAGAGACTATCCTTTCTTCACTGAGTATTCTTGGCTCACTTATCAAATACTTGTTGACTGTACGTGCAAGGGTTTATTTCTCGGGTCTTTATTCTGCTCCATTGGTGTCTGTGTCTATTTTTTATGTCAGTGTAATACTGTTCTGATTACTACAGATTTGTGCTATAGTTTGAAATCAGGAAATGATGGCTTCTGCTTTGTTTGTTTTCTCAGATTGTTTTGAGATCTTTTGTGATTCCATACAAATTTTAGGATTTTTTTCTATTTCTGTGAAAAATGGCATTGCAGCTTATCAGAAATTACATTGAATCTATGGATGAGTTGAGTGGTATGGACATTTAAACAATATCAACAAAGAATATCTTTCCATTTATTTGTGTCTTCAACTTCTATCATCAAAGTCTTATAGTTTTCAGTGCACAGATCTTTTACCTCCTTGGTTAAATTTATTTCTAAGTATTTTATTGTTATGATGCTATTGTGAATGGAATTGTTTTCTTAATTTATTTTTGAAATTTTTCATTGTTAGTGTATAGAAACACAACTGATTTCTGTAAGTTAATTTTATGTCCTGCAACTTTACTGAATTCACTGATTCATTTTAACAGTTATTTGATGGAGTTTTTAGGATAATCTATATTGAAGATCATATCATCTGAAGAAAAGACAGTTTTATTTCTAATCTTCCAATTTGGATGGCTTTTATATCCTTTTCTTACCTGATTGCTCTGGCTAGGATTTTTAGTACTATGTTGAATAGGAGAGGTGAGAGTGGGCATTCTTCTCTTTTTCCTGATCTTAGAGAAAAAAAGATGTGTTAGCTGTGAGTTTGTCATATACAGCCTTTATTATGTTGAAATATGTTCTTTCTATATCCAGTTTCTGCATCTATTGAGATGATCATCTGATCTTTATCTTCCATTCTTTTAATGTTATGTATCACATTAATTGATTTGTGTGTGCTGAACTACTCTTGCATCCCAGGGATAGATCCAGTTTGATCATGGTGTATGATCCCTTTAATGTGCTATTGAATTTGGTTTGCTAGTATTTTGTTGAGAATTTATGTACCAATATTTGACCAAGTGGTTGAACAGAACTGAACTGATTCATCAAGGATATTGGTCTGTAGTTTCCTTGTAGTATCCTTATCTGGCTTGGTTATCAGGATAATACTAACCTCATAAAACAAGTTTGAGAGTGCTCCTTCCTCTTAATTTTTTGGATGAGTTTGAGAAACTGTTGTTCAGTCACTCAATTGTTTCTGACTCTTTGCGACCCCATGGACTTCAGTGCACCAGGCTTCTCTGTCCTTCACTATCTCCCAGAGCTTGTTCAAATTCATGTCCATTGAGTCAGTGATGCCATCCAACCATCTCATCCTCTGTCGCTCCTTCTCCTCCTGCCTTCTCTCTTTCCCAGCATCAGGGTCAGGGAAGTTTGAGAAGAATTGGCATTAATTCTTATTCAAATGTTGGGTGGAATTCACCAGCTGATCTTAGACTTTTCTTTGTGTGGAGGTTTTTCAATCTCCTTACTTGTTACTGGTCTGTACAGATTTTTGTTTCCTCATGATTCAGTCTTGGTAGGTCATCTATTTCTAGGAATATATCTTTTTCTTCTAAGTTATCCAATTTGTTGGCATATAACAGTGGTAGTCTCTTGTGATCCTTTGTATTTGCATAGTAAGAGTTGTAATGTCTCCTCTTTCATTTCTGGTCTTATTTATTTGAGTCTTTTCTATTTAGTTTAACTAAAGGTTTTTAAAATTTTTATTTATCTTTTCAAAAAATCAGCCAGGTTGTGGGGAAAAAAGTTGCCGGTGGAAGACTTCATCTTGGATAATGTCTCTATGCTCTGATGCGAGTTGGCTTACATTGTCTTTGCTTCTTCCATTTATATTTTTATCTCCGTTTCATGCCTGAGAACTTCCAAATGGAACAACAAAAAAGGAAAATGTAGTTCAAAATATCCTTGTATTTTCTAAAACTGAATGCTGTTTCAGTATTAATTTTTTTTCCAGCTATGCACTATGCCCAATATCTGAACACAAAACTCTTACTTCCTGGGTATTATGTTTCTAGTCTTTAATAATTGTCTCTAGTATACATGGCATCATGTCTTGAAATACCTGAAAAAGAGGTCATTTGTTAGCAAATTTTCATAGCTATACAAGGAATCATTGTAAACAGACTTGATGCTATACTTCTTTTGGTACATGTATATTACTCCATGTATATTACTCCAAAGAGAGAGAAGTGACTTGATATTTTGTATATGTAAAGTATTTAGGACAGTATCTGCATCATGGTAAGTCCTTTGTAAATCTTAGCTGCTGCTACTGTTTCTACTACTACTGCCATTATTGAAAAGCCTAACGATTATGTTGTGACAGGGATCAGTTGGACTGGTTTCATTAGGAATACCAACCTCTGGCATGGACCTAATGCATGTGTAGTAAATTAGATAATTGTTTCTCACCTATGAAGGATCGTTTGATCCTTTGGGAGACCATCTTTTTAAATCCACATTTTTTTTTTTTTTTTTTTTGCCATTGGCTGCCCCTTGGGGACAGAGTGTCAGAATGTCAAAGTGAAACCCTGGGATGTAGCATGCATGTGGGCTTTTGCTCTGAAGCAATGCTTCTCAAACTATGCGTGGTGAAGAATCCGTTTCTTTTTTAATTTCCAGTCTGTCACAGCCTAATATTTTATAAAATGCAACAAAAATAACTTAAAATGGAATAAAAATCAATGTACACAAAATTCAAGTCCCATTTTTTAATTAGATTCAACAGAAATAAACTTAAGCTGCCACATGGCTGCCAACAGTTCTCAATGCTGTGCTGTGTTCAGTCGCTCGGTCGTGTCTGACTCTTTGCGACCCCATGGACTGTAGCCTTCCAGCCTCCTTTGTCCATGGGATTCTCCAGGAAAAAACACTGGAGTGGGTTGCTATACCTTCCTCCAGGAGATCTTCCCAACCCAGGGATCAAACCCACGTCTCCTGCATCTCCTGCATTGCAGGTGAATTCTTTACTGTGAGCCACCAAGGAAGCCCAGCAGTTCTAAATGCTTCCTCTCAATTCTGTTCTTGTCTCATCTCCAAACAGTAACTAAGAAATTTCTGACAGTAGGCCTCACTTTGAGCAGCAACCTCACAAAGAACAATGAGGAGCCCAAAAGTCTGTCATTCCCTACTGCTTTCCTTCTGTAATGCTCAAAGGGCTCTCATCAAAACAGGCTTTAGGCTGGGTCGGCAGGCTTCAGACCCCACCTTTATTGGCGTGAAGCTGGTGTCCAGGGGGTAACTGAGACACCGCAAGAAAAAGCCACTTCTGCCGGGCACTGGCCATTGTCTCAGTTGGGAATTTCCACACAGTGAAGCGGTGGGCTGTTTAGTGTGGATGCACAGGTGTGGAAACAGTCTGTGATAGACAGCTTTATGGCAAATAAACACAGTGTATGATATACTGTAATCAACTATATAAACAACTTTAAAATTGTCTTTACTTCATATTTCCAGCATTTGGTTTTGTTAATCATACGTCTTCTTGACAGCAATTAAATAACCTTGAGAGGAAATGTACACCTGCTGTCTCCCCTGGGGAAACTACATCTCTTTTGTGAATGACATAAGTTCTCCATAAAACATAAGCAAAGATAGGAGAATTGAATTTGGAGATATGTCTCCTTCCTCTGTCTTTTTTTTTTATCTCTAGTTGAATTGGAGGGCACAGTTTAACATAGCTAAGCTTTCCCCAGGTCCCTATTCTAGCATTCTTTCAAGCCCCAATATTTCCCAGATGGCCAAACTGGAGACCCTAGCTAATGAGGTTGTGACAGGTGTCAATTCGTGGGCAAGATGCCACGACTGCCTCGCTTGGTCTGTGCTTTCACCCTCCCTGACTTCTGGGCCCTGGTGCTCTCAACGCTTCCTGATTTCTGCAGCCCACCTCATCTACTTTTCATGAACACTATACTGGTCCTGTTTTCCTTAAAACAGAGTGTAACAACGTTTCCTTTGCTTGAGACAGGTTCCAAACAAGCTCTGTTCATTAGGATCTGTGAAGTAAAAGTCAATTTTAATAGACAGGTGTCCCCACTCTCAAGATGGGGTGACAGGAGAGTGGCTGCTGCTGGGAGGCCAGGTGGGTGCTCAGGGCTCAGTGAGACTGCTCGCCGCTGCACCTCTGGTGAGCAGAGTCTCAACTTCAGGCTGGTTGGACAAGCAACATTTGGGGTGAGTGGCCTGGGGCATTGCATGCTTCTGGTGACACTGGAAGGGTGAGCAGCTGCCCCAGTACCAGTGCTTCGTGCGCAATAACCACCCGCTGGCTTCAGCTATGCAGATTCAGGGTGACGGTTCATTACACCTTCTTCCACCAGAAGTGGGCTCGCCTCTTGCAGGCTGCATATATAGTCTTTTTTTAAAAATAGTTTTCATTGATTTATTTTTGTCTCTGCTAGATCTTTGTTGCTGCCATGGCCTTCTATAGTTGAGACGAGCAGGGGCTCCTCTTCAGCCGTGGTACAGGGGCTTCTCACTGCAGTGGCTTCCCTTGTTTTGGAGCGCGGGCTCTAGGGCATGCAGGCTGCAGCAGATGCGGCACAGGTTCTCAGGACTTGTGGCTCCCAGGCCGTAGAGCACAGGTCTGATAGTCGTAGCACATGGGTTTAGCTGTTCTGTGGCATGTGTGAGCTCCCTGGATCAGGGATCAAACCCATGTCTCCTGCACTGGCTAGTGGATTCTTTACCACTGAGCCACCAGGGAAGCCCCATATACAGTTCTGACCACAAAACATCACCAGGGCTTCAAAAACTGGCTGAATCCTGTGTCTTGGAGCTGGAACTCGGAGAACCTGAGCCTCCATTGTGTTTTGGTGAATTGAGGAGTTGGGAGCAGCTGTCCTGACGAGGAGCATGCAGCTATGGACTGCATCACACTCTTAGAATGGTTCCATCCACTCTACCTACCTTTAAGAAAAATCGCTTCATATGACAGCATTTTTTAGCGTGAGAACAATGCCAGAGTTGTATGACCTCGTTAACAGGTAGAAACCTGACCTGATTTGGTCTGATGGAGAGTAAGAATGTCCTGATACTTACTGGAATTCTTTCTTGGCTCTACAGTGATAGCCCTGTCAAGGGGGGAATTGGTAGTAACTGATGATGGGGTCAGAAATACTCCTGATAGCATGGAGGATACTGCAAGGATCAAGGGAAATTCAGACCAGGGAGGCTGCTAGATCACAAGTAGGAGATGTGCACCACCATGGACAAGGCACCCAGGACTGTCACTGGGACATGGGACATCACAAGTGAATCCAAAATCATTTCCGAACTGGTTCAGACATGATTTTGGGAGGTAACTATCTTCTCAACATTGGACCAGCTAAAGATGTACTAATAGTTATCTCTTCCAAGGCAGGCATCTTGCTGCTGGGAAGTGATTGAACATAATGGGGAGGCTATCTATGTATCTAAATCATGGAGTGTGCAATGGGAAAAGTACAAGGTAATTGTATGGTATACCTTAAAAAGATCAGCTATTTATATCATTTTACTGCACTAGTGAAAAAAAAAAAAGAGTCTTAAACCTTCAATTCCCCATAACTCTTCAACTATAAAGGTAAGGATGCTGGGATCCAGGAAGCTCTGAAGTGTGGCCCACGAATCCGGGAAAAGGTCCCCTCTTTCTTTGAGCTCACCCTCTGCTCTCCCCGTTGAGTTGACCTGGACTATAAAGCTGCATGAGTGGAGTGATCATTGGGGTTCAAGAGGAAAGGGTCACTGTCTGCTGCTTACTGTTTTGATTTTCCTTGTATAGTATCATCATTATAATTAACTACTCCATCCAAAGATGACTTTTCCAACACATTTTAGTCAAAGGTACTGAGTGCATTATATCAGTGACTCAGTGGACCAAGGATCTGAGCTTCATTGCTGGCATACTTCAGTCTGGACAGCAAAAGAAAGAGCTGAATAATTAAGTTATTCATCTGTTCCTACCTTTGGAAATTATCTATAATGGAAGCCTGCCTCCATTCTCTGTGTTTGATAAACTTCACTTGCTTACTAAATGACTTTAGTTAAAGAATAATCCAAGTCCTCCTGTGGCCTATGGGAGGAGGTGGAAAGAGTTTGGCAAGTCCAACCATATGTTCTTTATTTAGCATCAGTTATCACTAATTCGTCCCCAAGCAGCACACCCCCCCAGAACATCCCCACCTCCAAGTTCAGGAGAACCTGGAGGGGAAGGAAAAAGCTTGCTAAGTTGCTGATGCTCACTCTTCAGAAGTTTGTAAAGCAAACTAAGAGCTCTGAAATTCAGTCTGTTTACAGTGGGACTATAAGAAAATGGATTTATTCTACCCTGCCTTTTCAGAAATGATCAAATAAATACATTTGCAAGTCCACAACATTTATAGGTCTCCCTACCATTTCTTTCTCTGTTTTTGTTCCTTGCAATTTTGTTCATTTGTTATTGTTGAAGAGGCTGGCTGTTTGTCCTGGGGTTTCCAACAATTTGAATTTTGTTGATCATGTCCCTGTGATGTTGTTTAATGTGTTCTTTTGCCATTGTAAGCTGTAAATTGGTAGTTAGATCTAGATGCTTGATAAGATTCAGGTTCAATTATTTTGTCAAGAATATTTTACACATAGTGTTTTTCACTTCTATTAGGAGGTATATAATGCCTGATTGTCTCTTTTTGGTGATGTGAACAGCCAGTGGTGGTCATTGCCCAGATCTATTAATTCATTAGGAGGCTGCAAATGGTAATATCCTAATTCTGTCACTCCTTATTTGTTTATTGGTTGAAAAAATTTCTGCAAAGAGAAAGTTCCCCTTGATTCTTATATCACTTGGAGATCATTTTTTTTTTCCTTAACACATTGGATTGTTTCCCTTAGCATTCTCTAAAAGTGATTAATGGGTTTGGTTTTTTGGTATCCTACTGATTTAAATATACCTGATATGTTTCAATTCATTGCATTTATCATCCTACTGATGCTCAGATGATTCCATCTCTAGTCAGCTGAATCTTCTTTAAGCTGGTACCCAAATTCTTTGGACAGAATCCTAGTAGTTTTCCATCATTTCCTTGCTACTGATATGATAAGATATTCTCGACTCATTTAATAAACTTCCTGCCTCCCACCCAGAATCAGTTGTCTTTCCAAGAGGTTTGTTTTCTTTTGGTGAGAAATAGAATTTACAGACATAATCAGGGTTCTGGAAGTGCTCATTGCTGTTGGGCTAGTCATTGTTCACAGGCTTTTCCAGTGGACAGAACTAGAAAATGAGTACTTTTAAAACATAAATCATATAATGAGTTAGTATTGCTACCTCATTCATTTTCAGAACTACAGGATTTTTACTTACTCTCATTGATCTAACATTTGGGCCTGCTCTCACCAAAGCTACAAATCCCAGTTCTCAGTGGCACACACACACATTTTTGTTACTAATACACACACAAAAGTTTCAGAACAACAATATTAATACTACTACAGTATGATTATTGAATCAAGACACACAAACAAAAACCAGTTAGACATAATGGAAGAAAAGACTAAATGTCTGGTAGTTATAAACAAAATAAAATAATGTTTAACAAGAAGTATTCATAACTTATATGAAGAAAGTTATAAGCAGTCATGAAGACATAAAATTAAACTTAGTTGGAAAGATGAACTGTGTTCATAGAAAAATTCAACATTGTAATAGGATCTTAGCTTTTCTTATATTTAAACAATTTCATAAAATTCCAGTAAAAATGCTATTAAGTTTTTTCCTAGAGCCAAATATGTTGATTTTATACTGTGTTTGGAAGAATAAATATGCAAAAATAGCCAGGAAACTCCTAAAAAATAAAAAAATGCATAATATTAAAATATACCATAAACTTATATAATTAAATCAGTTTGGTATTAATGCATGAATAGATAGAGCATAAAATTCAGAAATAGACCTATCTGCATATAAAAATTTAGTGTAAAGTAAAAGGGCATCCCTAATTAGGGAGGACAAGATATACTTTTTAATAAGTGGTATTAGGATAACTGGATAGTCATATGCAAAGAGATTTCTGTGTATACCAGGACAACTTTTGAATGACTGGGAAATTTACAGGTAAAAAATAACATGTAAAAAAAACTGGATGAATTTCTCTAAAATCTGGTGTAGGAATAACTCTCTATATTACAACTGAAAGTCAAAAAGCAATAAATACAAAATTTGACACATGCGATTACATGAAAACAGGTGCTTTACATCTAATCCACAGGAGTTTCATCAGGCCCATTTTATAGATGAGAAATCTGAGACTCAGAGAAATTGATATCTTGGCAAAGTGTGCAGTTAGTAAGTGGCAGAGATAGGAGTTGAACACAAGGAAATTGTAACTTATGGCACACTGTCACGGAGACTTCTGCTCCCCCTAAGCACATTGAGAAAATCAGAATATAGATATTTTCTGGATCCCAATCACAACTGGAGAATAAAATCTTATTAATACTAGTAGGCTAGCTCCGTTGTTTGATATAGACTTCTTGATGAGTTGAGAAGAGCTTTAAAAGGCATAGGAGCCTGGGGAGAAAGAGAGACTTCAGTGTATTTTGAAGACAAGCTGTAAATATGATATGGCATTTCACATGGAAATCTATGCCTCTCAGTTCTTATTCTGTCAGAAACTCTTGCATTACTGCAGGACCCTCATTTCATGCTTCCTTTTATCTCTACACTGTGAAACATCATATCAACCCCAAGAATCCTGTCTTAAATATAAGAAAGTTGACGGAATATTCAGATCTTTTAATTTACTACCAGCAGAGACAGTGTCTTGGTTAAGTTATTTTAATGGGAATAACTCAAACTGGTTGTTGGATTTATAAAGAGGGTGCCAACTAATTGAAGGTTTCACTTCCCACTTGATATTTTGTGTTTGTGCAAACTAAGCAATTAGTACCAGCCTTTGTTTCTGCTCTTCCTGTCATTTAACTTGTTCACATTTTAATTTTTCATTTCCTTCCAGTGCATCTCATGCTTAGCCAACAAATACTGAATTTCTCTTTTCTATTTCTTCAGGAAATTTTATAGCCAATTGTGCTTTCTCTCCATTAAGAACACAGTTAAAGGGGCTGGTGAGAACAATGCAATTCATTCTTTCATTCCATAAAGATTTGTTAAGCACTAGTATGTCAGGCATTGTTTTAGGTGTTCGAGATATAAGGAGGATAAGGCGGCAAGTTTCCATTCTCAAGGATCCTACCTCCTATAGAAAGAGACAGAGGAAAAGCAATGAACAAACACAAAGCCAAATAATAATCAGAGTGATTTGTTTTGTGAATAGTGATGTGAGAGGGACTGGGGTAAGGATCTTCCTTAGCTTGGATGGCCAGAGAAGTCCCTAAGATTTGAGTCACATGAAAACCCAGGCAGAAAGATGTCTAGGCAGAAGGAATAAGTGCAAAGATCCTGATGCAGGAATGTACTTGGTGTGTATAAAGACAAGGAGGAGAGCATGTAACTGGAGGGGAATGAACTATCAGTTCAGTTCAGTCACTCAGTCGTGTCCAACTCTTTGCGACCCCATGGACTGCAGCACACCAGGCTTCCCTGTCCATCACCAACTCCCAGAGCTTACTCAAACTCATGTCCATAGAATCGGTGATGCTATCCAACTATCTCAACCTCTGTCGTTCCCTTCTCCTCCTGACTTCAATCTTTCCCAGAATCAAGTTTTTTTCCAAAGAGGCAGATCTTCGCATCAGGTATGCGAAGGTATAGGGGTTCTCTTGTGGCTCAGCTGGTAAAGAATCTGCCTGCAATGCGGAAGACCTGGGTTTGATCCCTGGGTTGGGAAGATCCCCTGGAGAAGGGAAAAGCTACCCACTCCAGTATACTGGCCTAGAGAATTCCATGGACTGTATAGTCCATGGGGTCGCAAAGAGTTGGACACGACTGAGCGACTCTCACATACAAACATACATACATAGGAATGAACTATTCTGAACTGTAACTGACCTCCAAGTAATTAAGGATTTGCTTATTTGTTATTCATTTATACACTCTACCTTCTCCCCAAAAAAGGATTAAAAATTGCTCTTTGAATGATACTATTTCTTAGAGTGCTCCAGGCACACTTTTTATTTGAGAAAAATAAAAGCGAGTCCTTTAGCAGGTAAAAAAATCCAACAGATAGATCTAGGACAAGGCATAAAGACTATGGATGCAGGATGTTCACTTCTTTTTAGAGGCTCACACACCTTGAAATGTCATTTAAGAAATTATATTTAGAGAAGATTGTTGCATTGAATTTAATTTCAAATCAACAGACCCATTATATTCTCTAATTAATCATGGCACATGCTATTTACCAAACTCCTGTAAAAACAAATTTCTTTTGTACACATTACAAAGAAATGTTACATAAAATTAAGCACCAAGTAATGACTTTAATTTGCAGTTAGTTAATAATACACAGATGATCTCACGGCTGTAAAGGAAGACACTCGGGACATTAACAGATATGCTGGTACAGAGGAATTAGAAACAGGCAGACTGTGAGCTCTGAGAATAAAGAGGACCCAAGAGTTAGCAGACAGTAGATGTTCTGGCTCCAGGCAGAAATCTGCTGAAGGCCTTTGCCCAGAAAAGCCTGTCTGAATGAATTTTAGGTTTTTTCATTGGTTTTGAAATTATTTTTTTTACTTCTTGCCAAGCAAACAGATTTTACAAAACTTAATGGAATTTTCATTTTACCTGAAATTTACTGAATGGCCTTGACTCAAAGGCTTTTCCTTTCAGCTTTGCAAGAAGCTTGTAATTGTCCCAAATTCTATGAGCCATGTTACTTGGCTAATTTTTTGCCACTTAATGATCCCAAGCTAAGATACTCAGATTACATTTTTGAAAGTGAAAACAAAATACAGTAAAGCCCTAATATTTGAAAGAAACCAATGTTTCATTTCTCTGAGGTCTGCAGGCTACATAAGTGATCATATAAACCGACATAGAAAAATGAAAATCCCCTATCCCATGGTGTAGCGGATGGGCTGAAAAACCAGTGGGCCAGAAGATTTGTGATTAAAATCTGTTTAATCTCTTAGGAGGGAGGAATGGAAAATTGGTAGGAGACTGAAGTGGCTCATCTTTCTCTTACAGAACAGAACTTTACTGATATTTTCTCAATTCTACTTCTTGTTCTATCTAAAAGCCACGTAAAAGGGGATTTGTGCAGTCAAAGAGTCACGATGCCAAGTCTCAAAAGAGGAGTTCGGTGCTTTGAGAAGCAGAGACTCCTAAAGTTCATTTAAAGTGCCCACTAATTCAGTGTGACTCTCTTTTGTTATTTAGTCTATCCATGTGCCTCCATTTCTTTGTACATGAAATGGTACCAAAGGGCTATTTACTTCATGGTGATGTTTAGCTTTCACTTTTAAACAGGTGACCAACACTCCTCATCTAGGCTGCAGATTACATCAGTACCAATATGGCTTCTCTTAGCCATCTATGGCTGCTTTCTATTTCCCAAGGATGCAGGATTAAGTCACTCTTATTATTCTTCCTGGAACAAGATGGGAAGGAGGAAGTCTACACCCAGAATAAATATCCACTAGAGTCTTTACCAGGCTTTAGGGCAACAAGATAATGTACTCACACAAACTGGTACACACCCCATTACGGGACTAATGATGAGCTGAAAACAAAAAAGAAATTTAAAGAAGAGAAGCCTCAGAAAGGGATTAATCAACAACTCCAAGGCAGTATCATGCTGTGCTTATGTTTTTTTGCAAATATTGACTTTGAAGAATTAAACATGTGACTAAACTCTATGTCACTGTTCTTGTAAAAGAAAGCATCTCTGTGACTATTTGAGGTCAAAGGTAAAATGCAGAACAATAGACGCCAGAGGGGCCCCAGCATAGTGCTGGAAACTTCCCCCACTGTAGGAGGGCAAGTGCTGTGCATGTGTTTACTGAACATGGTGTATCATATACAGAGAGAGATATGTCCCCTCACACACGTCATTTGAACTGGAAGAAGGAGGGAGTTAGGAAGGGACCTCTGTTTCTTCCTGCTTTGAATTTACAAAGCCCTCACAGGCTTCTCCAGAAGTAGTCTGGGATGAGGAGAAAAGTATGAACACAGGGGAGTTGAAAATGGGCCTGGGATGGGGAGAGAGAAAGTAAACAGAAGGTTCTGGAGCCCAGGCAATTCAAATAGCATGCAATACTAAATCAGAGAAAGAAGGTATGACTTCTTTAATGACAAGACTGCATTGGTTCTAGAAACCAGGGTCCCTCACTGGGCAAGTCGTGACTGTCTCAAGCAAGATCATCCAGTCGCTGACCAAGATGTTGAGTGGTAGCGCTTTGATGTGAACTATTTGCACTGTATAAGAGGTGTGTGTGTTCTTCTACGTAACCTTCTTAGAGCAGACTATCTCAGGCCAAATCTTGACTTCCTCCTGATGGCATGTTTACTGACCCTGTGCATTTAGATTTGGGTGTGTGGTACATGAGGTGATTATTCATCATACATTCACTCCTGCCCCCAAATCCTGGCCCTCCATACCTTCACATGGGGTTGTACTTTCCTGCTCCACTGATGCTGGGTTTGGCCACGTGACCTGCTTTGCTCAATGGGATTGCAGCAGACATGACAGAAGCAAAGACTGGAAACCTGCTGGTACAGTCGGGCTGGCCCTTCTCACGTTTCTGCCATGAGAAGAAAGTGCCAAGGCCAGCCTTGTGATTGAATGGGGATGACAACAAGCATGTACAGCAGATCTTGATCCAGTCTGTAGACTGAGATCAAGGCTAGCTGAATCAAGCCTGGACCAGACAAACCCCATGTATGAGTGAGAACAAACAGTTGTTCTTTAAGCCGCCAACACTGGGAGTGGTTTGTTATGTAACATTTGCAGCTGTAGGTAACAGACATAAGCAAAACTGCTGACTGAGCAGGCAAAGGAGACCAGGAATATATATGCATTGTACAGTGTTTGTAGGACCCAGAGAGTTAGTGGCATGGTGGTGTCTCTGAGTAATTAACGGTGGAGCTCACATATAGAGCCGACTTTTGGTGCATGGTAGCATGATGCTATAGCTGAAAATAGAGCAAGGGTCAGATTTTGGTAGCTTGTGGAACAAGAGAGGCTACTCTGGGTCTCCAAGTATATACATATAGCAGCATATACCAGTGACTATTCTGAGTATAACTTCGTATGAGTCGGAATCCATGAGGGCTCTTGTTTTGGGAGCAAGGAAACAGAGTGTGCTAGTGTTGTTCCTGGTGGCGGTTTTTTCGTTTCATTTTGTTTTGTGTTGTGTTGCATGGCTTTGAGAGGGGCACAGAGACATGGAGGACTGAAGACATGGCTTTGACTCTGCCTGCAACTGATTCCCTGGGCTGGGTTGTTGGTTGATGGGAGAAGCTGAAGGAGCTAATTCCATGAGAGACTTTGTTATTTGGACCCCAAAGTGGCCCCTCCTGGGCATACTGAATGAGGCGCAGAAGCTGGGTGAGGACCCTCATGCTCAGGAGCCCAGGGAGCTTTGGCTTCTTGCAGACTGGTGAGCGAGAGGGGTATCACCTGTGTTACAAACGCTGTGTTCCCGTCATGGGCCTCATCCCGTCATGGGCCTCATCCACTGCTACCGTGGTGAGGTTCCCTCCAGCTTTGTCATGAGCGGAGGAACAGAAGATACTGGAGTGTTAGGGGACTTGCATGAAAGGTGTGCAAGCTAGGCCATTCTCTCCTTGGGGATGCCCAGGAATCTATTGGGAAGGTTTGGCAGAGGTTGGAGCAGGGAGGGCTGAGAGAAAGTCGTTTGAGATAATGTTAATGGGACCTCATTTGAATGCACATATTGATGGGCTGCAGAGACATTCTAGTTACTTTATGCAGGTGCTTGAGAGTTCTAGTTGGCCCAGTGCCCACTATAAGTACCCATAAAGCTATCTTGATGATGCTGGGGGGAGGGGTCTTTTTTTCCGATGGCTTCAACAAATGACCCAGCCCTGCTGGAAGGAGAACACAGCTAAGCTATTACTTCTATGGAAATTCCACTGTATCATTTCAGGATGATAATAGCACAAAGGAAAGTGGAGGAAAGAAATAAAAAATGAATGAGAAAGGGTGATGCGGTTGGTGGATCAGTATATTTAGAAGATATCTTAACACACATTCAGTTGAGGATCTACTGAGTTCTAAAATAGGAAGTAGTTCCAGACCACACCCAAGAAAATAACTTTTCTCTTGGGTGCAGACCCCCTGAGTCCCCTGTATTGCTTTCTGTGGTTAGACTCCAAATTCCTGATAAAATTGTCGTATATTTAGAACAGTATAGATGTGCTTAAGCAAGTGGATATTGAATCACAGCTCTGTCACTCACTAGCTCTATGAGCTTGCACAAGACACTTAATATCTTCCTTTCAATTTTATTCATTCCTTCACTCATTCATTCAGGCATCCATTCATCTAACACTTTCTGAAATCATATTGTATGTCCACGTACTCTGCTAGGCAGTAAAACCAAAGATAAACAACCTCTAGCCACATGCAGCATAACATTCTAGTGAGAGAGACGGCAAAAAATCCAATAAATGAGCAAATAAATTAAAAAATGTGAAGAGCATTATAAAGAAAAAACCAGGAGCTGAGATGGAGAAAAAGGTACTTGCATTAGATAAAGTAACTAGGGAGTACTTTTTTATAGAGATGCCATAATCTTGGGAATATGCTTAAGCATAAAGTTGGGATAACAATAAAGCCTGCATTGATTCACAGTGTTGTGGTTGGTCAGTAACCCAGTCATGTCCGACTCTTTGCAACCTCCTAGGCTTCAGCATGCCAGGCCTCCTTGTCCCTCACCATCTCCCAGAGTTTGCCCAAGTTCATGTTCATTGCATCAGTGATGCTCTCCAGTCTCATCCTCTGATGCCCTCTTCTCCCACCCTTAATCTTTCCCATCATCAGGGACTTTACCAATGAGTCGTCTGTTCACATTAGATGACCAAAATACCGGGGCTTCTACTTCAGCATCAGTCCTTCCAGTGAATACTCAGGGTTGATCTCCCTTAAGACTGACTGATTTGATCTCCTTGCTGTGCAAGGGACTCTCAGGAGTCTCCTCCAGCACCACAGTTCAAAGACATCAATTCTTTGGCTTTCTGCCTTCTTTACAGTCCAGCTCTTACAACCGTACATGACCACTGGGAAGGCCATAGCCTTGACTATACGGACCTTTGTTGGCAGAGTAATGTCTCTGCTTTTCAACATCTTGTCTAGGTTTGTCACTGCTTTCCTGCCAAGACCATCTTACCTGTCTCCTGAGAAACCTGTACGCGGGTCAAGAAGCAACAGTTAGAACCCTGTGTGGAGCAAATGATTGGTTCAAGATCGAGAAAAGAGTACAAAAGGGATGTCTTGTGTCACCCTGTTTGTTTAACCTACATGCTGAGCACATCATGAGAAATGTTGGGCTGGATGAGTTACAAACTGGAATCAAGATAGGTGGGAGAAACATCAACAACCTCGGATATATGGATGACACCATTCTAATGGCAGAAAGTGAAGAGGAACTAAAGAGCCTCTTGATGAGGGTGAAGGAGGAGAGTGAAAGAGCCAGCTTAAGACTAAATATTAAAAAAACTAAGATCATGGCATCCGGCCCCATTACTGTATGGCAAATAGAAGGGGGAAAGGTGGAAATAGTGACAGATTTCCTCTTCTCAGGCTCCAAAATCACTGCCGATGGTGACTGCAGTCGTGAAATCAGAAGGCAATCGCTTCTTGGTAGGAAAGCGATGACAAACCTAGACAGGGTGTTGAAAAGCAGAGACATTACTCTGCCACAAAGGATCATAGTGAGGGAGGCCTAATTAGACAATGCATGCATAACACATTTGATTTAGTGCTCGGCACATAGGAAATACTCAACAAATATTTAATATTTCTCCTATTCTTAGCACATATACTTAGTACATCATGTCATGTCATGTGTGTGTGTGTGTATGCTCAGTCATTTCCGACTCTGTGTGACCCCATGGACTGCAGCCTGCCAGACTTCTCTGTCCATGGGATTTTCTAGGCAAGAACACTGGAGTGGGTTGCCATTTCCTCCTCCAGGGGATACTCCTGACTCAGGAATCAAACCTGCATCTCCTTCGTTGCAGGCATATTCTTTACCGCTTGAGCCATGGGGAAAGCCCACTTAGTACATAGTACTTAGTACATAAACTTAGGAGATAGGATTGTACACAGTAGGCACTAGATAAATGTGTGCTGTTGATGGCTTATGAAAAGAATATGGTGGCATGGTGCCACCCCATCACTGTCCATTGCTTCTGGCAGCATCAGAGTGGCTAAAATTGCTCTCTTAGGCACATACGTATGACAGTAAGGAATATATCAGCCTCTGGACACCCAGAGTGGGTCCCTGCAGGATAATATTGTTCCAGGCAGAAATCAAGAGAAACTTGGTACTGATTTGTGCCGCAGCTGCTCACAGTATAAACAGAAGCCACCAGGACTGTCCACTCAGCACTTCTTACCAGACACAGAAAAAAAAGACTTTTTTAAAGAAAGATTGAAGAAGGGTATTTTTAGTGCAAGCTGCAGCTCTTTACAACATAAACTGCTCAGCCAAGGGGAATTGAAATGGATGGAGCGTATGCAAAGTCAGCTAATGAATGGAGTTTGGGTGAAAAAAATGATGAAAGAAATTGCTTGATTTTATTTTTCTATCCATAGCAATGCTTGCTTTTAAAGTGGTCAGTGATGCAGTTCTCATTGACATTGAGCATTCGGGGGAAGAAAGCAGTGGTACTTCTGTGATCACACAGTGGGTATAATAGGATTAAGTATAATAACTTATTTGCAAAATAAAATTTCAGTTATATCCTGATTGTATGAATTTCCAGAACCATCATTTATTAGGTGGGAGACATAAACCTACCACATTTGCTGGTCCAGCATCAGAACTGGAGAGAAATTACCTTCAGCTAAAGGATTGGCCAGTATATTGGATGGTAGGTATATTGGCATATTATTAATGGAAAATACACCCTGGAAAGGGGGGAGAGCACAGATTGGCTGGTGGACAGTTCTGTTCTGGTCTTGGCCTGTCACTTGCAGACCTGGGCTGCACTGGTACCTCTCTGGGCTTCCTGATTGCTGTGCTCAAAGAGGTAACAGGTATACTGTGATCTAGTGAACCCTCAACCCCTATTGCTCTGGGGTAACTGAGGTCCCTGGGTGGTTGTCAGTCTAGGGCTAATCAAGGGCAACCCAAGGGTTCTGACAGCATCCCAGTAGTCCCCGTAGATGGTGGACACCATGAGCTTCTCCGCAGGGCACTGAGCGCTCCCAAGAAGGTGCTCTTTCCTGAATACCTCAAGTGTCCACTGCAGGGCACACTGCCGCCCACTGTGGACAGAGGGCTGAAGAGATGCTTGGATTATGTTCCAGGAGAGTGACGTGCAGTCCAAGCCTGGACTGAGAGTGGAAGATCGGGAGGTGAGGAGGCCAGGTGGGACTCCTGCAAGGCATAGCCCTAAAGGCAGCCCTGTACCTCTTTCTGCATATATCTAGAATGGGCTTAAGCCCATTTAAACATGCCCTTTCAAAAAACATTTAATTTATTTGGCTGCATTACGTCATAGTTGTAGCATGTAAACTCTTAGTTGCAGCATGTAGGATCTAGCTCCCTGACCAGGGATCAAACCTGGGCCCCCTGCATTGGGAGTGAGGAGTCTTAGCCACTGGACCACCAGGGAAGTCCCCGTGCCCTTTAACAGAGTCCACCCAGCAGCAGGGTGAGGGCTCCACGGCGCATGGGCATTCGGCATGTTCAAGCATATTTCTTTTGAAATTCTTAGAACAAAAATGTTTGACTGGATTTGAAATCCATTTCCATTAACAAAAGACATTTTCAACATTTACATCGGTGAAAGAAAATAAAAAAGAAGAGTTCTTCAACTCTTTAAAGACAATTTCAACTGTTGTAAATTTTTGAATGGCTGTAAAAAATAGCTTTAAATTTTTTATCACTTACTTGTGGGAACAAAGTTTCTCATCAATGGTGACTATCAAGAATTTGAAGAGATCATTAAAAAGACTTGATCAGGACTTGCTTGTAGCCATTTCAAATATAAAACTTGGTATGAAACAGTTATGTGCACGAAAGCAAGCTCAAATTTCTCATTAAAAATTTTGGAAAGGATTTTATTTGAGGCTTTTATACAAATTCAGTATCTAACATCCATCTCTAACACTCTGCATTTTCTTTTCATTATCACAGTAATAAAATATAAAGAAAATGTAATAAATATTTTCACCTAGCCCATGTAGATGTCCTCAAGTCCCCTCCAATTTATTCCAGTGTGGTGTACAAGTATTATTACATCAAAAAATACCTTGGTTTCAAGCAGACCTCAGAACACCTGGATGCTAATACTATTTGCTACTAACTTTCTCTGACCAAACCGCATGAATGGCTTGGCTTGAGCCTCAGTACTCTCATCTGTCAAATGACCGGATTAGATTAAGTTACTCCTAAGGTTTAATTTGAATAGTCTATTTACTTCAATGGTCAAGTTATTTTTAACAGCCTGTTTATTTCTATGGTCATGACATGGATTTATTGCTTATCAAGATACATCTTAGCAATTGATCATAATTTTTAAAATCATTTAATTTATTTATTTATTTTTGGCTGTGCTGGGTCTTCATTGCTGCTCAGGTTTTTCTCTAGTTGTGGTGAGCAGAGGCTACTCTCTAGTTGGGGTGTGCAGGCCTCTCATTTTGTGGCTTCTCCTGTTGTGGAGAATGGGCTCTATGATCCATGGGCTTCCGTAGTTGTGGCTTACAGGCCCTAGAGCACTGGCTCAATAGTTGTGATGCATGGGCTTAGTTGCTCCATGGCACCTGGAATCTTCCTCGACCAGGGATCAAACCTGTGTCTCCTGCATTGGCAGGTGGATTCTTTACCACTGAGCCACCAAGGAAGCCCTGATCATGATTTTTAAACAACTTTAATACAAAATAGTCTGCTATAAACCAAAGAAACTTGTATGCATAGAACAGATAATGGAATTGGATATGACTTTGTGATGAAAATATTTATTAGCAAGGAAAGTCTAGCCATTGCCTTGACTCCAAAGAACTCAGGGTACTATGCTAACACCACAAGCCCTTTTGCACAAGTTATAATTTCTGCAAGCATTTACCTGTTCAAGTTTGGAGACACAGATCAGTTTGAAGGAAGCCCTGCCCCTCTGCTATCAGAGGCTCTGCTGATATGGACTTTGCCCACATTGATCACTTTTACATTCCCAAAAGGCCTGCCCATTGATTTCTAGCCATCCCTTTCACTTTTGAAAACAACTATCTCAGATGGAGAGTGGATGAGGATCTGAAAGGCAATCACTACTTTTTAATCAGCTTGCTTTGAACCTGAATTCTACCTTACCTACCTTCTTGTCCACAGCCTCTTGCCCCTCTGCTGCTGCTGCTGCTGCTAAGTCGCTTCAGTCGTGTCCGACTCTGTGTGACCCCACAGACGGTAGCCCACCAGGCTCCCCTGTCCCTGGGATTCTCCAGGCAAAAACACTGGAGTGGGTTGCCATTTCCTTTTCCAATGCATGCAGACAAAGAATTTTTTTAAAAAAATAAATAAGCAAGCAAGATACAGCCAAGAGCAGATAAAAGCTCTACTGTAGACCCTAACATCAATGTACTTTAGGAAGAGGTCAGGAAAAGTATGTCACTGAATATCAGAGAACTTTGAAGTATTAAAGCCTCCATTTCAAAGGAAGGGGTTCAGAATAACCAAGCACATGCTCTCTGATCACCCATACCATTGACTGTGTAAGTGCATGTCTCCTGACTGTTCACAGGCACTCTTAGAATTAGAAATATGTACAGCCTGGAGAAGTCTGAGTAGCAGAAAAAGTTATAGGTATGTATCGTGGCAACTTATACTCCCTCTGAGACGTGTAGTCATTTTTCTAGGAAGATTGAACATCAAAAGCTATATGAAGAAATGATCTAACATTGTCAGCTCATTTATTCTAAGGATTAGTGTCAACATCACAGAAAACAGGCACTATAGAGTGGAAGAACAAGTTCAGGGTTTGGTCTTTGGGTGAAGAAGATAAAGTAGAAGTCAGAAATTAGTACGGTTTTAAAAACAATGGGGTCTCTTGGGTGTCAGCAGGAACTCAAGTTACATAAAAGGAGCATTTAGTAAAGATGAAAGACATCATAGAAAACCATCTGTAAAATTCAAGAGCCTATATTGTAAAGCCATGGGAAGGAAAGAACATTTATTTAAGCACCATATGTAGGGCACTCTGATAGGTGCTTTCAAATCTTTCAAGTCAAGCATAACTATAGCATCATTCCCTTTCTAACTGGTGACAAAACCAGGACTAATAAAAAGATTGTGAAATTTATTATAACTAGTAGATGATCAAAACCTGCTAAGCTCAGACTTGGGGTTGACTTTACACATACATCTGATGGATGTGCCTATTTTTCCACTTAATTAAGGGGAAATTCTTCAGCCTCACAATATCTTCCCTATGGTTCCATGAAGTCCCACAATTGCAGCTATGTTCCTTCAAGTCTTGATGATTTTTAAGTTTCTCAACTAAATTTAGTCAGTCAAGGGTTAGATGGTTAGATGGGGTTAGATGGTTCCCAGGTTCCCAGGCATTTATTTTAAAGGAAAATATTTCTTAATGACTTCTTGTAGGAAGCCAAGAATAAGTCCCCATAGGGTTGGGAGTATCTCATGGGTAGGGGTATGTCTTCAGGTTCTGGGGCTGCTGAGGGGCCACACCACCACAATACATTTTTCTGCACTTTTTTTAGTTGCATACTCAGATTCACTCTTCATATGGCAATTTTGTAATATTTACTACCCAGAGAACAGAAAGATAGTTTAGCATTTCCTCTAACAAGATTGATCGCAATTTGATAGTTTTTTATTGGTAGGTTAGAAAACTTCTTTTGAACTTCGAAACTTAATACTGTAAACACCTTACCTGTGACTTTCTACTGCAGTTAGATTCCAAAAACAGGAAATGCTCCAAGGAGAAAGCTAGGCTCTGAAAGCAAGCCTTCTATTTCGTACTGTGCTGTGTGCTATGCTGCGCTTAGTCACTCAGTCGTGTCCAACTCTTTGCGACCCCATGGACTGTAGCCCGCCAGGCTGCTCTGTCCATGGGAATTCTCTAGGCAAGAATATTGGAGTGGGTTGCCATGCCCTCCTCAAGGGAATCTTCCCAACCCAGGGATCAAGCCCAGGTATCTCACATTGCAGGAGGATTCTTTACCCTCTGAGCCACCAGGGAAGCCCATTTCCTACTGCGGCTGGGGCAAATTAGAGACGAAGTCACAGCATAGCTGGAGAAGCTGAAAATTCAAGGTCTTTTCCAAGGCTCTCGCCCATAGGGCAGAATAGCCTATGCTAGAGGACAAAGAGCAATGCTTCTGCCTGGGGGCATCACTGCTCTTGCCTGCAGTAGTCCGGGAGCTGCTAGCTGCACTGGCCGGCTAAGCACAATCTCTCCATCTGCCTGGCCCCATAATGACAGCTTCTTCTGGCAAGAAACTTGAGCAGTCTGACCCATCTCCGCCTTCAGTGGGAAAGTACTCGAACCAGACACAGCTCATTACCACTTTGATCTGGGCTTCATGGCCACCTGGTGTCCTGACCCCTTTCTCCAGGTCAGACTTGGAGAGAAAGAGAAGGTGAGGACCCAAGACTGGGGGTAGTGGAGGTGGTGAGGCTCCCAGCTCCATTAAGGGCTACAGTCTCCAAATCTATGGCCTCAAGTAAGAAACACTTCTCAAGCAAGAAATTGATGAAGACTTTACAGATGTGGCATTGCCAATAAAAGACTCAAGCAAAAAGTCACTTTTTGAAACTATCAGTAATAAATGCATTTTGATCAACCATGATAGAGGAAAGACTGAATTACTTGTCCATCTCCTTTCTAGGAAATATTACAAGATTGTTGTCACAGAAAGAGGCAATCAAAGAGTATGAAGGCAAAAAAAAAAAAAATGTAGAGGAACAAGCATTATAGATCTGTATCAGACAATAAAAATATAGTGTTATTTTTCTGGAGTTTTTGGAAATCTGTGTTATTTGTCAGTTTTAGAAAATTTCTGATTTGATGCCATTTCTTTACTCATTCAAATTAATTTTCTCATTCAAACCTGACTTTACATTCATATTTTAAAATTCTTTTAAGAAAAGGAAATTTCTTACTGTGAAAATCCCACCCTGTGAAAGAGTGCTCCTTGAGTTAAGCTTCAGGTGCTACAAATGAGGATTTGTTCCTAAAACTTCTGCTGGGACACAAAAGGCTGTACCCAGCATCTCTGTGTTCTCAGGGGATCTCTGCCAACAGGGATGTTAGGAATTGGTGGCTAGTTCCGTTTCATAGCAACAACAATGGGCTGGAGTGGGACTGCAACTCTATTTCTGGATTAACTTTGATCTACTTATGTGCCCCTGGGCAGGAGACTATAAAGTTCATGAATATATTTTCCCATTAATGGGATTCTAAATAAGAACCCCTCTTCATCCTTCCTGCATGTAGTACTGCAATATAGATGTTAAAACTTTTGTAGAAGATGACCCACCAAAAGGAAAAAGCCATAGCTACCAGGTGGTGCAGTAGTAATAAAGAATCTGCCTGCCAATACAGAAGATGCAGGAGAAATGGGTGTGATTCCTGGGTCAGGAAGAACCTCTGGAGTAGAAAATGTCAACCCACTTCAGTTTTCATGCCTGGAAAATTTCATGGACAGAGGAGCCTGGCAGGCTACAGTCCATAGGTTTGCAAAGAGTCAGACACAACTGAGTGACTGAGCACACACGCACACTCACTTCTTGCACATTCCTCTGGCTGGCAGGAAACTGAGGTTACAGGTAGCATCTTGGTCAAGCTTTACCACCTAAATATGCTGTCCCCACACCACCCTTGAGACCAATTGAAAACTGTCACATGTCTCTTTCTAAATTTCCCCAGAGTGGTGTGTTGTGGTGGTGGTAGGTTTCCTTTTTTCTTTTTATATATATGGAAGAAGTGGAAACACTCATTTCCCTCCTGTTTTCCATTTCTCTGTCTTTTTACGTTACTCAGCCCTTCCTTTCCGTATCGTCATTAGCCTCCCACCCCATCATTAGCCCAATACCACTTCCCTCATGGTCCAGAGGGTAAAGAATCTGCCTGCCAATGCAGGAGACACAGGAGATATGGCTTCAATCTCTGGGTCAGAAAGATCCCCTGGAGGAAGAAATGGCAACCCACCCCAGTATTCTTGCCTGGAAAATTCCATAGACAGAGGAGCCTGAAGGGCTACAGTCGATGGGGTTAAAAAGAGTTGGCCACGACTGAGCACATGGCACACAGCCCTTCCTTTCCATATCCTCATTACCCTCCCACCCCATCATTAGCCCAATGCCACTGCCCTCTACTTCCTGTTGGATTTCTGACCTGGCTATTACCCTCTTCCAGCTCTTCCAGAGGCTTGTGAAGCATCCCAGAATTTAGGCTGATATTCCACGCCCCTAGATGGGCCAGGAGACAGAGGATGAGTAACAGAGGGTTGGCTTTGCTCAGATTTGGGGAGGGTCGTCTAGGGACGGAGCCATTGGTGCTTCGTGTTCCTCTCTGGTCACCCAGTGGTGTCACTCAGGGTCCTCTGGTGCCTGAGGCAGAAACCCCTGACCTGTATTCCCTTTCCTGTTACTCCCTCACCCCTCCCAAAGCTACTTCTGGCTTCTGAAATGCGCAGGAAATGAGCAAATGAAAACAGAGGGAAATAATCCCTAAAGTCAACAACTAGTCAGCTACACTTAAACGCCTAAGAAAGGAGAATGACACCCTCAAAGGTTTCATCAACCCACGAGTTGGGAGATGAGTTGGTCTCACTTGGAAATCTGTGTCTCTATAGATTTGTTTCTCATGGTAAATCACCACTCTGTCTAGCCACATTTGTTAACAATGCATGTAACTCTTAACGGCATCTCAAAAGCATACTTACTCTCAATTTCGCTTCTCATTCGTTTTTATGATGCTAGAGAAATTCAGATTATATAGGCTTTCTTTGTGCTGAGATGGTAATTTTATATCACTGTAGATTAATAGCATTTTTAGTGATATTTGGTATCACTCATTTGTCTCCCAGGGTCGTAAAATATATATTTTTTCTAATTTGGCTTTGCCAACAAATAAAAAATAAGAGTCTTTTTCTGTTGAATGAGCGAAAAAGTGATTCTGATCATGAAGAATTATTCCCTTTTAACATGCCCACAATCCACCATCTAATTGTTTTTGTTATGGCAGCAATACAGTTTCCACAGGAATGCGCGCATGCGTGCCTGCGTGCACGCGTACAGCTTGGCCTGAGGAGGATTTTCTTCTTGTTGCTACTTGATCTTCACTTTGAGTTCCGATTAGTGAGCCTCCAGTTTTTCTGTTTAGAACCTATTCATCCAGGCCCCTCTACTCAGGAAGACGGAGACCTCCCACTGCTCCACTTCCTCTCCCTCCGTCCTAGAGTTTTGCAGATATCTGGCCTTTGAAGCATATTGAGATGTCTGGAACTCTGTTCAGAGAACTGTTCCTGCCATGCTCACTTGGAGCAAGTACCCATTCCAAGGACGGTTATTATGGAACAGAAAGACAGTCAGACTCGGTTTAGCTATCAGCTTTTAAGACCTTCCTCCATCTGCTGAAATGTGCACTGCGAAGTTTCACATAAAATGCTGATTAGTACCTCAGTGCAGATTTGAAGAACAACCCACTCTCTCTCAGTTTACATCCCACTCTCCTAAACTACCTACTCACCTGTTCTATTGGAAAATTTTAATCATCTCTCTGACATTAGCTTGGCAATTTCAGCGGCCACTTCCCAATCCTTCAAAGTCTTTCTGCTCCATTTCATTCCTATTTCTTTTCTGCTTCTGTTAATTATTTTTGCAGCCAGCATACGTGTTTGTCAATAATGCATTACATTTTCCATGTGTCAGTTCCTCAGCCCATCAGAGAACCCTGCTTTTACATTCTGAATCCATTTTCCCCTTTCCCAACTCAGCTCATTTTGCTCTGTGTCTGTCTCTACTCAGTGCAAATCCATCAGAAGTTGCAAGAAACTTGGCACTTGCACAATGGTCCTGATTAACGCAGTCTGGTTCTCCACAGAGCCTTAGGTTTGGGCCTGCAATGGGCTGCACATTGCCTGAAAGCCCCATGACTTCTTCCATACGTGAGATGCCCTCACCTTCTGGAATGCTGGCTCTGGAATGTACAGAAAACAGTTTTCCCACCTCACGTCAAGGACTGAGGGATAAATTCCCAAGTAAGCTCCGTGTGGTTTAGTCACCAAGTCGTATCTGACTCTTGAAAACCACTCCTGACCCCACTAGCTCCATCCCCAGTGTGATGACTTTGGTAGTGAAAAAAGCCTTCCCCTAATGGTCATGCAGAGGCACACCTAGCACAGTCCTAGGCATGCGCCAAGGCTCTGTAAATGCCCACACAGTCGAATGTGTTGCTTTAAAAAGCTTGAGACCCACAGGCTGCATTTTAGGGGTGATACAAAGGGTAGGCGTGTAGCTCCTTTAAAAAAAAATGAATACTGTTCTCCCCTCTGTCCCGGTATAACCTATTTTGGGGAATTTTCTAATGGTTGACATTTCCTTTCATGGTTAATACCAAGGATACCTACAAGTTGTCATAATCCCAAGACTTTTATCATTGCTTCTGAGAATTCACTAACCAGTTCCCTCTCACAGGCCAAGGAAACGCCATTTTAAAAGAACTCTCTCTGTTTCTCACAATGAACGCCCTTCTGGTGAAGGGCACACAAAGGGAAGTTTCTTTTCTTGTTTTGCTTTTGTTTCAGATTCCCTTGGGGGTTACACACATCCTGTTCTAATTCCCCGATTCCTTGGGGAAGCACTCAGCCTGTGATGGACGGGAAGAGGAGGGGTGCAGGCCCCGAGCCCCATAGACAGGGAGGAGATGGGCTGAGGCTCCTCTGCGTCTGGGCTGCCCACTTCATCTTCTCTTCTGCCCAAGTCCATCACTCACGTGTACCGGAATCCCCTGAGTGCCACACACTGACCCTTGGTAAGATTCCATTTCTTACTTCCCTGCACCGTGACCTTCCTTGGCCAGCTCTTCATCCTTTAATCTGCCTTCTACCGCCTGGGGGTCGGTCCTTCATGCCCACGATGCCAGAGAATGCTGGCAATAGAAAATGCTGGAAAATTGGAGTGCTAGGAAGGGAAAACAACAAGCTACTGCAGGCTTTGTGATTTTAGGTCATCAGAAACGTCTTTCACCGTTAGTCCTTTTTCTAATAATCACAACAAATGATCATTTTCCGCTAATTGTCCCACAAGGAATATTGCTGTTCTTCCGTGTACGCTCTGGCAGTCATGCTAATCAGCGAAGATACAGCCCAAGGCCTATGGAGGGAGGAGACAGGGATGAGGAAGTCCCATCATTCTGACCCCCAACTGCTCACACAGAAAGAGAGACCTTTCCAGTCAGCATCCGCTTTTCTTTATTCCTACATCTTCTTGGAAATACCTTTCTTGAACTTGAAGACTCCCTTGAGACATTATTTTCCAGATGAAGGGCTTCTGCTGGAGTCTTTAATTGCCACCTCTGGATTCAGTGTCCTTGTGTTGAAAGTTGGCTCAAGACAGGATACTGTGTAGCTCACTTCTTTCACTCCATGTTCAGCTCCAGCAAATAGCTAATTCAGGCTAAACATTGCCTCCCCTGGTCACTTCCTGCTTTGCCCAGGTAACCTGTGAAAAGACAATGAAAATGGAGTTGGCATTGCTAAGAGAGCTCTCTAACATGGAGCTGGGCAACCATTGAGGAAGTGGGAACTCAGCCTGCATGAAGTCTGACTTTTGACCATTTCTCGTCCTACTCAAGGTATCTGTTGGACTCTTCCCCTAAAATAATGTGACACCCTAACTATTTCTCAAACCCTTACCCCAAAACAACTTGTGATTCCTTAAAGAACAAATATTTCCAGACTTGCATCAGAGTCTGTCACTATTCTCACCTGGCAGCTTAATAAACTTTGTTAAAGACTTCTCTTTCCCAGAATACTCTTTCAGTTTTCCCTGAATATGAATCAGTGTCTCCCGAATTGCAATTCTCAAGACCCCAAATAAAGTTCTTTGTTCTTTACAGCCTTGATACTATTGTTTGACAAAATGAAAATGAATTGTTAAGTTTTTTTTCATTTACTAACTCCATGAGTCAGGGCAAGCTAAAGAAAAGTATGAGAGGAAATGTGAACAAATTTTCTGTCTTTATGTATAGGGAGTATCTACAACTAATCATACCATTTCTGTTCTTTATTGAGCCCATCTTTGCATGAAATGTTCCCTTGGTATCTCTAATTTTCTTGAAGGGATCTCTAGTCTTTCCCATTCTGTTGTTTTCCTCTGTTTCTTTGCATTGATCACTGACGAAGGCTTTCTTATCTCTCCTTGCTATTCATTGGAACTCTGCATTCAAATGGGAATATCTTTCCTTTTCTCCTTTGCTTTTTGCTTCTCTTCTTTTCACAGCAATCTGTAAGGCCTCCTCAGACAGCCATTTTGCTTTTTTGCATTTCTTTTCCATGGGGATGGTCTTGATCCTTGTCTCCTGTACAATGTCACGAACCTCCGTCCATAGTTCATCAGGCATTCTGTCTATCAGATCTAGTTCCTTAAATCTATTTCTCACTTCCACTGTATAATCATAAGGGATTTGATTTAGGTCATAACTGAATGGTCTAGTGGTTTTCCCTACTTTCTTCAATTTAAGTCTGAATTTGGCAATAAGGAGTTCATGATCTGAGCCACAGTCAGCTTAAAGCTCAACATTCAGAAAATTAAGATCATGGCATCTGGTCCCATCACCTTATGGGAAATAGATGGGGAAACAGTGGAAATAGTGGCAGACTTTATTTTTCTGGGCTCCAAAATCACTGCAGATAGTGATTGCAGCCATGAAATTAAAAGACACTTACTCCTTGGAAGGAAAGTTATGACCAACCTAGATAGTATATTAAAAAGCAGAGACATTACTTTGTCAACAAAGGTCCGTCTAGTCAAGGCTATGGTTTTTCTAGTGGTCATTTATGGATGTGAGAGTTGAACTGTGAAGAAAGCTGAGTGCCGAAGAATTGATGCTTTTGAACTGTGGTGTTGGAGAAGACTCTTGAGAGTCCCTAGGACTGCAAGGAGATCCAACCAGTCCATCCTAAAGGAGATCAGTCCTGGGTGTTCATTGGAAGGACTGATGCTGAAGCTGAAACTCCAATACTTTGGCCACCTCATGCGAAGAGCTGACTCATTGGAAAAGACCCTGACGCTGGGAGGGATTGGGGGCAGGAGGAGAAGGGGACGACAGAGGATGAGATGGCTGGATGGCATCACCAACTCAATGGACATGGGTTTGGGTAGACTCCGGGAGTTGGTGATGGACAGGGAGGCCTGGCGTGCTGCAATTCATCGGGTTGCAAAGAGTTGGACATGACTGAGCAACTGAACTGAACAACTAATCATGCTTTAAGAAAATATTTCCTTGGAACAGTCACAGAGAAGGGTTTTGTTAAGAAAAGTCGAGAGCAGGGGAATTCTACATTACACTCTGCTGAATTAAAAAAATGAAAGCTTCTATAAAATTCAGATAACTTTTAGCCAGTGATAATCTCATCCAGTTTCCACATGTGTAAAATTGGGATTATGAAATTAGCTGTCTCATGGGCTTCTTGGGAATACTTCATATAATTTTTAGAATAGTATCTAGTACATAGTAAGTATTCTATAAATGTTAACAATTATTATTATTATCAACTAATAAAATTCCCAGTTGCTCTTATACTAGATGATCCATTAGGGAGAGGTTGCAAACTAACAGTCTATGAATAAGATGCCATCTACACAAAGAGAGTTTTAGAAATCTCTGTTTTCATTGCTGCATTTTAAAATTGAGAGATTTCTCACACACACAAAAGGTATGTCCAATTTTGCTTTAAAATAGGGGGGTCTGTGACATTGGGCCTGCATCCTGCAAAGCAACCCTGGGCAAGAGCTGAAGGGCCCTTTCCAGGGACATGTATCACCAGTTTGCAAAATCCCGCTGTGCCCTCCTGTGGTCCACTGAGCCATTTGCATTTCTGTCTCCTATCTTACAAGCCACCAAGCACTTTCCAGGAGGCTCTTCTGTTTTGCACAGACCATAAGATAGGAGGGTAAGCAACACTATTCACATTTTATAGTTGGGGAAACTAATGAAAGGAGAGGTTAAGTGAATTGAGAAATGCCGCACAGTGAGTCACTTGGGAGACTACCCTCTTCTCCAACAGCATTCTGCCTCCCAGACCCTGTGGACAAACTCTGTCCTCGCATTTCCTCAGAATGTTCTTTGCTGTGATTTGTAAACAGCAGGGTGACTTGATATGCCCGTTTCAAAGGATAAGTTAAAGAGTGACCTAAGGTGTGAGGAATGTCCTCTCCACTCTGCTAATAAACAGGGCAGTCTCTAATTATTTGCATGGAGTTTGGCTCCCAAGATAATTCAGTGTCCGTGTGGCTCCGTTTCACCTCTGCTTATTTCCATTACCTTGCATATTAGCTGTGTCAACTTGATGGGCCTGCTGTTCCCCAGGGTGGCTATTATAAATACTGTTGCTACAGTGAAACGCTTCCAGTCTTCTGGAACCTCATTTGAACTAAGCAAGTTCTCTATAACGATCATTAATGATGTATTGCTTGCATATAAATGTTGCGTATTAATCTTTTGTTTACTTTTTCTATGCCATCAGACTTTTTAGAGTTTCTTTGTGATGTACTCTTAACTGATGACCAGAAGCACCTTCTCCATTTGCGACCGAATGACTTTTTTAGCTGCCAATTCACAGTGGCAGGGGTGATCTTGGAGCCCTGGCTGATAGACCCGCTTCCCTTGGCAGACACTGTGACCTAGTGCTCATCAAGGTTGCATATTATTAGTGCCTGGGCACAAAATCTCACCTGAGCCTTTTTGTAAGTCTGTCAAGACAGTCTACTGGTTTATGAGTATTTTGAAATGAGTCCATGCCAAGAAGTTCCTGAAAGGTGACTGGAATGAGTTTAATGATCAACCCTGGAAGGAGAGACATTGTGGGTGCTGGACACATTCCATTTCTTTTTCACAGGAAGGGTTGGACCCACACTATAGTGGGTTTGAGGGTTTATCTGGATTCTTTGATAAATGCCCTTCTACCAAGGTCCAGGTTCCAAGTACTGGATTAAATCTAAGAGAATCTCTCATGACTTGAGGCAGACTCTTCTTCCTATATTGAATCAGATGGGAAGAAATTCCTACTGGTTGGTTTAGTCTGACCTTACACCATGAAAGTGAAAGTCTCTCAGTCATGTCCAACTCTTTGCAACCCCATGGACTATATGGTCCATGGAATTCTCCAGGCCAGAATACTGGAGAGGGTAGCCTTTCCTTTCTCCAGGGAATCTTCCCAACCCAGAGATTGAATCCAGGTCTCCTGCATTGCAGTTGAATTCTTTACCAGCTGAGCCACAAGGGAAGCCCAAGAATGCTGGAGAGGGTAGCCTATTCTTTCTCCGGCAGATCTTCCCAACCCAGGAATCGAACTGGGGTCTCCTGCATTGTAGGTGGATTCTTTACCAACTGAACTATCAGGGGCTCCCCTTGTGGTTCAGCTGGTAAAGAATCTGCCTGCAATGAGGGAGACCTGGGTTTGATCCTTGGGTTGGGAAGAACCCTTGGAGAAGGGAAAGACTACCCACTCCAGTATTCTGGCCTAGAGAATTCCATGGACTGAATAGTCCATGGGGTCACAAAGAGTCGGACACAGCTGAGCGACTTTCACTTACACCATGGGGTTGGACAGAAATAGGTCAGCATCTGTGCAGACAATGACAAGGTACCAGTGTCTTCATGACACAAGGTCATGGAGCTTGAGCTCAGGAATCAGACAGACCTGGATTTGAACCTCTGCTCTGCCAACATCCTACCCATGAAATTTTAAGCTTTCTTTTTTGGTTTGTGTGTGCCATAGACTCTGTAGTTTTGTCCCAGTTTTATTGGGACATAATTGACATGTAACAATGTACACATTTAACGTGTTATTTAGGCTTTCTTAAATTCCACTTAAGCCTTGGTTTTTCTCTTTGTTTAATAAGAATACTGACTACCCACTTTGCAGGGGTGTTGTGAGGAATAAATGAAAATATATATATAAAACACAGCCCAGAGTCTAGTACAAAGCAAGTGCTGGGTATAAAGCTGCAATGATAATTTGCTTACTGTTCTGTGAGTCCACACTGATTTTAGCCGTGGAGTCCCCTCCTGACCTTACTCATCCCAAAAGAGAAAGGCTGTTTACTGGGCTGGCACCGTGTGCCCACCCTTGCCCTACCTGTCTTTGTCATCAGAAGTTAAATGTGATAGATTTTTCTGGGTTTAATTATGAGCAGGATGAGGAAATGGCCCTGTGCCAAAACCATAAATTCACCACAAGTCTCTTATGGTAAGGAATGCCCATTAAAACCTATTACAGGCAGACATGCTTATGACATGTAAACTCATGTTTGAGGAAGGGGTGGAAGATCCCATGAGAGAAAGTAGGCGTAGATCTGAGGCCATTAAGATGGGCATAACACGGTCTGGGTTCATGTGGAGCGGTTTTTTTAGGCCCATGTTTTCTCTTAACACCAATAACTGTAGTCATGGGTGGGCCAGTGTGAGTGCCACTGTCCTTCAAATATTCGTCATTTCTCACTTGAAGGATATGAAAAGCTCTGACTCTGCTCCCTGCCATCATTGTTTTCCTGCTCTAAATCTGTCCTCTACACTGCTGCCAGAGTGATCTTTCTAGAACACAGTTCCACTCATCCCCCTTCTCTGTTCAGTGGTATTTGCTGGTGTCCATTGCTTACCCAAGTAAGTCTAGTGGCCAGAAGCAAAGGATAACACCTTAGACCTAAGCACACCATTGCCAATCACTTGAGCCTTGAATCCAGGTGGAGTTGGTTGTTGCATTAGAGTACAGTACTAGCAAGAGTCTGGAAAACTTGAGGAAGGCTTTTCATCACTCCCTGTAAGCATTCACCCAGCCATCTGGATTAGAGGAAGTTTAAAGAGTTAGAGAAAGCCACATGAGTTTCTCCCCTTGCCTGGAGATCAAATGTCTTCACGATGAAGGAAACGTTTATAGCTTCATAGGCCTGAAAAGCTGTTCAGTTCCTAACATTGATTCTAGAGTATCCCTGAAGATCCACTCTAGAGACTTAGAATTCAGCTTTGAAAATTGATTCTTTTTCTCCTTTGGAACCACGTCTTCATCTCTGCTGCCGCAGTGCCTCTAATATGCCAGTCTTCTACTTTTCTTTACGTGTTTGCTTATATATAATGTTGGAATTCTATGTAATTCCTAGGGGAGCCTCCATTACATATGGCTTTTTAGTGTTCTCTGAATAGTCAATTAAATCACATATAAATGGAAGTTGAGGTTGCTCATCTTCAGAAAGGCTGAGTTTTTCTTTAATAGGTAAAGCAACAAACCAGGAAGCCTTGACTCGAAGGCAAGATGGGTCACTCTGGCAGAGGCAGAATGTCCAACTCCCTCCTCTCCCCTCCAGTTTTCAACCTCCTAGTTCTCACGACAGCAAACGAGAGAACTCTGCCTGCTACCTGGGATCTGGGAGACTGCCTGGACGGCTACAGCAGAGGTGACGCTGGCAGGAGCCTTCCCCAGGCCCTCTGACTTTGCTTCAGACTTTGCTCCATCGTGGTATGAGATGTTCCCAAGTCAATACCCCAAAACAACGGAAAAACATTATATCCAGCCCTTTTTCAATACTGATCTCACAAAAAATATAGACTGAGAAAGCATTTTCTAAAAGAAATGATCCTTGTGGGCCCAGATTTACCACTCTGACACAAATCAGGAAACCTTTGGGTCTCTGGTTTTAAGTAAGCCAAAGCGCTTGCCTTTTGGCATATAGAATACCTGGGGAGCCTGAACGTCCTCTGGGGAAGTCAACTATTTTAGTTCCAACTTCTTGTGGAAAAACCTTATTTATAAAATAAGTATTTTGTTTCAAACACTGAATGAAAGGGAGTACTTTAATTCCATATCATGGCAAGCATTTTATAAAGATACAGAGAATAACAATTTTTCTCCATATTCAAGAAGAGGACTTATAAAATAGCAAAAATGTTCTGCAACTACTTGCTGGGAATGGGAGAACTCAATGATTCAACAGGCAGGATTTCCATCTGCACAATGATTAGCTTGCAGATCCCATCAATTAAGAGTCTAGTAAAATGGTTCCTAAGGCTATTGACCTATGTCCCAATTCAGTTTTTCTCCTTAATACAGTACAGTTTTGCTCCTGTCACCCTTGTTTGTTGCTAGAGATATGACTTAAGAAATGCTTGTCATAAAAACTTGTACTCAGCAACCTATTTCTTATTAACTTAGCCCTATGAAAAACAAAAAAGAAGTTAGCAATTTCCTATAGTGCCCAAGCCGCTTTGTTCTTCCAACAGAAGTATAACAGCACTTTCCTCTAAAATGTAGACTAGGACCCTGAGTATTCCACAAGTGAACAATGGCTGAGTCATTTAATTTAAGAAACACAGTTAGCTAAGCACTCATTTATTTGTGCAAAAACAAAAAAAATTCAGAGGGCTTTTATCATGCCTGCACAAGATCCAGATATCTGAAGACTGTAAATCCATAAATATCCTCTGACATGATGGGCCATTACAGCTCTTAAAGACTCATTGCTGTCTGTTGGATCAAACTAGGGCTTCACATTGAAGCCTGGGAAGAAGATTTATATGTTCATCACTCCAAATCATATCTCTATTTAAAACTCACTATCTTGGGAATGAACTTTAAACTCTTTTTGCCTGCCGGTGTGAAGCATTAAGTTTCCCAGCAAAGAGAGTTCTAGAAACCTTTCAGTTCTCTAGGCTTACATCTGTACACACCTGCAACCAAAACCTCTTCCCCCTTTCTCCTCCCTGGAGGATGGAACTCAGCTTGGTGGATAAGTTGCAGGGTCTCAGACCTAGCACTTAACTCCAACTTGACCTGAGTCACATAAATCACTTAATCTTTTAGAGAGATGAGTGTTGGAATGAAGAGCCAAGTGTCTTACAAAAGGTCATTTATCAAATTTTTGCTCATAACCAGAAGGAGAAGCAAGATAGCGCTGCCTCATTAAATGAAGCAGAAGAGAGCTTCAAGAAGTCCGCCGTAGTGAACAGTGTCATGGGGGAAAGGTTAAAGAGAATGAGGGCTCAGAAAAGAATCTTGTGTTCCAACCTCTTCCTCACACCCCATACCCCACAGGTCATTCTGTCTTGTTGATTCCACCCCCACGGCATTTCACACGTGGCCCCTCAACTCCACTCCCTCTGCTACAGTTTCCTTTCAAGCTGTTGTCATCTCCCCCCAGGGCTACTGGTCGCTCTCTTTGCTCACATGGCCAGAGCAATCCCTTTGTATTATGTAGAACCAATCCTGTGGCAAATGGGGCCTTGCGCAACTGAATGGTGCTTCTCCTACCCTCCTGAACTCTCCACTTCCTGAAATCATCTTGGCTCATTCCTGTCCCTCTCACATCCTTGAACACCCTCTCACAACCCTGCTCTCCTTGTTAAAATCCTAAAATCTGAAAATGCATAGCTCCTGCCTCATATGCCAGACCTCAAAACACTGTCTTTACAGAACTCCTATTTACTTATCTGTGTGCAGCTGCCTTTTATATGGATTGGAAGCTTCCTGAAGGTAGGGATCATGCCACTCAATGTCTAGTGTAGGGCCCTAGATGTAACCGATGCTTGGCAAAGATGCATTGAAGAAATGAGTATATGGACCAAAGTAAGTGAATTTGGTAACTGATCTTTCAAACAGGAGAGTGAATGGAGTCAAAGAGACAGAACTAGAATTCAAGACTGTAAGCTGAGAAAGGGTAGTGAGAAAACAGAAGTCTGTAAAAAATGATATTACAAAAATATTATGTACATGTATGGAGTTTTTATTTAAGGAGATTGTTCTCATAAACTACTAGCCTCTCTCTTCCTATTTCTCTTCTGTCTGTAGTCTAGAGAAATCCCATTTGTCATTCACCTGTTCAGCACTGTACAGACAGCTATGTATATAGTAAGGCCTTTGTTGGTGGTTGCCAGAGGAGAGAAGGATGGGGGATAGGCAAAATAGGGGAAGGGGATTAATTGGTACAGACTTCCAGTTATAAAATAAGTCACAGAGATGTAATGTACAGCATAGGGAATAATGTCAGTATTACTGTAGTAACTTTGTATGGCGGCAGACAGTAACTAGACTTATCATGGTGATCATTTCATAATGTACAAAAATATTGAATCACTCTATGGTACCACTGAAATTAATACAATATTGTAAGTCAATTATATATCAACAGCAAATGAACAAACAGCTAAATAACAAGGTCTTGATCCTTAAGCCTTGCACATCTCAGATTTGTTTAATTGATGGGACTGACATGCAAATATTTCTACAATCTAGTTTCAGTTTTGCTTTATCCAACATTACTGCTGATGCATTTTGACACATCAGCCTTCAGTACATTTTGGAATTATCTCTTAGTGTGTGCTTAGTCGCTCAGTTGTGTCTGACTCTTTGTGACCCCCATGGACTGTGGCCCGCCAGGCTCTCTAGGTTAATTCAATTCCCATATTTTCATTACATTTCTTATTTTCCCTGCAAATTAAAATGCATTTTACTCTGTTACCTTAAAAAGAAACGAAAGCCAGCATCTAATACCATTTATATTCATTCAGAACCTTTTATTCTCTCCTGTTCCTCAACGTCACCAATTTCCTGAAAGCACAAAATCTTTCCATTGCATCACCTTCATCTACATGTTGAGACTCTGCAGGTCCTATGGTCTCTGTGAAAGTAAAGTGAAAGTCACACAGTCGTGTCTGACTCTTTGTGATCCCATGGACTATAGCCTGCCAGGCTCCTCTGTTCACGGGATTCTCCAGGCAAGAGTGCTGGAGTGGGTTGCCGTTCCCTTCTCCAGGGGATCTTCCCAACACAGGTCTCTAAGGACCCTCAAATGGCATTGGCAATAACCCTGTGATGATAAGTTGTCCTCACTTTTCCTTCTTAATAGCCAACAATTACCCTCAGATGCCATCTCCCCTTTCTCCAGCCTTTATACCCACCTGTACCATGATAGCTATGCTCGCCCCTTCACCACACCCAACAACTGCTGGATAAGTTGCCGTACAATTATCACCATCAACCAACTGGCTTCTAGCACAGTTTCAGATTTACTCTTCCACGTTCATCCTTTTTCTCTATCCTAAAGAAGTCCTGTTCCTTGGCTAATGGCCCCATGGTGCTAAGGAGCCCTGCAATATCACGGGGAGAGTGAGTCTGATTGAATTCTATTTGTCATCACCTGTGTGTCCTCCACTCCACTGTGCCATCCTCCAAGTCTTTTTATCTCTTACATGCCTTCTGACGCTTTTCTACAGCACCCCAAAGAAAGCATCATTTTCCTCTCCTTCTCTCTACACCTCTAATTCATTTCTTCTTGCCCGCAGCATTGTTGTTTATAACAAGAGCTAAAAATTGTTGCGCTCTTACTGTGAGCCAGGCAGTGGACTTTTTTATTTGGATTATCTCGTTTATTCTTCATTGTAGTTTTATGAGGAAGGTACTACTGTTTTAATGTCCACTTTATAGAGTGCAGAACTGAGGCTTTTAGGTGAAGAAACGCGCCTAAGGTTACAGAGCTAGAAAACAACAGCAGCAGGCGTGAGACCCTCGCACCCCACTGTACCCGTCGTGCTGGAAGGCCTTGCTCTGAGAAGGTGACCCGCTGGCCGCTGGAGCAGCAGCACCGGACGGAGATGCTGACCTCTCGCCTCCAGTCCGCCAAGTCCCAGACAGCCTTCCGGGCAGAGCGCCTAGTGATGGCTGCCACGGAAACGACCTTTCTCTGCACCTGCTCAGATGACTTCCACCTGGGAGTGGGCGCTCCCTGCAACCTTGGCTAATTCTGGTCTGATCCCTTCTTCAGCTACCTTGCCTCAGGACAAGAGGACATTAGGCAGCAAGCAGCCACCTGTGGTCCCACGTGACCTTGGAAAAAACACCGCTGAAACTGACTTACAGATCTCCTAACAAGAACTCACACTTCCACACACTTTCTCTTCCGAGCCTCCTAGGAACGTACAGCTATCCAGATCGCCTTCCCCTGATGCAATCCTAGCCTGCAACTTGCCTGCTGATCAAGAACTGACAAAAAAAATCTGAATAAGTAAAAATATAATCCAGACACAAATGAGATTCCCTGCAAATTCCCTCCTGTCATCTTTTTTCTGACCTTGGCTTAAATAAGCTATCTTCTTAAATGGATTACTTTTATTTCCCAAGTGAAATCTTCAAAATCAATTGGAGTATTTGAAAGTGAATAAAACATCATGCATTATTGCCATCCTGTTGATCAGTTCTGCATCTGATGTAGTGAGACAAATATCAGATTGGTTTTAGCTCCTGCTTAGCTGTTGAACTTCAAAATTTAGGGTGTTTCCTCCTTGCCTCAGTTGCCTCAACAGCCACCACCAACACTACCACTTATCTGAAATGTTTTGAAGAACAAAGTTTACTAGATTCTGAATTTTTTCAGGATATTTTTTCAGGTATTGTAATCCTGATTTTAAAACAACTTCCCTGATGATGTCCTCAAAAACTGTTGAAATTTATGCAGAGCTTTAGAAGCTAAAGTTTCTCTAAATATCCTATATTTTCCCACCAACCTCACTGTATCACTGGCATGGTCTTTAATAGAATTCAGCACCTTAAATCATTGTTAACACCTCTGCTTTTATGTTTTCAAGCCATTTTTCCCTCACCACTTTTCATTTGTAGTACAACCACCTGGGCACCCAGTGCCACCAGGAACTTCCCCTGCGTCATAGAGAGTGGGAATGGGGCAGATGGGTGATGAAGGAGGCGGAGGGGGACCAGGGAAGAGCCCGTCTGGGCCCTTGGTGGCGGCATGGTAGAACTGGCTGGCTTAGAGGAGCGGGCAGCGAGTGTGACAGGAAGCAGCAGGTCTGCGGCAAGTGATGGCGGAGGGAAGACAGGGAGCTGCCCGGGAACACCTTCACGGTTTGCCTGTCCCCGGGATCCAGGGTCTGCTTCTCCTTTCCAGCAGCTGAGCATCCTGAGTCTCTCCTGGTTCTCTTTCTTCCCCTAGTAAACAGTTCCCTGCCTCCTTCTCTCCTGCTGCGGCTGCGCCAAGTCTCTCTTGCTCTTTTCCTTTCTCCCAGACCTGACGTGGGGCTTCCGGGGTGGCTCAGCAGTGAGGAATCCGCCTGCCAAGGCAGGAGACGTAAGAGATGTGGGTTCGATCAATGGGTTGGGAAGATCCCCTGCAGAAGGAGATGGCAACCTATTCCAGTATTCTTGCCTGGGAAATCCTATGGACGGAGTAGCCTGGTGGGCTACAGTTCATAGGGTCTCAAAAGCATCAGATCCAACTCAGCAACTAAACAACAAGAACAACAGATCTGGCCTTTGGCTGTGCCAGTGGCATCCTTTTGTCCTTGCGGCTGGCTCCAGGGCCCCACGTCTGACTGCTGCCAACAGCTCCTGGCTTTGAGCACTGTGACTGCGCTTCTCTTTCGTTAAGGCGGGAACAGGAGGTTTGTGAGTCTCTAGTGGGCTGGAGCTTTACTACACATGTGAACGATGTGGTTAGTGCCTTGGGTCACTTGACTGCCCTTTAGCATTGAGCGTCTATGCAGCAGAGGGCCTACCTTGTGACGAAGCCCTGGAAGGTTGATTTGGCCACGTTGGTTTGTGGGGCTGCGGGAAGGAGTCGAGAGTGAGTCCTGAACAAGTAGCTCCCTTGTGGATCCCGTGAGCCTTCCACGCCGGGCCTCAGCTCCAGACATGGGCCTCATCTCTGGATTAGAAGTTACTGGACAGGAATGAATGAACGAACGAGGGAAGGAATGAGTGAATGAGTGGGTGAAGGGTTGAATAATGCTATCTGGAAACAAACAAGGACTGTAATGTGGAAGTCAAGGGATAGTGAGTGAAAGGCTCTAGTTCTAAGCTCCCTTACCTCATACCCGGCACTCAGGGAATCCACACTGCCAGGGACAGCTCTCAAGCAAGGACACTGCACAGAGGTAGAGAAACATTTAAACAGGCTGCACTGCTCCACAGCTTAAGATAAATATTCATACTTAATACTGGTTCTAGGGTATGAATTTTTAGACTATAATTCTTTAAAATTTATTATCGTTTTAAACTTAATTGGGTGAAAATATTTATTGGTGGGGGAGGGGATGCAATTACCCAATTATCAGAGCTAGAATGAATCCTAGGAGGGACACTAAAGCTATCTTTAAGTACTGAGACGATTTTATTACAGCAACTCTTAAAACAATAATGAACGTTGTGTGTTCCTTGGTCTTCTTTTTACAATAGAAAAGGAACACACAATTTTAAAACAGAAAACAGATTTGCATTTGTGGAGAAGAAATAAGAAACGGCTTTGTGCCAATGAATTCTCCTCGCAAACCCCCACCACCTAAAATTGGTTTTTCTTTGAGGCTTAGGAAAAAGGAGGTAGGGTGAGGAGGGAAACTCTAGTGCAGTTACAGACAATGAAATGGAGATGTGGGAACTAGCATTAAAAATATGTTGGCATTTTCCCAAACAGGGAGTGCTGACAAGTATAATCCTATTACTAAAATCACATCAGCAATGTGATAAGTGAAAGAAAAAACACAATCTCCTGCAACCAGAGCGGCTATTTGTCCACAAAATCTCATTGCCTTGTATCAATCTGTCCCTCTCAAAGTAGTACATAGTTGAAAACAATGTTAAGGAAGCTTTTAAAACACATCATTGAGATTACAGCACCTTTTAAAATAAACAGCACTGAATACCAACACAGGTAAAATGTCATTGTGAGATGGGGATCCGATATTCAGCGGTGTGCTTTATGGCTTTCCAGTGTGTGATAAAATCTGTTCACCAGATGTACTATTTGTCTCCTGTGTAGCATACTTGAGCATCCTGTAGGCCTGAGGCCCATTTATTTCATGTAATTGCCTTTCCTGTGCACACCTTGGGGCACCCTAATTCTCCATTTTATTTCAGGCACTGTACAGGGTACCATCTGGTAGTTTAAAACTCATCCCGTTTTATTGCACCACCACAGTAGCTGTATTCAGCCGTACTGCAGGCTTTAGGTGGGGAAGGACTTCTTACTACCAGCTATTTATTTTTGCCTGAAATAAAGTCGCCTTGAACTATCTACATGCAGGATTCACACGTTGATCATCACTGGTCCATACGAGTTTGACAGAGGCTCGCCGGCAACCTGCAGACTGGAAGCAGTTTCCAATTGCTTCATGCACAGCTGTTAACTTACGGAATTGGGATTCTAAATTCTTCTCCTACTTCTGCACGTAATGATATCTTTTTACTATCTCATTTGTATTATTTCAGTTCAGATGAGCACAAAAATAAATGTATTCCATCACATCTGGAAAAGTACCGCAGAGAAATCGCTTAATATACAAGGCTGCACACCTCATTACGAGGTTCGTCACTCATTTCCAACCCAGCCTTACCTCTGCCCCTCATCAACGTGGCTTTTGTCTCAATGTTGTTTTCATTAAATTGTTAAATCATTTGCAAGGGAATTTGAAAGATCTTGAAAAGACGAGTTTGGAAATAACACACTTGGCGGAAGGAATATAAATCTCAGAACCTCGCAGCCTTTGGGCGGCCGCAGGTCCCGGATGAGCGCGCCTTCCCCTAACTTGTGCACAAATTAGATAGGAAGTGACTGCGCTCTCCTGAGAATTCATCTCCCGCCCCACAGCCGCTCCCACGCGGATGCGCCCACACAGCTGGGCGAGCCACCTTAACAAAGGGTCTCTGACATGCAGATAACACACCCCCAGCTGCTCGTTTCCAAATGAGTCATTGTTCACCTGCTGGTTCCTGCCTCCCCAAGTCCCTCTGGCCGCGTGTGTTCTGTATCCCCCTGCTCCGTTACCTTCCCCACCCCACCCCCCTGCCCCAACCTCCCGCCAATCCAACAGCCAAGGTCTGTGGCTTCTGGAATGGCCATGAAAAGACGGCAGCAAGAGGGGGCCAGGAGGGGCGGTGGGGCGAGGTGAGTGATGACTTGGCTCACCAGCCACTGCTGCCTCCTGACATGTGTTATCTCGGCGTTGCCCGGGGAGATTACCAGTCTTTGGCCAGAGACCCAGAAAGCCTTCCAGGGCACAATCTGCTAGCTGGCACCAGTGACCTGTGTAAATGAACAAACCGGTCGGGAGATGCTGCTGTTCCTACAGGCACCTCGGTCCTGGTGTTGGGTGACAATAGCTCGACCACAGTTGGGGATGGAAGAATATTTCACGGGGGAAAGGGCTGGCTAGGGACCCCTTTGCAGCAGATTCTTTACATGTTTTGCATTCGTGGCAGTGACAAATGTAGCTAAATGCACCTGGCTGTAGCTGTCTGCTGTGATCTAGAGCCTGTTTGAGTGAAAAGAATAACTCCCTCTGTTATTTATTGTTGGAAGTAGAGTTTACTTTGCTGCCTTTAACCTCAGCAGAAATCAGCAATGCCAGTGTGAGAGCAAGCTGATGAGTTTTAGGCATCAGAGCAAAGAACCGTTGGCTGGAGTCTTGTAAATCAGCAGAAGACCAGTGACCAAATAGATTCATATTTATTTTCATGGAGTTTCCCCCTTCTTTGACTCTCAGGCAATCTCATTCTATAAAAATGTTAATACTGGTGTGAATATGAAGGGTAATTTTTTCCCCCACAGCTCTGTCAAACATATCTTCCCAATAATTAAATGTGCATTCTTGGGCTCTAAGAGCAATCTTGTTGAACAAAGCAACCGCAGATCCAACTAACCTTTGAAGAATGAGGATGTCAAAGTATAAGCAGATGTTTTAATTTGCACAATGCTGAGAGATTTTTTGGATGCCAAATGTTCTTAAAATAGTTATTGTATCTCAACAGAGGAAGAAAGATACACTCAGAAATAACTTACAAACCTCGGGGTTACATCACCATTTTCTCATTCAGCAGAAGTGATATTGGAAGTGCTATTAAGAAAGCTATATATTAATCAGCATCTAATGAGAAAGTAAGATAATTCTATGATTAGAATATGTAAGAGGAATAAAACAAGAGAGGGTAGTAAAATTTTAAAATGTACACACACATACACATAGTCTCTGTAAAGTCCATAGCTACATTAAATACAGGGTTAAAAAAAACACTCATGGTATCCCTCATGTATGCGTTAAATCACTCTAAAATGATTTAGGAGATGTATGCTATTTTTTTTAAAAAAAGGATACATACTCTAGCCATGAAATTATAGCATAATGTTGTCTATTTAGTTGAACTTGCATTGCTTTGGGGAAATATTAGACACGTTTTTCACAAGTGGATGTGTTCAGGAAAGATTTATACTACACATAAGGAAAAATGTCCTGACTTTCAGAAGAGTTGTGAGAAGTCCAAATAGTTTACCCAAGAAAGCTGTGGAATTTACCTCCTGGAGACTTGTAGCAGCAAACAGGAGACCCATATGTTTGGGTTTATTTCAGAGTAGTTTGAAATGAATAGAATGGGCTCATGAAGAGTTTCCCAGTCTTTCTCACTCTGTCACATGCCCCTACAGTCCAGCTGCCATCCACCAAGCCAGTCCTCCATACAGTCCTCCTCTGGATCCATCTTCTCTCAAGTCCTAGTCATCGCTTACCAGACCCTCCTGATCTGAAAAGTTAAGCTAAGGAACTCTCCTATGTTGCTGGTGGGTTGGGGAAAGGGGGCACTATAAATTGGTTAAATCTCTATGGTGGATATTTTTTCAAAATCCACTCAAATTTAAGTGTACATCTCTCTGTCCCTACAGTTTCATTTCTGGGACCTTATCTTACAGATCTAGTCACACATTTCAAAAGGTGATGAATTGGTGATGCTGCTGCTGCTGCTAAGTCGCTTCAGTCGTGTCCGACTCTGTGCGACCCCATAGATGGCAGCCTACCAGGCTCCCCCGTCCCTGGGATTCTCCAGGCAAGAACACTGGAGTGGGTTGCCATTTCCTTCTCCAATGCATGAAAGTGAAAAGTGAAAGTGAAGTCACTCAGTTGTGTCCGACTCTTAGTGACCCCATAGACTGCATCCCACCAGGTTCCCCCGCCCCTGGGATTTTCCAGGCAAGAGTCCTGGAGTGGGGTGCCATTGCCTTCTCCAGAATTGGTGATATGAATTGGTAATTTATTTCAGCAGTGTTTATACTAGCAAATAACAGGGAACAACTTAAATATCCATCAAAAGAAGACTGATTAAATAAGTTAAGGCACATATATGTTAGAAGAAAGAGGCAGCTCTATGTGTCCCTGTAAAAAAGAATCTCAAAGATACTAACAGACGAAAAAATGAAAATATCATTGTTGAATAATTGTTGATATTTATTCAAGAATAAATATCATTGTTGAATAATTGATGCTGAATATCAACATCCTGTTGGTTTTAAGAAATAGAAAAGAGACTTTCCACAGTATAAAAAATAACTTTTGAACTATTATACCTTTTGGATTTGCATTGTATACCTATTAAACAAACCAAAATAAATGACTAAGGAAATAAGAAAGAAAATTTTTTTTCCAAGCCCAAATTCTGCAAATAAAGTAGGAGATCTGTTCTGTCTCATTTCTGCTCTCCCTCCATCCTTACCAGGAAAACGCCTAGTATAAGGTGGCATCCAGTGAAGGCAGGCCTGTTGGACTCCGATTTTCTCTTCTCCTTCCAGCAGCTTGAAATTTGAGAAGAGAAGAGAAGAGAAAAGGAAGAAGGTGGCAGGGCCCTGTGAGAGGGCGCTGGAGAACATGTTGTTTTGCGGTTTGATCACGGTGTAAACGTGAATTGAGGAGAGCTTCCTGAGGTTACACACGAACCTGTACTTCCGCTGGGAGCATGGGGAAAGGCAAGAGGGGCCAATGACCAGGAGATGACCACTTCCATAGGGGAAACACTCTCTGACCGGGCACAAGGTAAGTGTTCAGCCCAACCACTTGGGGCTCCTTTTCTTAAGAGCTATGTCGATAAAGCCTAGTAGAAATGTAATTCGGTAACATTAATTCTGGAAAGTCTCAGCTCAGCTCTCTGACAATTATTTGAAAACACAATTGTGGAATCACTTGAAGGAAGAATCAAGCATTTGTACTTAACACTGTAGTTGGGTTCAGTACTTGGAGTATGGGAGTTAGCAGGTATGGGTCTATCTGTGAGAGATGAGAGACCCTGGAAAGGTCCAGCCTTTCTAGTCTGTTTCATCAGGAATGATGTATATATCCACCTCATTGAAGCAATATGAGGGCTCTTTGTTATAATTTAATCAAGAGTTCACTGCAGAGACTTCCCTGGGGGTCCAGTGGTCAGGATTTCACCTTCCAATGCAGGGGATGCAGGTTCAGTCCCTGGTCGGGGAGCTAAGATCTCACATGCCTCACAGCCAAGAAAACCCCAAACATAAAACAGAAACAATACTGTAACAAATTCAATAAAGACTTTAAAAATGGTCCACATTAAAAAATATATATCATAAGAAAAAAAAAAGAGTTCATCACAGCAGTGAGCACAGAGACAGGATCAAGAAATCATGGCCAGTGGATTCTCTGCCAAAATTACTTGCCAGCTCAGTCACTGGGATTCTTTTCCAGATGGCTTCTTCATGGACTCGGCAGAGACCCTTGAGTGGGGTCATGAGAGAAACCCTCTTCCCACTGCTGATGCGAGGCTGGTAAATTAGTGATACTGCTCAACTGAATCTAAAGTCAAGACACCAGTCCACAAAAGGCCAAGATCACTGTGAAGGCAGCTGTTTAACACAGTAGAGATTATATTCCTCCGCCTAAAAATATCCTACTTAGAAGAAAGGAGGGCTCTGTTCCAGGCTCCTACTCTTGAGGTTTTTATTTAAAGAATACCCTACCTTAACTCGCAGCAGAGAGGCTGAAGATTAAAAATTAGCCACTGTATAGTAGCTGAGCAGTAACAATTTTTCATAAAGGTTTTTACTACACATTTGGGATTATAATTTCAATATTATGCAAATGCATTTTATGGATCCGTAATACAGAATGTGTACTGGCGTTAATGTACATTAGTGAGCGAGCACAGAAATGCTCCAAATGAGCCATTTTGGTGTCTGCTTTCAACGTGTATTATGAATAATAAGTAAAATGTTCTGGTTTAGAACAAATAATATAAAATCTGAATTCTTCTTGATGTTCATCAGTGATACAGCCCTACACAACTCCCAAGGAATTCTTCCATTGGACACAATTAAAAACTGGCTCTTAACCAATATATTTCGTTTATGGCTTTTCTTCTTGGATGGGCTGTGAAAGTAAGATAAATGCATTTAATAGGGAAAAGGGTGGCTTCCTCCTGTTGATCAAATCAGGTGTTAACCAGATGAGTGAGTTAAGAAGGGCGTGAACCCTGACATGTAAAGATAGTGGCTCAGCTACTCCTGTTTCTAGAAGTTCTGAGTATTACCAAGTGAAGAAACGTCTAAACAGGGCTACAAAGCTAGTGGCATATATTTTCTTTTCTTTTTTTTTTTATTTTTTATTTTTTTCATATATTTTCAATTAATAAAACTGTACAGATTCCATGCCGTTAACACAAAATGTTTTAGATGAGATAACTGTTGTTCTAAAGTTATTTAAATAACATGTAAACAATGTTCCTTAATAGTTTGTTGCAAGCCTTGTGATCCAACCTGGGTACCCAAGTTGAATTTTGTCGGATGTGTGTTTTCTTTAACTGTTACTGTGTCTTTGTGGGTGGTTACAGGTTAGAAAAGATGTTCAAAAACTAAATTGGAGGCTCTTCCTGAATGCACAGGCCTGAGCCAAACTGCTCTTCAGGCTTTCTGAAATAAAGCTTAAAAAATGGTTCTTTCCTTTTTAATTTCTTTAATTTTTCTACATTCTAATTTTGCATGATGGCAAAGAAAGCAAGACTAAGCAATGTCACATGTACTGAAGGTGGTAGCTGATTATAAATAATGCCAAATTTCTGTTTGCATTGATTTATTTAGGGCCTTGGGGTCTATTGATCTTTCTCCTTCCATGTGTGTTTAATACCTGCCTCGTTCTTTGACAATCTGTAGGAAGGCAAGGTTGCACTGTCTAATAATTATGGCCAGGGCATTCAGTCAAGTAAGAATAATGTAAAAATCTTCTCTCTCAAATGGGCATCCTTAACTTATGTCTTTTAAAATACCACAGATTCCATGACTTATCTTCAAAATGATAATAAAAATATCCATGTATTAGGTTCTTATCGTGGTATTTTATATATGTGTGCATGCATGCTAAGACACTTCAGTCATGTCCAACTCTTTGTGACCCATGGACTTGTCTCAATTAAGTCACAAAGTAATCTCCCAAAGTAGATTTTACAATCCCTAACCTGGAATTTTAAAAGATCAGTACAAAGTCACACAGCTGTGTAGGCCTCTCTAATTTTGCAACTCAATTTCTTGATACTATATAGCCTTGGGTCCACTATTAATATGACTTGGCTTCATTTACCACGTAAGTTACAGCAGTGGCATTTGGTCCCTCTATCTGACATGGACAGTACAAATAATGTTAAAGTCTGATTCAATTTCAACCAGTCATTACATCACTGTTGTCTACATTGCTGCAGTTGCTAACTGCTTTCCATTTCTCCCTGACACTTCTCTATCCTAGATAAAAGTCTGTGGAAGGAAAGATGGATCCAGTAAGAAGGTGTAAGCAAGAATTCAATAAATGCGTGTTTAACAAATAATACAGGTTTTTCAGTTCTCCAGTCAAATTCAACAGAAAGTCATTGACTACCTGCGTATTGTAAGGTATGGTTTCTGTTTTTGAGTCCTTAAAATTTCAAAAAGAAACAAATGAAAACCTATTAGTAGCCAGCAGCCCTTCCAATTATTAATTTACAATCAGTTTTGAAAGGAGCTGAGTATATTGTGTCCTAATTTAAAAATGAACTATTGGCTATAGGCCAGTAAGCAGATAAGGCTGCTACTTGGAGGGTGAAATATGAGATGCTAAATAATAAAGGCTGAAGTACAGTGGAGCAGGCCTGAGGAAACAAGTAGCATGTCCATTTGAAATACTATTCCCAGCACCATTTGTTGAGTCTTTTCTATGCACTGGCCCTTCCCACCATGTCTTAATTGGCATGGTACCTTGTAAGGTAAACATTATTGTCTTCATTTTGCAGATGAGGAAATTGAGGCTTTGGTAAGCTGTCTAGCATCCCATTGTTAATACGTGGGTGAACAAGGATTTAATTTATGGTTTGTTTGATTTCAGGCTTCCATGTGGCTCAGATGATAAAGAATCTGCCTGCGATGCAAGAGACCCAGGTTAGATCCGTGGAAGATCCCCTGGGGAAGGAAATTGTAACCCACTCCCGTGTTCTTGCCTGGAGAATTCCATGGACAGAGCAGCCTGGAGGGCTATAGTCCCATGGGGTTGCAAAGAGTCAGACATGCCTGAGTGACTAACACTTTCACTTGCTTGATTTCAGAGAACTTGAGAGAGAAACAAAGATAGGATAATGATTTTTAAAGAACGAATCTCAATTTTTTGAAATCCTGTAGCAAGACTTGCCTTTATTGTGGTCTGTATCAAATTCGGTTTTGTTATTTCTGGCCTTCTTATATCACCCCTACTTAATTAAAAGCTCTATTTGGGAGTAGGAAGCACATGCAAACAATTTTTTTCCATTCTTCACAGGCCTTGTTCAGTGCCTGGGGCAAAGTAGATCTTCAAGGGAGGTATTTCATTTATTCCTCATATGTTTACTGTTTACTCTGGCCAAGTCCAGGAAAGAGGACAGGGCGTGCCCTCCAGAAGCCTCCAGCCCAGTGAAGAAGGAGGTTAAAGAAGCAAGGCTGTCACCTGGGTATGGATGCCTCTGAGAGGGGGAGGCAGAGACATCCATCCAGTTGGAGGGCTTAGCAAAGGCTTCCCAGAGATATCATCCGAACCCACTCCTGGAGCATCAGAAGGAACCAGGTGAAGAGAGCGGGGAGCACATCGCAAGCAGAGGGAACCAGCAGGAATGAGTGAAGGCCCTCCAAAGTGAGAGAGGCACATGAATGGCCTGTCCCAAGGAGCCCAAGTTATCTCGATCTTTCTGTTTGCATGTGGGGTGAAGGGACTGCTCTGGGCGGGTAGGGCAGGGGCAGAAGCGGACCAGCATGAGAGATGGTGGAGAGGTTCAGTAGGATCGTGTCCTATGCTAAAGTGCTTGTGCCATATCCTGACCATTCAGACAAGCATACATTTAGCAAGATGATCAGCTAGACAGCGGAGAACAGAAAGAAAGGGAATAAGACTGGTGGCAGGAAAGAAAACCAAGGAAGAGATCAGTGAAGCTGGAGTCGGGGAGCGGGGGCAGATCTTGCCTCCTAGAGAAGAGCAGGCCATTTTGTATGTAATTTGGAAGAAAGCACAAATATTTTATCGTTATTCTTAGAGCTGCCACCTCCCCCAATCTGTTTTCTCTCTTCATTAATTTGTGGGGACCACCTGGACTAAAACACTGAAGGAATCTTCACTTTGAATGAACTTGTGTTCAGGCATCCCAGTGTCGTTCCCAGAGCTGCATCGAGGCACTTTTTATCTTAACAATCTCTCTGTGGGCAGAGGTAACAGAATCACAGGAATGGATATCAACAACCCAAGTGGAATACCTCAGAAAGAAAGAAATATTATTTTTGCTGATGCACATATTTTATTTTGAAAAATCATGAGGATCTCTATTAGGAAATCATTCTTCCTTGGCATTGTGTTGCATGCTTAACAACACACAAGGTAAATATGCTAAAATTGGTGTCTTTTTCATGAAAACCACATAACTATAAAGCTCTTTGTTTTCATCCAACTGCTGAAAACATTTGTGTAGGCAATTTCAGTAAACATTTGGAGAATTGGAAGTGTTCTCTCCTACACATATGGTTCTTTATGAAGAGGTAATTTTTATCTATGTTCTACTCAATTGAATATTTATAAGTCTGTTTGGCCTCAAAAGTACCTGATCTCCCCCCACCAAAATACAATCGCCCTGTAAAACTAAAGTGAGATTTATTCAGTTACCCTTTAAGAACTTTGTGAGTTATTTTTGTTTCCTCGCTATGAATTTATTCCCAGTACAATCCTAAATTTGTCTAATTTGCTGTGTTATGGCAATTAGTCAATTCTCCCTTAGTTACCCAAATAATAGCCTTCTAAGTTTGAGGTTGTAAATCACTCATCCATTAAAAATGCCATTTCCTTGTACTGCAAATTCGATTCATTTAGAAGAGAAAAAACCATGGCATGGAATAGAATTATGCAATGTCATGGACACATTAACATTTGGATCAAAATTTTACATTGTGTCAGCCAGTAAACAGTATAAATGGTACAGATTTGCAATAAATAATTGTCTATTAATACTCCGGCATGCTGTAGCAAATTACAGTCGCACTTCAGTAAACACAGCTGTAGGTAGGCACCAGGGCCCAGGGAAGCAAGTGCCACGATTGGTTTGACTGGAAGCAGACCGTCATACAGGGATGCGGGCAGCTCTTTTCCGGCAAGGGGGAGCTCGGCTGTGGATGAAATGCCCGGTTTTGTAAATGCAGGAGGAAGACCCACTGGGCCCTTACTGCAGCTGGAACATGGGACGCCATAGAACCTATAGGAAGTGTAGGTACTGAACTCAACGAGGGTGTCCTTCATGTTTCCTAAAGGTGCAAGGGATGGCAGCACGTTTTATTAACTAGAAAACACTTCCTGATGCACAGGACTGACTTTGGGGGGAAATCAGCTTCTGGTCGGAGCGGCCACTATTTTGAATGTCAGTTATGGAGCCACTAAGGGACCACCCTGAAGCCAGGCTCTCCCCAGAGTCTGCCTTACGTGTGGCTAGATTTAGGTCCTCCTTCCATAACTCCCCTCTAGAATCTTCCTCACTGGACAATTGAAGAAACTAAAATCAATACCATTTTCAGTATTTGGCTTAAGGCTCTTAAAAGTGAAAGTGTTTGTTGCTCAATGTATCTGACTCTTTGTGACCTCATGGACTGTAGCCTGCCAGACTCCTCTGTCCGTGGGATTTTTCCAGCAAGAACACTGGAGTGGGTAGCCATTCCCTGCCCTACAAGGGATCTTCCTGACCCAGGGATTGAACCCAGGTCGCCTGCATTGCAGGCAGATTCTTTACCATCTGAGCCACAGAGAAGTCTTAAGCCTCTAAGTCCTGTCAAAATGCAAACAAAGTGTCGGGCATGACTGCTAAATAGATATATTCACATTTGTTAACATCTTGGTCTGCAGCAGATGATCAAATAGCCAAAATTAGTGTGCTGAGTAGGATGAGCTGGAGCTTGGGACAGGTAACCTTTCCTCCGGGAGAGGGGAGAATGAAATGTTGCTCAAAAGACATCATGCAGGTACAGGGCACAAGAAGCAGCAGGGGGCACTCAGAAAGGATAGGGAATGAATCACAAAAGTGACTAATATTTGTTCAGTTCATTTGTGAGAGCAAGTACTGCCACTATTATATCATCCCCATTTCCCAGATGGGAAAATGGAGGCCCAGAGATGTTAAGGAACCTGCTCATCATGAGTACCCAGCCAGTGTGATGATTATACTAAAGAATCAGGTGCCTCCAAAAGCTCATTTATCTTAGTTCATAATTTAACCCAAGACTCTGTAGGAATAATAGAATTTACTGATCTTAAGACCACATGGTTCAATTAATTGAAATTGTGACCCTTAGGAAATGTCTAAAATATTCTAGATTCAAGTCAAAAATTAAATTCCTTTTAAAATTTCTATTACTATCCTATTTAATATCACTCTGCTTATAAAGAAAAAAAAACTCCTCTACTTGCCTCCAAATTTAGTATGTATTTATTCTATACCTGTACATTTAAAATAAATAGGAAAATTAAAGCAGCCTTATATGTCATATTTTAACAGAAATATCAATGTCTTTAAAAGTTGATCATCTAGAGAAATATGATTTTTCTTGATTGAACTGAATGCTGTTTCCATCAAAATTATAAAAAAAATGGTATTGAGCACTTATTAAGTATAGGGCATTGTCCCAGATTTTAGAGGACTGCCTAATTTTGTTTTTCATGTCTACTAAAAGCTGAGCTTAATTTGTAGCTATTTCTTAAGAATGGGGAGCAGCTGTGACTGATTTATTTAAATACTTCAGAACATTTTAAAATTGTTTTTCTAATTCACCAGAGAATCATTAAATCCTTGTGGTTGTATACTCTCTTGAGCAGTATTAGTTTCTCTCTCATGTTTAGACAATTGCTGTGGTCTCATAGCTGTGTCTTTGCCAACAATAGCTACTTTTCTCTGCACACCACTAGACTAATCCTCATAAAAGTCATTTTTATGACATCATTCTCCTGCTCAAAACTTTCAGTGGTTCCTCACTTTCAGCCAGACTCTCGAGCTGGCATTCAAGGACTCTGCCGTCTGGGTACTGCCTATTCTTCAGTGCATATTTCCCACTGCTTCCTTTTGCAAACCCTCTGTGGCTGGCACACCCTCTGACCCCAAGAATGCTGCACCCTCTAGCCAGCATTTCATTTCATCAGCCCCAAGTGACTCTACCATTCTCTCCAGACCCCCTCCTACACACTCCCCACATCTTTGAAATTCTTTGTAAAATTATCTAAGCTCCTTTCCTCTCTAAAACCCACAATTTAACATTTGCCACAGAATGATAAAAAGTTTTAGAGCTGGCAGGGACATGAGTGGGGCCATTTATTATTATTTTTTTACAAGTCTCCTCTCAATCCTGATTTAGTGGAATTGCACTGGATTAAGGATGAGAAGACCTGACTCTACCATCTTTTCCACAGCTGACCTTGCGCCAGCCGCATGAGCTCTACGAGATTCAGTTTCCACATCTGTAAAATGGAGATATCTTACCTATCTGCTCCACAAGTTTGCTTTGAATGTCAAATGTGATCATGCATAAGAGAGTGATTCATAAATTATAAAGAACTAAGTGCTGTTAACCATTTCAGGTGTCCTGGTATACAGCATAGCCCTCACGTCTGCCTCACCCTATCCATGTAGTTGGGTGGAGCCAGTGAGGACTTAGCAAATACTCTTAAAAAAGATGTTCCTCAATTCAAGGGTATGTCTCTCAATATTTAAGAGAATTTCACGTATTGTTCATTTTATCCCCTTCAGATGGCTTTTGGGGTTGTGGAAATTTCTGCCTCCTCTTTCTGCCATATTGGAACTGGCAAGATTTCTCAAATCAGCAGGCTCCACCTGGTGCTTAGAGGTATGACCTTAATCTTTAACTGTCTTTCTCCCATAGAAAATGGTAAACAAATCTTTGTTGGAAAAATGAATGAATATTCACTTCTTATCTTTCAGTAAGAATATGATAACTTTTGGTTATTTATATTTACACTTTCAAGTACATCTACTCATGTTATTTCCACCACATTCCTCAAATACACCTATCCTCAGTGCTAAATGTTCCAAACATATAAACACTATCGTAAGTATGGAAACCATTCACTGATTACTTTTCACATTTCCTTGCTGGATGTGTATGCTTTAGAAGGCTTAAAAAGATGATCTGTCTGGTCGAGAGGCTGTTGGTCCTCAAAATGTTCTCATCTTTTAGCACTGAAACTACAGTAATGATTTGCTTCATTTGTGCACTGCACACCAATGACATGAGCTAATTGCATATCTACTATGAAATAATGTCTATTATCACATGCATAACTACACATTAACTCCATTGGAAGCACTGGTAATTACACAGTATGTTACATTAATGCCCCTGTGTTATCATCTGATTGCCATATCATTCATTCAAGTGACCTCTGTAAATCTGTTTCCACCATCACTTCCTCATTCTGGGCCTCTTTATGGCACTTTATAGATTATTAAGAAAACAATCCATTAATCAATTAAACTATATGGTTAAAACTATTTCTGGAAAGGAAGATCTGAAATGTGATCTATTGCATTTCTTTGATCTGTTTTTCATGACTTCTCCTTTACTTGATATACACACACAACTATAGATAGAGCTATGTTCCATTTCTTTTTGTGTGAGATTAGAACTGTTTTCATTTTGGATAGAGACACAGAAAGCTTTTGATTAAAAATTCCTTTTAAATTGGTCTGGGTCACAAACAGAATCACAGCCTAAACATGTTTAAGTTCACCCTGAAAAGTGTCAATCAGATTTTCACACCAACATGCTTAAGAGAGACAAGTTCACATTTGCAGCTGAAACCTGAGTTTTCTCCTAGTCAGTTTGCATCTATCTGGTTACACCAACCTGGAATTTTCTACTATCAGCCTAATCAGACCATCCCCTCTTCTTACAAATTCTGCTTTCAACTGCAAAGCAACTCCAGCCCAAGAGATGAAAAACCATCAGCATTTTCATAGTTAATGACAGGGCTACAAAACAGAAAGTAACAGCAGGAATCTGAAGCCAGTGCTTTTATTGGACTAACTAACGATATAAATAAAATGGTCCCTGACTGAGCTTCAGAGAATCACTGTCTCTTTATCAGGCTATAGAAAACAGATCCAGGAGGGCAATAAATACGGCACATAACAGAGTGGAATTAAATGATTAGGCCTGAATTAACACCCTGTTTCTGAGCCTCACTTAGTGTTCCATGGCCCCAATGAAACACTGCAATTCACAAATGCTCAAGGCCCATTTAATTTTTATTTCAAGCTAGTTCAGAAGAAGGGATTACCTATAACTCCCCCCTATTCCATTGTATAACTCTTGAGGTAACAACACTGATCCTGTCTAGATAACTGTGGGGAAAATAGAATGGGCCATAAGAATCACAGTGTCTATACAGAACCTTGCCTCTAAGAAACCACATTCATTAAAAGGGACTAATTCCTTGTCCCTGTGAAAGTGACAAGGCTACCTCTGATGGGAAATTAATGAATTAATTAAATCAAACCTGATTATTTTCCATGGTATTAACAACATAACAATATTAGTCCACATTTTTTTTTTTTTTTTTTTTTTGCTTTTTGAAGTGTGACTTTAGCATGGCAAAGAACCTAAGTCCTGACTACACAATGGAATTTAGTATCACCTTGGAGGCTAATACATGGTGGCCCCATTCCCCATGATGCCATACAATATAAGGTGAGTTCAACATAAACCCTCTATGAAGGAGATTCTGTTCTACACTTTTCCATTTATATTAACTCAATGACTCTAGACATTAGAGGACTTCACTACACCAGTGAAGTACTTAGAAGATGAAATATGCACCAGATGAAACTAAGGTATAAAAGCCACTTTGAGGGGCAACCGGGTGGCTACGGCGGATCCTTGCGCGGCTCGAGGTCCATGGGCATGAGCCGGGCGCGACTCCTTTGTGATGGTTTGAGCGGGAAGTTTGCAGTTGGGCTGGCTTTGGACTGGGAGCGGGAGGACCCAGGTGGTGTGGGTGTGACCTCAGTGTCAGAGGAGCAGACAGAGGTCGGGGCTATGAGAGGTGTGAAGGCTAAGAAAGGAGATGAGTGAGGATGTACCCCGATTCGGACTCACGGGGAGGACCAGTTCCCTGTTGGAGGAAATCCCACTAAGTGGGTACTGGAGGCGGTAGCCCCTGGCTCACGGGAATCGTCATCCCCGCCGGGAAGGAACTTGCGTGCTATTTCTGTGGTCCCCAGAGAATTCGGTGCTGAACGTGTGTTTGTGCGCGCGCTCCAAGACTGGAACTTTCAAGGCCTTCTGAAAGGGAAAGGTGTTTTCCAGCACTGCGCCTCTCCGCATGGATTATGGACTCATTATCGCCCAACTTTTCCTCCACTAGGGCTTGGTGTGTGCCTTGCCTAGTTTCACTTGATACTCTTCAGGAATTATGTAGAAAAGAAAAGCTCACATGTAAATCGATTGGAATCACCAAAAGGAATCTAAACAATTATGAGGTGGAATACTTGTGTGACTACAAGGTAGTAAAGGATATGGAATATTATCTTGTAAAATGGAAAGGATGGCCAGATTCTACAAATACTTGGGAACCTTTGCAAAATCTCAAGTGCCCATTAGAACTTCAGCAGTTCTCTAATGACAAGCATAATTATTTATCTCAGGTAAAGAAAGGCAAAGCAATAACTCTAAAAGAAAATCACAGAGCCTTGAAACCTGCTGTTGCTGAATACATTGTAAAGAAGGCTAAACAAAGGATAGCCCTGCAGAGATGGCAGGATGAACTCAACAGAAGGAAGACTCACAAAGGAATGATTTTTGTTGAAAATACCGTGGACTTAGAGGGGCCCCCTTCAGACTTCTACTACATTAATGAATACAAACCAGCTCCTGGAATCAGCTTAGTAAATGAAGCTACCTTTGGTTGTTCATGCAGAGATTGCTTCTTTGAAAAATGTTGTCCTGCTGAAGCTGGAGTTCTTTTGGCTTATAATAAAAATCAACAAATTAAAATCCCACCTGGTGCCCCCATTTACGAGTGCAACTCAAGGTGTCAATGTGGACCCGATTGTCCCAACAGGATCGTACAGAAAGGTACACAGTATTCACTTTGCATCTTTCGAACTAGCAATGGCTGTGGCTGGGGTGTAAAAACCCTTGTGAAGATTAAAAGAATGAGTTTTGTCATGGAATATGTTGGAGAGGTAATCACCAGTGAGGAAGCTGAGAGACGTGGGCAGTTATATGACAACAAAGGAATCACATATCTCTTTGATATGGACTATGAATCTGATGAATTCACAGTGGATGCAGCTCGATACGGAAATGTGTCTCATTTTGTGAATCACAGTTGTAACCCAAACCTTCAGGTGTTCAATGTTTTCATTGATAACCTCGATACCCATCTTCCCCGAATAGCATTATTTTCCACGAGAACTATCAATGCTGGAGAAGAGCTCACTTTTGATTATCAAATGAAAGGTTCTAGAGATGTATCTTCAGATTCTATTGACCACAGCCCAGCCAAAAAGAGAGCTAGAACTGTGTGCAAATGTGGATCTGTGACTTGCAGAGGTTACCTCAACTGAATTTTCAGGAAACAGAACTTATGACGATTATAGTGTTTTTTCTAATGTTAACATTTTAAAAGTATTTTGGACTTTTTTCATATTATCAAGATTATACACTACGATGATTTATAATTCATCTTTCAGACTATTGGCCAAATGCATTACTGATACTTTTGAAGAGAGGCACATAGGGTCACATACACTAATTCTAAATATACATATTCAGTGGTTAGATACCAAACATGAAAGGAAAACTATTTGCAAATCAACAGATATATAGTTGGAAGTCTATGTGAATATAGAGAAATGCCTCCTTCAGTGTTTGTTAAACTGATGATGTAACAGTTGCTAAGACTGAACATTCAATTTGCCATACACCTTGAATTTAGAGAAATAGAGTTAATTCATATTGGACAAATACACAAGTTCTATTTTTGTTATTGTCATTCCTGTTTACCTACTTACAACTCACTTGTATTTGAGACAAATAGGTGATACTGAATTATACTCTATTTTCTACTTTCATTAAAACATTGGTATCTTAATGATATAAAAAAAATAAAATAAAAGCCACTTTGAATACCTGTGACTTGAAATGGTGTATATGATGGAGGTATATTTATAAGGTAAGGTACTCAGGAGTTGAAAGGTAAGGGAGCTTGCAGTATTGAGCACTTACTAGATGCTTAGTGCTCGACTCTTCTCTCATTTGGTCCTTACAACATCCTATAAAGTAGGTATGATAATCCCCATTTTATGATTAAGGAAATTCTGGCTCAAGTAGTAGTGTGTATCTGCCCAAGTTCACAGAGAAGGTGTGACATTCAAATTCAGTTATAGCTGATTCCAAAGCTGTACCTTTCCATCAGTACTATGGTGTCCCTTGCTTAAGACTGCTAGTCTCACTAGAGATTTGACTTAGAATCTTCTAGAATAACCAGAGAGGCCAGCCATCATGCTGGGAGTCCTGAAGGGTAGAGAAAGAATCAAAGGGTTTTGGCTCTCTATGGTGAGAACATTTTTTTAATGAAGTTCCACAGCAGAACATTTTTTTAATGAAGTTCCATGGGATCCAGACATTTAACCAATTGAGGAACTCTTCCCTGGAAAGTCCAGCCCCCATCTCTTTGAGAGAGATAAGCTTCATCTAAATTATTTCATCTGATTGATGACTGTCATTTATAACTATTGCTACTTCTCTCTCGGGTATTCCTTTGGAAAATGTGTATAAGTTCATCACATATTCTAATGTATTGTCTATAGATTATAAGATAAAGTCACGCATGTATCTGCTGATACTTTTTAAGTTGACCTGTCTTTATGCTTAGAAATGTCTCTTAATAGTAGGCTTCCCTGCTAGCTCAGATGGTAAAGAATCTGCCTACAATGCAGGAGACCTGTGTTCCATCCCTGGCTTGGGAAGATCCCCTGGAGAAGGAAATGGCAACCCACTCCAGTATTCTTGCCTGGAGAATTCCACGGAAAAAGATGCCTGGTGGGCTACAGTTCATGGGGTTGCAAAGAGTTGGACACGACTGGGGGACTGTCATTCACTCCCCTGGAAAGTAGTTGAACCTGACTATCCAAGTTTGCTTCAGATTGTGAGTTACTGACTGAATAGAATCCAGGATTTAGCTGTTATTGTCTCCTCAAGAAGCACCATGACCCTTGACTGGAATAGAGAAGGAGGATTCTTCCACATTCTCAGGAATATGGAGCCTGACCATACCCAAGTTTTCCCTACGAGTCAGCTCATTATAGCATATAGTGGTGTACCTGCCAGTTCGGGAGGGATCAAACCTTCTCTTCCTTGATATTTTTGGACAAAATTACTGTAATCCTAACTCAAGTATATGCTTGAGTACCTTCAATAAAACACACTAACACACACATATTTCTCTCATAAAGGAATTTTCATGGACTGGAATGAGCATTGAAGATTACATTGTGAAGCTGCAATAATGATTTTTTTGTAAAGATGATCACTAGTAATTTACTGATGATAGATTCACTTCAGCTTAAGAATGTTGAACTGTGTCTATCTGTTAAATTATGATTAAATACTTAATAGGCAGAAAAGCATCTAATTTCATGTTCTATGCAATATCCTTATACATTATTAGTACCCAATAAAGTAATTAAAATGCTTTTGACACTCAATTAATGTTACATGGTAATAATTACATCTGTTCCCTTATAAGTGATGAATTGCTTGAAATTTTGTTTTGAGAAAAGATCTTTGTTTACCAAAAAGAGTTATTAAAATGGTTTCAGTGAGTTTAAATTATTGATTTTTCATTCCTTGACCAGTAGTTCTTAAGAAGCAAAGGTCTTGATTATAACAGCTCATATCTGTGTCTCAGCTTTCGTGATTGTTCTTGGCTAAGGTTTTTAAAAATAACAAGACCCCTGATATCTTCTGGTCTAGACTTAGACAGAATCCCAGGCTTTCCCTTGACTTTCACTTTTCTATTGTAATTAAAGTGAAGTGAAATCTGTCTCCACTGTGTCAGCAATAACAGCCAGATTATGTCTTTGAACTAGAGTCCTTGTCTGCTTGACACCACAACAGACTATGGCTTCAAATACCTTGTTTGGTTGAGCATTTGGTTGAGCAACCTGAGCATTCTCTATCTCCCCTGACCCGATTTGCTTATTTAAGTGGCTATTTGAAGACATAACTTCAGTTTTAAAAATCCATGTAAAAATGAATAAAACTTGGAACAAAGTAATGGACTACCAGTGTGTAAATAATAACAAAGAATGGTTCCTTTAAAATGGTAAAATATCTCATTTATGAGTGAATGGCTAATCATGGTAGAGACTACAGTGCCATCGTTTTTTAGCTGTCTGACTTTTCTGTGACTTAGTTTCTTCACCTCATGTCAGTATTGTAACACCTATGGGATTGTCATGGAAATCAAAGGACATAAGAAATGTGAATTGTACTCTAGAAAAAACATAAAATGGCATGCAAGTACGAGGTACTTCTACAAATAGTTCTCAGTAAAAAAAACTGACAAGGATTTTAAGTTCATATCCTTAATATCTCATTTTTTATTTCCCATTGATAAAACCCCTGCCCCTCTGGCCTTTTTTTCAGATCTTATAAACTTGGACCTCCTTAAAATAATTAATCACTGATCCCATGAATTTTAAATCCGTGATTTCAAACTGCAAAGCTGCCTCTAGAATCATGCTTCCTGACCATCTTCATTTCTTCAAGGTCTAAACCCTTTCATCTGAGTTTGATAACATTTTTTTCTTTTGACCTGGATTTTGCAGAAATAAAACTGTCCAGGAAACTATTTTGTCAGACCTTCTACTTTTCTGATCTGACACTAGAGAAAAGCTATCTTCTCAGGCAAATGTACAAATCTCTGTACCTCAGGCCAAATCTCAGCTCAAAGTTCCTCTTTATTATATGAGACTTATTATAATCATGATTTGAACCCATTCTGTTCACCTACAGTATTTATTTACCTGTTTATCATTTATCTACCTTCTCTGATATGTCTGTTCCACAAGAGAAGAGACAGTGCTTGTCTTTTTCACCACAGTCCTCTGGGCATAGAATACTTTCTGGACCACAGTAGAGGCCCAATAAATTGTTGACTGACCAGATGAATGGCTATAAATAGAAAAGGTCACATTTGATATCACTAAAGCATTTAGGTCTTAATACCATTTTCTCGTTCCTTAAATAAAAACTTGACATTTTTTCTAATCCCTCACAATAAAAATTTCATCAGTGAAGTCTTTAGCAGTATTAATTCCTTGCTTCTGTCACTGTCTTTCTCAGGGCCTGAGGCTGAACCAAACATGACTGAGGTTTTCAAAAAATATTTTTTTAATATAATGTTAAAATATACTCACTAGGGGAAGGCTCATAAAATTCAACTTCAGCCACAGTCTGGACTATGGGTTGTCAAGTGCTGCATAAATAAATCATTAAGTCATTTTGGCATCCTGTGGGCCAGAGGAATAGCTCCCTCAGTATATTTAAAGAGATTATGATTCAGAAAGAAACAACAGCAAAGTGAGTGATTAAATGTGTCTTCTCATATTATTCTTCTACAGTTTGGACAGGTTCTTTGAAGTGGTAATTGTCCATTTTACCAAGGGCAGAATTTTTTTTTTCTCTTTAATTGAAATCCCTTGTGGAGTGAAAGAATCTATTCCAATATCCACGGCAAATGCCTCCACCTACTTTGCAACTATTCGTGCACTTGAAAGAGGAAAATACAACCCAGCAGTCAGAAGAGTGGGTTTCAAGGACAGCTTGTGGCTATGTACATGTAGCACAGATTCAGACAAGTCGAGCCTAAACGAAAGAATCATGGAGGACAGTGGAGAGATCTTTGTGATGCAGGAGTCTGGGGTGGGGACTGTTTGATGGCTAGATTATGTATCAGCAGCCCAGGGAGGGTATCCAGACTAGAACTCACCTATGCTTTTCTCTCTCTCTCTCTCTCTCTCACACACACACCGTGACCATCTGCTTCCCTGGTCCAGTCTCCCCTGCCAATCCAATCCAGCTTGCTCAACTGCTCAATGCAATGGCCTTCGGAAATTTGCCAGAATGAAGAACACAATAAAAACGATGTGATGTGTTTCTGAATCCTTCCCCTGACCTCAGAAACGAAAAGGAAAACCAGTTCTGAGGTTTGCAGAAAGCTCTTTTTCATAAAGATAAACTGTGTAACACTCAGGGCCAGTGGGGGCAAAATTGCTGCCTGTCTTTTCAGAAGAGATGATTAAGATGGTGCCCCTGCTGTAAGAAAGTACAAAGGCCGACTCATTCAGAGGAACACCTCCAGATCTGATGTATGGGGTACCTGTGGGACACACAGTCAGACACAGAAACATCAAGCAGGCCCGCTTGTACCCCCCTAGATCTGAATGCATGCATATGTGCACCGCCACACACACACACACACATACTCAGCAATCTCCTTCTTGACAAACATTCCTTTTTTGCTGCTTTTCTTACGTGTAGAACCATGGCCCCAGATTGAAAAATCATGCTGTGTATTTACTAAAACCCAGGCCAGTTCAATTGTTACCCTCAGGAAGAAATTTCTTTTTTTTTTTTTTTTTTACTATCTGTATCTGTCTTAGTCAATAGCTGATAGACCCTTCTTGGGTTATTAACCAGTTAGTTTTTCCCAGAAAGGAGGTGATTAGCTTCTAACATTACTCAGGGTGTCAGGATTTGCAGGTACCAGATTCTCTCATTCTAGTTTATTTTTCATTTAATCTTCAGATTTTTCCACTCCAGCTACCAGCCAGCTTCAACTTAGTATTAACTGTGGCTCCTGGTGGTGGTGGTCTTTGCGGGGGAGGTGGGTAACAACTCAATAACCGACATAATGATGACAGAAGTGACCAATTTTGCATTAACCCGCATCTAGGGCGCCAAGCTGCCAAAAGCCAGAAACAGTAAAATAGATTCCAGGCAGTTACAGGTTAAGGATCATTTGCATAAATTAGCAAATTTTGCAAATGAATTCATCTAGTGAGAAGTAAGACACGGGACACTGCATTTTAATAATTGACATTCCACATGAAATGCAATGTTCTTGAGGAGGAAATTGAGCTCCAGGTTGCTATTAGAGCCAGCGGAGCAGCACAAGTGGAAAGAAATGCCATCCCCCATTATGTGAGTTACGGCTCCTGCATAACAACCACCGCATTCTGATGGACTTCTTTTAATAAAAGTACTTGTGCGCTCACCGAGAGGAAGAATCGCCACGAATCTACTCATCAGCAGTATCGAACAGGAAATGAAAATAAAGAGTTCTTTAGGATGCGGCCAGTAACTCTTTACATTCTCTTTTCAAAGTCATCTTTCATTTTCCGTTTGGTTTGGCAACCGCTCCCCACCTCCATCCTTTCCAGTTTTATGAAACACTTAGGAGATTATTTAAAATATACAGAGTGTGGGTAAATATTTTTAATTATCCAATTTGTAAGTTGTCTCTCATCCTGTTGCTTAAATTACAAATAAAGATAAGTGGGCAGTTTTGCTGCCTCCTTCTGGCCTAATTTGTTTAAGAACATGCCACATCACAAATATTGGTGGGAATGCCAAATGAATGCCTTTCCTAAGGTGTTAGCCAGCCAGCCAAAGTCAGGGTATCCAGAATGTCGGAAGTACAAACTGCTCACATGTGCAGTCCAAGAGCTGGAAACAAGTCCGCCCTTAATAACTGTTTCCAGGCATAATTTATAATTAACATAAAATGAATTAAATCACTCCACTGGATAGACTTTTTTTCAAGTTCATGTAGAGTAAGTGTGTCATATCAATTAATTCTCAATGAACTGCAGCAGCCAATAAAATTTCTCCCAGACACTGGTAATAATCCAAGATATTGATGGAAGAGGTATCATTATTAATATGGGTATGAGCCTCAAATCATGTACAGAGAACAGAGTTCCTTCTGTGGAAAGGGAACACAATTATTGCTGGCTGCTTTGTTGTTCCTTCCAATTTGTTAAGCTTTCTGTCTGTTCTTACTTTTCACACTGATAGCCTTTTAATTTTGTCTGCACAACTAGATTTCCCTAGTGGAGCTGTCTGTTTTCACGGGATAGCTAATCTGAAAAAGTTAATACACATGAACAAATTAAACAGATTCAAATAGAAAGGATGGACTATATTGCCCATATAATTGAGACATTTTCAATGGCTTTTTACATGTTCACAGCCACAAATAATATAATTATATATATATATATATATATATATATATATATATATAAAATGAATGCAACCAGATCATCTGGCTGTGGAATTCAAACAGGCATCTTAATTGCTATTTAGGGGGAAGTTTCCTTTTTCTTTTTTTCCTTAATTAACCAATTAACTTTGGTACTATATAGATAAAGCCCCAAAGCCCAACATGTCTTTGTTGATAATATGTAATTATAAAACAAAGGAACCTATGGCCATCTGATTCGTCACTTCTGAGCTGTTTTAAATGACACTTTCCTGATTCACCTTGCTCTTCCTAAACAGTAACACCTGTTAACCATAAATGTTTATGATTTTATGTGCATCTTTCTTTCACCTAGGGAATACTCCTTGCTCTCAGGTTAAATAAGTTTGATCGCCGTAGAGGACAATCTTTTGTCTGTGTCTTCCTCGGCACGCTCACGGCAATATCAAATGAAGGGATCCTGACGAGCCTGTTGGCACGTGAGATGAGCTGCCGTGGCTCTTCCAATAAAGGGTATGTTCAGACGTGGCTTATTTATAGACCAATAAAGAGAAATTTCCACTGTTCTCTTCAGCAGGCTGAGGATAAATAGCTCTTCCATGTCTAACATTTAATGTTCATAGACAAAAAAACAACTCCTTTGAATATGAAACCCCTTTCCTATGAAGGGGAGAAATCGTTGACTATGAAACAATGGAGGGTTCAGATATAATCTTTCCCATTTTAAAACTGTTTTACTGGATTTTGTTTTCCCTAAAAGAGGCATTGTAGACTTAATTTGGTTCCTGGACGAAGCATCAACTCACATGCTCTGAGAATTTTCTGTATAACCTGAGAGCTTAGGGCTCCACAGAATGAAATCGGAATAGCACCAAATGCCCTCTGACGAGGCTGTTACTGCTGGGTTGAGTATAGCAAACGCTTTCTGTTTTCACATTCTAGAGCGAGGAACTGCATAAATTATCCCTAATTCTTGATTTTGTGATGAAGTAGCCATCTGCTCTGATAGTACGCTGACAATGATATAGGAGTGAACACTCTGTGCTTGGTCTACTGCACAGAAAAGGACAATAGGACATATTTTAAAATGTCAGGATCCATCAGAACCATATTCAGGAAAGTTCACATTTATGAAAATAGATAGCGTTGAAGATATATCATGATGCAAATCTAATCATGGCTACTGGGCAGCTGAATTAAATTAAGAGCAAATCTGAATGTTTCCAATTAAAAATGTGTTATTCCTTTTCCTGCTGTGTTTGCCATGTCTGTAAAAAAAGATGCTTTCTTATACTTCTTTTGGGATATTGTATCACAAAAACTGTTGGCCTGCCTCTCCCTCTGCTTTGACACATGTATGTGGAAATCTTAGACTGTACATGTATGATGACTTTGGCTGGTTCCAGTCAGTTATCAGTGAAAACTGTGTTCACTACTACATATGTGGTAAGGAAGATGTATCACTGGTGTGGAGACTATTGAGAAATCACAAGTGTGTGAGCACACAGTATATCAACAGATTAGTGAGAGGTCTGTTTTCAGTGGCCCCCTTTGAATTTGTTCATCATCCATTCATTCACTCCATATTGAATTCTAAGATGAAAATCTAATCATGTATTGTCCTGAAATGAAGCCCACAGTGACTTGGCACTGACTCTGGAAGCAAATCAAGCCACTGTCCATTTCCCCAACCTCACATCCCACTCCTCCTACCCCCTGCGGTGTCACGAGAGCCAGACTCAACCACTTGCACCTTACCTTTGTCTCCCAGAAGATAGCCTTCCACCAGGGGGTCTTCCCACTTCCTTTATTCCAATCTCCATCTAAATTAACAAGATTTTCTGCTTCCTTTCTAAAAGCTGTCTCAAAGGTAAACCAGGCCCTTGTCAAGGAGCCTTGCCCTCCAGTCCGTAGTCTGCTTCGTGTCCTTCCTCCAGACATGCAAGAGATTAGCTCTTGATTGTCTTACCCACTTTGAGAAGAGTATCCTCACTCTCCTGCCTCTCTGAGCAGTGCCTTTCAACCCTGGATTCCCTTTGGAAGGGAGAGCTTTGCTTCTTCCTCAGAATATTCCTAGAATTTCATGCCTGGCACCAGGAAAAACCTCTTATTCAAGTGAAACCCTGCTTCCTGCCCACAGACTGTGTGTCTTTGACCTTTATCACCCAAACAGAAAAATAATACTTTTACCAAAAAATAATCTTCATATCCATACAACAAGAATAACTTATAAAAAGTGAGGGAGAAGGAATTATTTTATGAAACAGTTATATTCTGCTTACATATGTCTAATCATAAGCATGGATGCTATATATACATTTAAATATGTTTCATTAAACAGGCACTTTTAAAAAATAGTGACATTGAAAGAGCCTGTATTTTCACAGAATCAGATGCAGTAAGTTTGCATCACTTGCTCAGAATGCTGAAAACTCCCTGAATCAAGCAGGTGCTGTTCACTTTTCACCCATGTGCTCCCATCCCACGTGATGGGATCTGGGCAATGGGCCATGAACAAGAGGCACTCCTGGGTTGAAACATTCAGGAATCAGTGGGCAATGCTCTGACTCTCTTTTCTCCCACCATTATAGAAAGGAAGGCATGTACTGAGGTGGCAGGTCCAAAGGATACAAACAGCCTGCATCTTTGTGTCCCAGTATGGAAGGTGAAAGAGGAGAGTGAAAAAGTTGGCTTAAAGCTCAACATTCAGAAAACTAAGGTCATGGCATCCAGTCCCATCACTTCCTGGCAAATAGATGGGGAAACAGTGGAAACAGTGGCAGACTTTATTTTGGGGGGCTCCAAAATCACTGCAGGTGGTGATTGCAGCAATGAAATTAAAAGACGCTTACTCCTTGGAAGAAAAGTTATGACCAACCTAGACAACATATTAAAAAGCAGAGACATTACTTTGCCAACAAAGGTCCGTCTAGTCAAGGCTATGGTTTTTCCAGTAGTCATGTATGGATGGGAGAGTTGGACTATGAAGAAAGCTGAGTGCTGAAGAATTGATGCTTTTGAACTGTGGTGTTGGAGAAGACTCTTGAGAGTCCCTTTGACTGCAAGGAGATCCAACCAGTCCATCCTAAAGGAGATCAGTCCTGAGTAGTCATTGGAAGGACTGATGCTGAAGCTGAAGCTCCAATACTTTGGCCACCTGATGCAAAGAACTGACTGATTTGAGAAGACCCTGATGCTGGGAAAGATTGATGGCAGAAGGAGAAGGGGATGACAGAGGATGAGATAGTTGGATGGCATAACCAACTCAATGGACATGAGTTTGAGTAAACTCTGGGAGTTGGTGATGGACAGGGAGGCCTGGCATGCTGCAGTGCATGGGGTTGCAGAGTCAGACACGAGTGAGTGACTGAACTGAACTGATGGAAGGCAACTCCCTTGAAGAGTTAGATGACTCACATTAGGATTTAGCACGAACAAGAAATAAACCTTTATTATGCTAAGTAACCGGGACTCCAGGGTTATATTTCCACCACATCAGAGCCCATGCTACCTTGACATAAACATTTCATTATCTCAGATGCCAACATACACAGAATATGGAAAGATATTTTAAAATTGATTGAGGTATTGATATAGGGAATCATACCAACTAATGTCAGTTTTTATTAAGATTCAGTTCATCTTATCTGAATATACTAGAGACAAGGAGAACATCAATAACTAGCCTGAAAGTGTTCGATGCAGGCATATTATTTAAATTCATGTGAACTTTTATCACTGGAACTCTAGACAGGTTAAGAAGTTGGACTCACACCAAGAACACGTGCATTGCAGCAAATCATTTTGAAGACTCAATAGAAGCTTTAAATATAGGTTATGTAAAAATGAAACCTTTTACATCTAAATTTGATTTAAGCCCAGCAGTTCAAAGAAGATTTAGGGTACAATTTGTCTGATGGAACTGCTTGAGGCACAGATCTATTCAGTTTTGGAAAATACATTACATATTGAAGAGACTGCTTTCCTTTCTATGGTGGATATATAATCCACATTTAGCCACTCATCATCAAATTCTTTATCTTTGGAAAGTTGAGCTTGAATATCTTCTCTTTGTTGCCCACTATTAATTGCTTGCAATTTACCTGCCTCCCCACATCAGCCTTAAAATATTGAACCAACAAGACAGAAGTAGTTACAGTTTTCAGGATGTTTCTTTGCCTTCTGTGTTTGCTTTTTTTTTTTTAAACAGAGTAAACTCCTAAAAATGTTTTTTATAAAAACTAAGTAGTTGTTGTGTGTTGGGAAGATGGATGAAGATGGGATGGGAAAGGAAGAGGGATTGTATCAGAAAATCTAAGATTTGTTATTGTAATTAAACATTAAATTTGGCTCTGAGTTTCTTAGTAGTCAAAGTAAGGGGGCAACCTGGTAAGTTTTATAGTTTTGTTTCAATTTCGACAAACATGATATTAACAGCAAGAGTTACTGGTTGGTTATTTTGAAATATATTTTTTTAGCACTGCTTGCTTCCCTGGTGGTTCTAGTGGTAAAGAACCTGCCTGCCAGTGCAGGAGACATAAGAGAAACATGTTTGATCCCTGGGTCGGGATGATCCCCTGGAGGAAGGTACGGCAACCCAGTCCAGTATTCTTGCTTGGAGAATCCCCAGGGACAGAGGAGCCTGGTCGCAAAGAGTCAGACAGGACCGAAGCAACTTAGCACACATGCACACATCCTGCTGAACTAGAGGAGGTTGTTACAAGTTTTATCTCCATGAAACTAAATTAATTTACCAGGTGAGTGAAATTAGCTCTGAAATTCTTTTTGAATGCTAAAATGAGGAAATTCTATCTGAGAAGTAGAGAAACAAATTTAGTAGAATAGGGACTCCACCATTCACAATGATACATAAAGATTTTTTCCTGGACTGTTTTTCCACTGAAGTCAAGCAACCCTTTGCATTTGTGTGAATGGTTGTTGGCAGATTCCATCAAGAGAGAGTTCTGCAGGGTCTACAACTATGTAACAATATTGTAGTACTGGGGGAAATAGCTCACTCTGATGTTAAAGGGAACGTTTCCTTACACGGGCGATTAAATCCCAAAGTCTTTATTGACCAAGTCAGATGCTGCTGCAAGCTGTTCAAGTATATTTTTCATAAAGAAAGTTGCTGCAGCACATTTCTTTGTGCTGTCTTTGTGGTGTCTGCTGAGGCCATCTTATTTAATTTTGTTGGCTGTTGTGGGCTTCCTGGTAGTATTCGCAAATCCAGGAGAAGAAGCTGAGCTACCCAGTCACCAAACCCAGAGCACACAGTGTCTATTTCAACTCTATTATTCCTCATATATAATTAGCAGGGGCGCCCAGCCCAAGAGTTGGATCACAGATGATCACCTACAAAGTGGCATCTTTGCCCCATCCTAAACTACAGACCGAGTTTTACCACTGCTACTGCAGAACACTCTCAGCTCTGACTGGGCAGTGCACTCCATGGGGCCCAAAGTCCAGGAAGTCAGTACATCAGTCTTTGAGCTTGAGTTGACACCAGTGCCAGCTTTATTCACACCCCATAGAAATTGTTGACAGTAAGAAGCTGACTGGATTTAGAGACCCTTTCTGAGCAAACTTGCTTTGTGGGTTTGTGAAAAGTGACCCACCCAGGGATTTGCCTGGTGCCATGACTGGGTGGTCACCTTTGGCTACTCCTCTCTCTATAGCTCCCCCAGAGCAGAATGGGGAGTGGAGACTATAGGAAATGTAGGTGAGTCTTAGGTTCAGTTCTCTGAGAAAGAGATTCAGAAACGTCAGTTTTCATGGAGAGGGTTCATGGGTGAGCATTCCTGAGAGCCATACCCGTAAGGGAGTGGGGGAAGGAGGACTGGGCAGAAGGGGAAGTTGAGTGTGTTGGGGTTGCAACAGGAGTCTCTGATGAGCCTACAAGGAGACCTGGAGCTGGGATGGCCATATTGAAGCAAGGATGCTGGACTATGTGCCATTTCTGGCCAGACATTAGATGTCAGTTGTCCCCGAGGAGCACTGGTAACCTTGGTGAGGCAAGGTTCCTTTGGTCAGGGCAGTTCCTGAGGAGAGTCTCAACCATGAGCTGGCAGCAGACAGCATTCCTGGCGACTGTGGGAAATGACATCATGGTCCAAAAGGAGGGATCCAGATGGCACACCACACCATTTACTATACCCTCCTAGCAGACCTATAGTAAAGTATCCTAGTACTTTCTTATGGACAATCAGCTTCAGAAATATTAAATGGAATGGTACATGTATGGGAGAAAATAAGCACTTGAATCTTGATCCAAACTTTTACAAGGATATATACAACAAAAGGCTAGTTGTTATTCTTAAGTTTGTTTTACAGAAGTATAGTTGATTGACAATGTTGTGTTAATTTCTACTGCACAGCAAAGTGATTCAGTTATACACATATACACATTCTTTTCACATTCTTTCCCAAAATGGTTTATCATAGGGTATTGACTGTAACTCTCTGTGCTATACAATAGGTCCTTGTTGTTTATCCATTCTCTATAAGTGTAGTCCCTCCATCGTGTCCGACTCTTTGCAAACCCATGGACTGCAGCCCGCCAGATTCTTCTGTCCATGAGGATTCTCCGGGCAAGAAAACTGGAGTGGGTTGTCATGCTGTTCTCCAGGGGATCTTCCCATCCCAGGGACCAAACCCAGGTCTCCTGCATTGCAGGCAGATTCTTTACTGACAGCCACCAGGGAAGGAAGGTAAATAAAATGACTCCATGATTCGATAAGCTATTAGAGCAGTTTTTTGTTTTTTTTAATGGTGGTGGTGAGGAAGCAGTGGTAGATTTTACTTACGTAAGCTAATAGTCTAGCCATCAAAGGCCCACCCACTAGAATTACTCCAACTCATAGTGGAACACTGAATTGGTCATTTTTCAGACCCAAATTGACCTTTAACATCTCTGAGGGAGACACACTCACAGCCTGTGGTTATCAGATTCCCAGCAACGACTTCATAGCTTGGGCTTTCTTTCAGAAGGCTACCAGACTCAAATTTCCCTTGTAAAGAAACATTGTAAGGACAGAGTCCAAGGGAACCCTTGCCATTGATAGTCTAAACCTGAATGACTTCTCAAGGTCAATTCAAGTATTATACTTCATTTAAATAAACAGATATACTTACACATCTTTAGAAATTCAGAAAATATACAATGACAGAAATAAATAATTAAAAATTATCTCTAATCACACCACTGCTAACATAGTAAAATAAAGTCATCCTTTTCCCCTCCCCATATGCAAGTCCTATTTTTAAAAAGTAATTTTACTATGAAAACATACAGCTCTGGATTCAAATCCTAGTTCCACCACTTACTCATGGTGTGGCCTCCAGGAATATACTGTTGAGTTGTTTGTTCATGTATAAAATGAGAATAATTATACTCACCTCATGGAATTTTGTTAGGCTTTAAAACAAGGTGATATCTAGAACCATCTACTTCCACTGCCTGGTGCAGAACAAACATTCAATAAATGTTATATCCTTAACTTCCCTACCTAAGGGGCTGAATTGGAAAGACCACATAGGAACCAACTTTAAGAACTGAGTTATGATTTGAGAAGAGCCTCCTTAAAAAAACCTCAAGCTTCATTGCTTAAATTAATTCCAAACTTTTTCACTCTATTAAGAGGCAATGCACAATTTGATTCAGATATGTAACATGAGGCTATGTAATTAAACATATATATCCTGAAATTAATTTTATATTCACTTTTATAATACAGTACACTTATATAGAATAACACATGGCTCTTGATTAAACAGCAGACTGCCATTCAATCAAACAGCTCAAGATAGACCATAAAACGTGAAAACGCAGCATCAGCACCAAAATATGGTTGGGATTTTAATATTCACTTCCACACTCTTACCTAGGTAGCATAAAAATGAATGTTTCAGAGAGAAAATGTTAAGAAAATGTTAAGCACTAAGTGCATTACATTTGTGCTTAAGCACTATTGGGTCATCTGGATTTATTGTAAATAAGACAGGAGAAATTTGGAGATTTGTCTTTCAAAGTAAAGTTAATTAGGACCAATATAATTTTGGTTTAAAATTTTCAATTATGGAAATAAAAAACTTTTAAGGTTATTTGAGTTTATTACTTTCTATATTTTTAGTTTATTTTCAAAATAAAATCTACTGAACTGTGCACATACTATGATGGAAATATTTTGTAAATCTCAGCTTTACATAATCCAAACTCTTACATAGTTGAGGGAGGGGGGAAAGGATGCATCAGATCCACAGACGATTCCTCAAAATCTTGTTTCACTCTTTAAAGTGATTTCCTTCCCTTCTACAAATCTTTATCTGAGCAGTAAAAAAGACAGTAAAATTGGCCATCTGAGTTTCATTTTACTCACCTTCCCATGTTGGAAGACTTTTAAAGTAGGGAAAACCTATACTCACACTCAGCTTCTCCCTGTTCCTTACACAAAACTCACTTACCCTCAATCTGATCCTGCTCAACGAAGACCTAGCTAAAATACTACAGACTTTTAAGTGTAAGCTGCTTGTTGAAGTATGCCATATTGTGAGATAATCCTCTGGTGGGTGGGGGGGGGGGGGTCCTCATATTTCTCCCTGTCTTATGAGTAGAGAGGGACCAGTAACTTTCGTTCCTGACTGTCTTTTCAAGGATGAGTATGAAGAGAAGAGTCTTGTAAAACAGTGTCTCCCTCCCAAGTGGAGGACAGGCCTGTGTACTGTCTACTATGATGAAGACACTGTGTCCCTCCATGGCGGGGCAGGTTTGCTGGTCTCCATTATGGAAGATTTGGGTTTTCTAAGCTCAGGGTTCCTCGGTGGACACAAGCCCATCGCCTGTGCGGCATCCATCTGAGCTTCCCCTGTGGAACTTTGAGGTGGGGAAGCAAGCATGGCTCATCTCGCTGACCACACTGTGAGTCCTCAGTTCTTTTGTCTCTGACCCAAGAGTATCATGTCTCCTGCCAGTATCCCCAAACCATGGCAGGCTTGCAACTAAGGTAAATTCCAGGCTCTTCAGAGTTCTTGACGTATGATGCATGAAAAAGATGCTAAGTCGTTCTCAGTTGTGTCCGACTCTTTGCGACCCCATGGACTGTAGCCCGCCAGGCTCCTCTGTCCATGGAATTCTCCAGGCAAGAATACTGGAGTGGGTAGTCATTTTCTTCTCCAAGAAAAAGATGAACAAATCCTAAACGTACAGATGGGTGAGTTTTTACAAAGTGAACACATTTACCACATTCACATAAATAAAACCCAAGAATAAGATAACCAGAATCTCACAATTCCCCTCATGCTCCTGACCAGTCACAGCCCCTCCACAGGTGACCACTACCCTAACTTCTCACACCAGATGTTAGTTCTGTCTTTCTTGAACTTTGTACAGATGGAATCATACAGTGTATTCTTCTATGTGGCTTACTCTGCTCAATATTATGTCTGTGAAACTTATTCATGTTTTTGCATATAGTTTTAGGTTATTCATCATCATTACTGAATGGTATTCCATCATGTGAAGGTATCAGATTTCCTGAATTCCGTATCTTCTTTTGAACTCCCACAATCCTTTATTAGTAATTTTTCTGCTCAACTCACCACTTAATACCTTGCATTTTAGTTATTAAAGCATACTTATTATTTTCTGTCTTAGGTTATTCACTCCTTGAAACTTAAGCCTCAAGAGAACCTGAACATTGCACCCATTCATTCAATTATTCTAGAAACATTCGAGAGAGAGCTGCTATGTGTGAAGTATGTTGGAGCCAGCATTGTCCTCATTCACATAACAAGTGCTAGATAATATTTGGTGAGTGACTGAGTGGGAAACAGCAGAAACCAAAGCGAAAAAAGGCCACAAGGAAATGTTAAAAAGAATTGTCTTGACTAATACAGATTGTATATTACATGAGGAATGAGACTGGTGCTTAACAAAAATCCAAGAACTTGTACAGCAAACTGCCTAGTAAAATCTTCACATGATTATCCTATGGGCATCTTAACAAAGAAAACTTGTGATTTACACATCCCCAGATTTGTTCATTCACATATCTTTCCCATCTCGTAAAAATGCACTGCAATCCATTCAGTTGCTCAAGCCAAATATGTTAGCAGCTGCATCATTTTCTCTCTTATCCCCCAAATCCAGCAAAATTAATCAGTCCTGTGGACTCCAACTCTAAAGCACATTCCAAATCTGAACTTGTGTCCATCCCTACTAATGTTCAGTACTGAATCATTTCTCTGCTTCTCATTTGCCCAAGCCACATAGATGCCACATCCTCTGGAAACATAAATCAGGTCATATCACACCCTTGCTTAACACCCTCTGATAGTATCTCATTGCCCTTAGAATAAAATATAAACTCTTTACTTCAGTTTTTAAAGCATATTCTTAACTGTGACTTTAATTTGTCCTTATCTGTTCAGTTCCAGCCACCTGGCCTTTTATTCCTAGCTTGTTTTGCCTTATATACTTGGCTGAGGTGAGTTTAAAGGGAATAGGTAAAATAAGCACATTGATGATTTAGGATCTTTCTAAAGAGTGAGACCATAATGGACTCAGGAATGAAATAAAGTTCCTCAGTTTTCATAGTTTCTTTTCCTCCTACTGTAGGCTCCAAGAATGCATGAACAATGAGCATGAGAACCAAGCCCAAATTTAAAGGTGCCTTAGAACATACTAGAGTATACTAGAAATTAAATAGCTGGTTTTCCCCAGGACCTTCCTTGTCATGTTTGAATCAGTCATTGAGCTGCATTCACAAGTATTATTCATAGCATGTCTAGTACCACGATGACCTTTCAGATCTTATTAGCTTAGTTGAGGTTGGTAGAATCACAATTACATTAATTTCTAAAGGGCGGTGTATTTGAGAGCATGCTTGGATGAAGTTTACCAAATGGAGTTGATGGAGTAAGCATAGATAAAGAGTTAAGAATGCTTCAGAGTCAGCCAGATGACAAAGGCAAATCTTATTTAAGAAGAATTGCATTTATGTTTCCCATAAATCTGAATTGTATCTTGGAAATTCTCCTTTGTATCCATCCAATCAGTGTATGGATGGGGTTAGAGTAGGAATAACATCTAATCTCTCAAGATCACTGCTTGACCATGGAGGATATTGCCTATTTTTTTCCCAGTACAGAAACCTGAGAAATTCCAGTGTGTGACTGTAGTGTAACCTCTGCTTAACTCATGATGGATATTCAATAAGTATTAAGTGATGTCACTTGGATAGAAGTCTCTGACAATGTGGGAAGACAACCCATTAATGTTCATTATTACAGGATTTTCATCTGAACATGTGTCATCTTGACTTGGTCAATATATTTTACTTGGTTGGACGTTTGAATTGGTGTTGGCACATGTGATACACTCTTAGATCTGAGCAGCTTCTGATTTACACATGGCCAGACAACCTCTCTACAGGAAGCCAACAGACCCATGGCTAAGGGTCCAGGTGTTGGAGAAAAATATACCTGGGTTTGAATCTTGGCTGCATTCCTTCCTGGTCTCAGGATTTTAGGGAAAATATTTAACTTGGCTGCATTTCAGAGTCTTCATCTATAACCTGAGAATTAATGATAAGGTCTACTTTGTAGAAGTCTTGTGAGGATTCTGTGAAGGGAAGTCATATAGAGAGGTGAAAGGGTTATTGTTGCAAGTGCTGCCTCTCCCCCCTCCACTAGCAAGCCTGACTGATGCAGAGTTTCCTGTTCCCTGGGCATTGCCAACCCACCTGAGCCTCTGCCATTAGCTTCAACACTTGGGGACCTACCTGGCATCCATGCTGGCCCACTGGGCACGTTTGAGGTCACGTCCCAGCCAGTCTCACCATGTCTCTGTGAGCAGCTGGCCCTTCCCAGCCTTTCTCCTCTGTACCTTCCTTCCTCCCGTCGCCCCTCCTCCTGAATCAGTGGTGGGGTGCTAGGAAAAGAACGTGCAGGCCAGAGGGATTTTTAGGTGAGGCACCATTTCAACTGGGCAGTAACAACTGTAGTGGTTCTGATCTCTTGCGTGCCTGTTTCTCTTCTCCTCCTCCCAGCAGCCTCTGGTTTCATCTCCTTTCACTGCACATTCTCCCATCAATTGCAGAGGCCCACTGCCACCGCTCAAATGAACAAGGCTCTCAAGCAGAAATATCATTAACCAGTGGGACTGAGCAGTCATGGCAGAGGCAGCTCTGCAGAATGTAGAGAGCCCTGTAGGCCCACAGCTAGTCCTTCATTTCTTGGACTCTGGGGAAAATCCCGGAGGGGCCCCAGGAAAGGGACAGAGCATGTAAGTGGCGGGCGGGCAGGCAGTCTTCTGACAGTGGCCCACTCAGGGGGTTTTGGCAGTGGGTGTTTACAGAAACACTTTAGCTGTTAGACTGTACCTGTGTGTACCAGTTAAACATCAAGCCCGATCCTTGCCATCTTCATTTTCAAAACAAGTTACCCTTTACTTTTTCTTCGTTCCCCGTTTCTCCCTCTCCCCTCTTATCTCTTGTCCAATTTTTCTTCTGATAAATGTCAGATAATGCACACCCAGGGGGCAAAATATCCACCTCCTCCTGCAAAGAAACCAAGTGGAGCCTGGGCTCTGGAGATTTGAGGCAAGTCTGTGTTCATTTCCTAGGGTGGCTGTAACAAAGTACTGCCATGCAGTGACTTAAAACAATAGAAACGATTTTCTCCTGGTTCTGGAGGCTGAAAGTATGAGATCAAAGTACTGGCAGGGCCACATGCCCTCTGGAACTGTGGAGAAGGGACTATTCCTTGCCTCTTCCAGCTTCTGATAGTCTCAGACATTCCTGGGCTCAGAGATTCCAGTGTAATCTCTGCCATGGATGGAGGCATCTTCACACAGTGTTTTCCCTGTGCCTTTTCTCATGTCTTCTCTCTGTTTCTGTCTGTGTCCAAATTTCTCCATGTCATAGGGACACCAGTCTTACTATGTTAGGGCATACCCTCATGACCTCATCTTAAGTCGCTTAGATCTGCAAAGACCCTGTTTCCAGAATAAGGTGACCTTTCTCACACTGAAGTTTAGCACTTCAACATCTTCCTTTGAGGGCATATAATTCAGCCCATAGGAGGTAGTCCCCACTAGGTAGTTCTTTGGTAAAAATTCATGAGATTCTCTGTCCTTGTGCAAACACCTTGATTTGAAAACTAAGCGCCTTAACTCTCCTCTCAAACACAGATCACGCTGGGCCAAGGACATTTGCTTAATTTCTGAGAGCAGTGATCCTCACTGATCTTCAGTGCTAGAAGGTGCTTCAGAGATCTCTGTGAGTGACCTACCCACTTTACAGATGAGAAAGCTGAGAACTAGACACACAATTTACCTGAAATCTCAGTGCTTGTAAGAGCCACAGCCCCAAAGCAGAACACATGTCTCTCTATTCTCCTTCCCCTATTCCTATGAGTAATATGAAGTAAGGTGTTGACTTAACAAACATGATTGCATTTACTTGACTCAGAAGCCTGCTTTAATCTTCACCTTAACTAGTTTGTGTGGACATAGCATCTGGGAGAATTCCTGAGGAAATATTTCTCAGAGACATCAGTGCATCCAGTGAGTCTCTAAGAGGGATAATGAGAATCAGTGGGTAAGGCATTCTAACAATCCCCAAATGTGTTTTTAACACTGTTATTGTTGTTTTAGCATTGAATACACTTAACCAGGAAATCCAGACTTCTTTCTGAAGCATTCCAACTGTTGTGTTTATACCCAGTTGCCGCACAACATTTGCTCCTACTGTGTTTTAGTTGGCAAGGGCTGGAGGAAGGGTTTTAGGAGCCAAGTAGCCTCAGATAGGGAATCTTTCCAATCCCCAGGGACCTGGCATAGCCCCAGAATCAATAGTCACAGGGACAGATGCCAGCACTCAGCTCATCCAGGGTCTTAGCTAACCTTGGGCTAGCCCCCTATTTAGATGCTAAATCTGAATAGGAAGAACCAGCTGAAAAAATAGAGCCCTGCAAATGTTATAGATAAATAAGTAAAAGCTGCATTTTTTTTCCATCAGGGAAAAAAAGGGGAATACTGCAGAGGATGTATCACATTTTCACTTCCTCCCTCTAAAAATCTCAACTACAGCCATGTTGCCAATCTCCTGAATTAAAAATGGATAAACATGGCAATGTTTTACTATCATTGCATATTTTCCAGACACAGAGTATTTCCTACTTTCATTACACAATTTGGAGACTGTGAAATGAAAATATACATGATTTAAATGGCAGTGTATAAATCTGACATCTTTCTCCATTAGACATACCATTTATTTATTTAACACACTTTGACTGAGCACCTACTATTATGTACCAGCACTGTGCTCTGCCCTGGGATTCTTAGAGGAAGGAATCTGGACCCCAGAAGTGCTTCAGAATTGTCAAGGAAGATGTTGTCCACCAACTGTAGTTCATTGTGTCAGTTACTATAATGAAGTATGTGGACAGTGAGGTATAGTGAGGTATATGGACAGTGCTGTGGACGTATGCATGAATGACTCGTTCTGCCTTAGAAGAAGTAGATGATGGGAGATATGTGCCAGGAAAAGGTTTGGTCTCGCTGGTGCTTCTGAGAGACGATCACAGCAGCAGTGCAGGCAGGCAGCGCATGGTGTGCGCTTACCCTAGGCCCCAGCATTCTGTGTGGATATTTTGAAATTCCTGCAGCTGTGTCTTTCTCAGAAGTAGACGCGTGTGGAGGTTCTTGGCGACCATTCTAATGTCCCCTGCTATGAGGAGGGTAGAGCTCTGTGGGACAAGCTTCATCTTTCTACAGATGGACCTGGGCAGGGTGGCCTGCAGCCTTTCTGAAGACGTAATACCCTGTCCAGGGGAAAGGTGTATTTTTTATTTGTTCACTTTTCTGACTGAGGACCAGGGTATAGTCTCCAACTGAGGATGTCCCAGAAACTGTATTGTCCTAGAGAAGGTGGGGGTATGGTATGGGCAGCACAGAGGTGAGGAGGAAAAGAAGGGGGCAGGGAGGAGAGTGGGACCAGAGAAGGGGAGACTGCGGGAGGGGAAGTCCTCCAGCTTCATTTGGATATGATTCTCCCAGACTCCAAATGGAAAATAGAACTGAATACCCATGATTAAGAAATGCAATACATGCTAAGAAAGTCGAAAGTAATTTACACCAGGCATTAAAGTGCTTTGCATGAGAGTATAGTATGATGTAGACAACCCAAGAATTATGTCTTTCATTAAAAGGTTTGCAACTCAGTGTGCCGTGATATAACTGTAGCAGTTTTTCTGTCTTGGTGACGGTTTTTTATTTTAAACACAGCCTTACAAACCAAGGAATGCAAAGGCATTGGGAACACTCAGCCCCAGGGTTTAAACTTATTGTCATATCTTCCTTTCAGCACTTCACCTGCTTGTGCCAAGGTGAAAGGTGAGCAGTTATACCTCCATTGCCCCTCAACCCCATGTCTCCTAAACCCAGCTATAAGGAAAACTGTCATTTATTTCTTCATTATTCAAAGTTAACACTCGCTAGTTCAAAGTCCATTAGAGATTATGCATCAAGAATGATCTACATTAGGGTTGGGATTAAAGGAAAATCAGTTACATGAAAGAAAGGTGTTTTTGCCACAAATCTTGTGTGTGCATGTCAAGAAGCATATTCATTGCCTAATTTGAAAAGAAACCAGGACAACTCCCAGAGATATATACCTGCATCTGGCCAGTCTTTCCATAAAGAGATTTTCTGTTTGAAGTTTGCCTGTGAAGTTAGAGGAAAACCTCTCTCCCTGGCAAGCACATGTAGCTTATTCAAATAGATAAATAAATGAACAAATAATAGGTGTAATTCTGATTTTAGGCACTAAAGAAGAGTACTATCAAAAGTTGATTCATACTGAACATGTTTAGACTAGGCAAAAAAAACTGGGTTTATGAATAAGGCTGACAGAGTTCAGTTGGCTCTAAGGAGAGATTGGATGAACTTTCAAAACGCCTTCCAACCCAATGATTGAATAAATTTATCAATTATTATCTAACCATATTCGTAATCTTCTGGGTGAGTTTGGAGCAACCATTTGCTGATTTGATAAAAACCTTGATGATGCTAGATGTGAATCAAGGGACCTACAATGGTCTGGGCACTAAATCAAGTGTTTTTCATGAATTATACCATTTACTCCTCAAATCAGCCCCTCGATTCAGATATTACAAGTTTCTACTATGCATCATCGTCTGTAACATAATTTATCACATACCTTAGGCTATTTTTAAACTAGGCAACTGAGGTCTCAGATATGATGCAATATTGAATTTGAAAGCACCAGGATTATGTTCTGTGCAATGTCTAGAACACGGTGAGCCCACACACAGAAAACCACAAAAATTAATAATGCCTGTAGTGTTGCTGCATCAGTTTTGCAACATATAGAGAGAACATACCCTGCAAATCAAATGTGTGTCTGGATGTGAATTTGCCAAGGTGCAGGTACACCGTAGCAATTCTGGCTGCAGAGGCTAAGTGCCTTCTGGTCTCTGTGATGTTCCTAATTTCACCCTGGCTCCTGCCACGTCTGGCGTTAGTGATGGGTTTGATAAATGCGTGTGGAACTAAACTAAGGCACTCTAACCACTCTTCAAGCCTCTCCTAAAGTGCTCTGAGTCCTCTTGTTTCCAAATGTTATGGTGGGAAGGTCAGAGGGGCAAGACCTTTCCATGTGTTTCTGGCATCCTTTCTGATCAAGGCTTGATAAGCAAGGGTGTTATCTGAGGCCTCCAAAGCAGATGCTCAGAATCCATTTCTACTTTTAACTCAAAGTCAGATTTTGCTCAAGGCCTTTTGGGGTCTGGCCAAGGGCTCTGTGATCTGTAGACTTTGAGTAGAAGCACTCTTCTGTAACTTGGGGAGGGTGCAGAATATTTCAGTGGGGGAAAACATACCTCTGTCTCATATTTTTGCACCCAGCTTAGCCATTTTATCACTTCCATCTGGCTTTGGTCTTTTATAACAAAAACATCAAAGTGGACTTGGCAAGGATCATCCCCCAAACGTGCTTTCATTGTCTATGTTAGTGAATCTCGGTCCAGTCAATAAAGAAGAGCATTTTGCTGTGGTTAATGTCACTTGCTTCATGGAAAGAACTAACTTAGCAACTGTTCCTAACCTTGACTAAATCTAATGGTTTTATAATTAAGAGAAAGTGAACATTTGTTGAGTCCCTTCACTTGAGCTAGGTCTTGTATGTAATACCACCCTGTTTCTGATTATCTAGCTCACTGGTGAACCAGTGAAATGTCAGTAGATAGAGATGTAAAAATGACAGGGCAGCAGTACAGAAGGTTTTCTGAGATGTCATGCCTATTCTCAGATGAATTCTTGAAGTCAGATTTTGGAACAAAACATAAAATCTGACAAATCTATGCTATACACACTCCTTGATTTGCACTTATTTTCATTGGGAGGACTGATGCTGAAGCTCCAATACTTTGGCCACCTGATTCGAAAGGCTGACTCATTAGAAAAGACCCTGATGCTGGGAAAGACTGAAGGCAGGAGAAGAAGGGGACGACAGAGGATGAGATGGTTGGATGGCATCAGTGACTCAATGGACATGAGTTTGAGCAAGCTCTGGGAGTTGGGGATGGACAGGGAGGCCTGGGGTGCTATAGTCCATGGGGCCGCATAAAAGGCACAGATGACTGAGTGACTGAAGTGAACTGAACAGCATCTTGATGAAGGCTTTTGCCTGTGAAAAATATTTCAACTTGGTAGGTACAGATAGTCTTCTTTTCTTTCAGTGTGAACACTTACTAAACATCTTCCTATATGGCCTCTGCTTACGTTTTGCTTGGAGCCTGTAAGAAATGAAACAGAATTCAGGAGATTAAGTGGCTTGGCTAAAGCCTTAGAGTCAGTAAGTGGTAGAAGCAGCACTGGGGATTCAAGCACATGCTCTTGCCAAAACCCTTCCCCGAGCCTGCTCAGTTAGGCTTTCTAGAAGGCCTCCTTACTCATATGAATTAGATAGGACAATGGAGACCATGAAGAAGACCCAAGCCAGACACTCACAGAACCTCTAAGAGGACCAAGGTTGACCCACAGTAAAATGGTGAAGTGTGTTTTAGGTGGGTTCACTGATGGTGTGACATTCCCCATCTCTGGGGTCATTCATAACTATCACTGGCTGCCCTGGAATCTCATTCCTGCCTTGTTGGATTTTTTGATCCAGATAGTTTCTAACTTTCTCCATCATCAAAATCTTCCCCTTCAAAAATACCTGTAGGTTCCAATAGATAAGTAACTAGTGAACTGGATTATCCTAGACTGTTTTTGACACTGGCCCTGTACAGACATTCTTATTCATAGGCGTGACTTCTGGAGTGGACATTTCAGACACATCAGCAGAGGAGTGGAGAAATCTTACAGAAGGATTGAAGATCTGATGGTAACCCTACAACCATGTCACCAGCCTGGATCAGATGTGGCTGGACCTAAACCAGCTACAAGTAGGTGTGTGTCATCCCCTTGTCTCAGACTCAGCAAGTGCTATATCAGGGAATAGCCTGAATAATACATTTTTGGTTGTACATAATGGAACCTGACAATCTAGCCTAAGGAAAAACTTTATGTTCCAAGTATATGGCAGCAAGAACTCAAGGAGAACCAAGGACAAGTTGAACAGTCAGGTATCAGAAAGGAGAACAGAGACCACTCTGGGGCACGAGTAGGATTTCAGAACCTTCCTTTTGCTGTTAATGTGACTTGGTTCCCAATACCTAGACGGACTCTCAGCCCAAAGTTTTGAAGAAAGGAGCTGGACTGATCCAGTCAGAGTCAGGCAATCACTTTGATCCGCTCTGCTCTAGTCTGTGGTCCAAAGACAGTGAGGGGAGGGGAAGAGAGAGTTTCAGAGAAAGATGTCTTATAGAGGCATACAGTAACCACCCCTGAGTCAACTCTCTTCATTTTACAGAGGTAGAACCAGGGACCCAGAAAGGTGAAGTGACCGCCCCAAGGCCAAGGAGTGGAAGAGCAGGGCTAAAATACAGCCCCCCAACCCCCGGCTCCTGGGACAGGGCTCTTTGATCTCCCCTTCTGCTTTTGTTCCTTGCATATTTTATGGCCTCAATCTCTCCCCCACCCCCACGTGCCCTTCCCACTGCAGACATAGCAGTCTTCCAAAAGCCCAAATCTGATCATGACATTGGTCTGCTAAGTAGCCGTCTATCACCTCTAGTCCAAAGTCCTCAGCACTGCAGGCAAAGCCCTTTTAATCCCACCTCACAGAGTGTACAAGTCTGTTCAGGCTACCATAAGAAAATACCATAGACTGGGTAACTTAAGCAACAAAAGTTAATTTTCTCACTATTCTGAACATACATCCAAGATCAAGGTGATGGCAAGGTTGGGTCTATTCAGAGGCATCTCCCCTTAGCTTGCAGGTGGCTGCCATCTCACTGCGTGCTCACGTGCCCTCTCTGTGTATTCATGGAGACAGCCCGCTGGTGCTTCCTCCTCTTCTTATAAGGATACCAGCCCTAGTGGGTGAAAGCCTCATCTTTATGACGTCATTTAACTTTAATTACCTACATAAAAGCCGTTTCTTCAAATTCAACCACATTGAGGGTTGGGGTATCAGCACATGAATTTGGGGGAACACAATTCAATTCATAACATGGAGCTTTCCCCAGTCCTCAGCATGGTCTCTCTCTCCTCCATCCCCCTTACATTCAGCCACTGGACCTACCTCAGCCCAACCTCATCAGCTGTGCGCTTTCAGATCCCCTCTCCTTGGAATGTACTCTATTCTTTATTTTCTGCTACTGCTTCAAGCCCCACTTCAATGGCTGTTACACCATGAAGCTTTAGGGATGGAAATCATCTGAGTTGGATGCTCCCCCACCCCTACCGAGCAACTTTAGGACAGTCACATCTGTGTGTCATCAGATGTGTCCTATGTATGGGCCATGTGTGTATATCATTGCCTATGACACATTCTATTTTAATAAATTTGTGTATGTGTTGGTCTTTTAAGTAGGCTATGAATTCCTAGAGGGTGGGAACTATCTTACTGCTTTTAATCGTCTCCCCCCTATTGTCTACCCAGCATTTGGCACATGGTAGAAACTCATTAAGTGCTGGTTGAATAAACAGGAAGCACAATTATAGAAAGGAAAGACTACCTACCATATTCTTTGCCTTCATTTCATCACCATCTCTTTCAGGAAAAACTTTCATGAATGATGGAGTGATATTTGTGCAACAAAAATTGAAGGAAAACGCAAACAGTAGAAATTAGAACATTTTTTTCCAAGGTGATAAGGAAAGCAGAACTCTGCTTGTTCACTAAAGACAATGAAGAGACCCACCTCAGATTATGAGATTTTGCACAGAGGGTCCCTGGTGCATAAACAAGGGATGAATTTATCATACTCTTTCATGTTCCTCTCTAATACTGCTACCAGGTTATGCAGAAACTGCAGTGGGAGACCCCATGAAACATACCGATAGGCAGATGAGAAACAAACATGATAAAATACAAGAGCATCACACCATAAGACTCACTTTTTCATTCATTTTGACAAGGGTAATGTAGTTTTAATTGCTAATGATAATATGTATTGCCTCCTAGTAAATGTCTTGTGGTGTATTTTGTAAACCTTTCATCTTCAAATAGCACAGTCCTCCCAAATTTGTTCATTAAACCTTTGTTAGAAACTGAGAGGTTATTGACTATCAGGGGAAAATGAGCAAGTTCATTATGAACTGGCAAAGAGGCATTAATAACCATCTCCTGTAGCAATTGTACACTATGAAAATTAGAGAGCAAGATCTTTTAATATATTTTTATTTAAAATTAATATTTTATATATTTTTATTTAACAGCATTATAATTTTTAAAATATTTTTATTTAATTGGTCCTTTAAAATATTTTTATTTAATTGGCACTATCATTTCAAAACTAATAAATTGAAGAAAGCCCACATTCAAATATGTCTCAAAATGACTGAATAATTGATTAAAACCTAGTTTCATTTTCAAAGCTGAAGAAGTGGTATATAAAATGTGATTGCCAGATAAGGCAGCAGAGATAGACAATTGTTTTATTTTATTTGTATTTATAATTTGTAAAACTCAATATTCCTATTGATGTGTCTCTGTAACAAGTCACAGACAATTATCAATAAGAATTCAAAGAGTGCCACTAAGGTGTGAAATTATACAATCATTCTACTGCAAAGAAAAAGCCTTAGAGGTGAACTATATATTGAATTTTTCAAAGGAAAATTATGTGTCTGAATGTGTCATTTGATGAAATGATTGTCATGGGAAATTAAATCTCACTCTGAAAGAAATGAGTAAGAATGAGAAAATCATCATAAATTCTCTCTGTATAAAGGAATTGTACTTTTTTACAAAAGAATTTTTTTCTCTAAGTTTCTAATCATATTAATAGTGTATGATACATATACTATTCACATATGGGATCTTCACATATGGGATGATATAAACACATACTTTTATCCACTCTACATTCTTTGGACCTAATTCATACTCATGTCAAAGGGAAATCAAGAACTTTGATATTATCCAATTCCATGTTTTTCAAAGGCTAGCCCTTGGGCCGCCTATATTAGAATCCCCTGGGACATCTGTTGAAAATTCAGCTTCTAATCAAGACTTGCTGAATCAGAATCTCAGAGGTAAATCTCACAATAAAGCAAGTTAGAGAAACGCTTGTCTAGCTAATTTAGCCAAGACTTATTTCTAAACCATCCAATTTGTTTCAATACATCAGTAACATAGTGTGAAGCCTGGCAGATTCAGTGATGGTGGAAAGGTTTTTGTGACTTAGAGAAAGCCTTCAATTACAGAGTGCTTTTTGAGAAAATGGAGTTTTATATTTTTAAGAGTTGTCTACATTATAAAGGAAGACATAAATGAGTACTAATAGATTAAATGAGGAGCATTCATGAAAAAGTTATCATTCACAAGCTCTACTATATATGAATGCCTCCTAAACATAAAACTTATCTAATATTCAAAACTTGGTTACTGGATGTGGATGTCATGAAGAAATTTATTGTTTCTGAATCACTTTGTAAAAGCTATACTTTTTAGACTACATTCTCCACTTGAGAGCAAGATCCAGGAATTGATAAAATAAGAAATTTAAAACTTTTTGCTAAATAAACATTACATAGGCATTGTTTGAATTATAGGAAGAGCTCAAATTAGTGGAGCATGAATTAACCATGTTTGAGTGAAAGGGTTCTATAGAGTCTCTAGACCATAGACATGGGGACATCTTGGTAACGAACAACAAAATGATGAAATCCATCATTTCACCTCTGGATGAACTGCTCAAAAGAATATAAATGTAAATTTCAATGTAAATATAACCTCAATAAGTCACTATAGGCTTTAATATTCTTCAGGGTTAACCTTGGATTCCTAGATTTTATGACTTTTGAGAAATGTAACTGGATCCCTCAAAATAGTTCTTGGATCACTGGAAGGGTCCTAGACCTTGGTCTCTGGTATAATTCTTAACAAAACTGTAAAATGAAATTTTCTATCCTTATCATCATAACTCGCCCCTTCCTCTGTTGTGGTCTCTGCTTTTGGGACCAGTCACATATAAGGCAGTGGTTAAGTGCACACCACTTACAACCATGTTTGAGTCATAGCTTTGCCACTAACTAGTTATGTGACCTTGGGAAATGCACTTAACATCTCTGTACCTAATGTCTCATCTATCATGTTCTCAGCGTTACCAACCATGTCAGACTAAATGGAATAAAGCATGTTACACACCTCGCAGGACACCTGGAACATAGAAAGCATTCACTGTGGCTTATTTACCTTCTATCCCACCACCATCCCACTCCCCAGAAGCCTCTGTGCAAACAAGGGTTCCTGCTGCAGATGCTCCTCAGGCCTGACCATGGGCTCTTCTAGCTACTCTGCCCTTGAAAGTTAAGTTGTTAGGATCAGGTTCATGTATTCTGCTTCCCATGGTATTTGCATTTAAAGGGAACATTAGACAGGACTCATTTGATTGCAAGTGGCAGCAACCTAACGTGAATTAGCTAAAGAAAGTGGGGATAGAACCTGCCTGCGAATGCAGGAGATGCAAGAGACGTGAATTCTATCCCTGGGTCTGAAAGATCCCCTGGAGAAAGAAATGGCAACCCATTTCCAGTATTCTTGCCTCAAAAATTCCACAGACAGAGGAGCCTGGTGGGCTACAGTCCATGGGGTTGCAAAGAGTCAGACACGACTGAGTGCTCATGAACAATGTAATCAGGAAGGGCAAGAAGATAGCTAATGATGACTGCCTCTTAACTGTATTTCTCTCTATCAATTGGTCTCATCTCCCTCTGCTCATAGGCTTATCTACTGCACAAAAGTCATAGTCGCCGGTACCTCCAGGCTCATACCCCCATTTCGAGAGAAGAAGGGGGCTCTTCTCTCAGCCCCAAATGGAATTCCTGGAGAAGGACTCAGGAGGGTCCAGTGTGGCCCCAAGTTTACCGTTCAACCAGCTGTGGTGGTCAGAGCTTAGTGAGGGCTTGATCCCTCTGAACTGGATCACATGATGACAGGAAGGTAAGAGGAGTAGATCTCTAGAAAAATGGATGCAGGTAACACAAGCACAGCCGTGGGGAGAAATCTTGTAAGGTAGGCAACTAGGTTCTGTCTCTTCTTGAAGCAGAGGAATGAACTGCTAACGACAACTTCAAATAGCAGCTGCTGGTCCATACAGAATGGCAATAACGTTTGACATGGAGACCGAGAGTCCTCCAAATACACACCTAGTTGCAAAGAACTTTCTCTTTTTGGTCACCAAACTGTCATTTACAGGAGTAGAAAACTGAGATCTTACAGATAATCAAAGCTGCCTGATTCAGTATTGAAATGTGCCCACACGGAGGGCTGTTTGCTACATGTTTTGAAAGTGTTGATGAGCTATCCACGCCTGAGCAGGTTCCCTGAATGTCTGAAGTAGTGCAGTAGTTCTCAAGGTGAGGGGTTCCAGGCCAGCATTGCCTGGGAACTCACTAGAAATACAAATGATTGGGCCCTACTCAAGACTTAATGGATCAGAAACTAAAGATGGAGCCCAGGAATCTGCATTTTAACATGCCCTCCAGAGGACTCTGATGTGCCATGTCCTAGTTCAAGAACCCCTGGTGTAGTGTATGCCATGGTAGTTGGCCCAAATGCCCCCCTCAGAATAGCAGTACTTCAGGACTCATTCCTCCAGACTCTGGGAGTTTGGTAACTGTCAGCTCTCGGCTGAGTCCCTCCGGTGAAGACAGCCGCCTTATCCAAGGTCAGGCTTCCTTTCTGGGGTATCCTATATCCCTGATTTATCTATGGAGGTAGGAGTCCTTAACTTGGGACAACTCTGAAGGTCCATCCCAGTCCAGAGCACCCCATGGGAACCGCTGAAGTCTCTGTCATGACTAAATCGCTGGTTAACCCCTCCCTCCACCCAAGCCTGCACTCTTTCTCCTTCACAGGCATCTATCTAAATACACACTCAATTTCCTGCATGCAAGTCACCATTTCCAAGTCTGTTTCCAGGACAATTAAACTAAGACACCTGGCTCCTCCCAATAAGAGATAGGTCCCCAGTGGCTCATCAGTAAAGAATCTGCCTGCGATGCAAGAGATGCAGGTTCAATCCCTGAGTCAGGAAGATCCCCTGGAGTAGGAAATGGAAACCCACTCCAGGATTCTTGCCTGGAAAATCCCGAGGACAGAGGAGCCAGGTGGGCTACAGTTCACTGGGTCGCAAAGAGTCGGACACCACTGAAGCAACTGATCAGAGCCGGTCCCGGAAGACAGAGGGCACCGTGGCTGCCATTCTGGAATAGCCCAAAGCAACAGGGTGTCCTCCGGTTTCTTTCAGATGAAAAGATCCATCCTTCTTGCAATTCAGTTTCCAAGGGGACCCTATTGGGAATATTCTGCTCATGGTCCTCCTCTGCCAATATTATGTGCTAATTCCTATGCTGGTAGAGAGAAATTATAAGCTATGACCATTCTCTCTCCTCTCAGGTTAGAATCTCCCCTTCTTCTCCACTTGGTCTTTGAAGGATCCAAAGCATCAAAAGACTTTCTTGTATTTTTTCCCACTCCCTATGTTTTTCCCATTCCTTCTGTAAAAGCCAACAGGATCTGCTTTTAAAGTCATATCTAGACTGGAAATTAGTCTTCAGTGCTACAAGGATGAAAGTGAAAGTCTCTCAGTCATGTCGATCTCTTTGTGACCCCATGGATGAAGATGAGTACTCTCCTAAAAACATGGCCACATAGTCTGCTTGGGCATGAAACCTTCCCCGGCCATGTAGCAGAACTTTCCTCACCCCTCTTCTGAGGTTGCAAGTCAGGAAGCAATCCAAATCTTCCACATGCAAAGCTGTAGCATTCACAGCTCTCCACCATCTACATGCTAGGTCACTTCAGTCATGTCTGACTCTTTGCAACCTTATGGATTGTAGCCTGCCAGGCTCTTCTATCCATGAGATTCTCCAGGCAAGAATACTGGAGTGGGTTGCCATGCCCTCCTCCAGGGAATCTTTCCAACCCAAGGACCGAACCTGCCTCTCTTGTGTCTCCTGCATTGGCAGGCGGGTTCTTTACCACTAGGGACACTTGGGAAGCCCCTACACCATCTGGCCCAACCCATACCTCCACCTTCATGCTCAGCCACAAACGTTTGCATCCAACAACACTCAGCTGCTCATCATTCCCTAATCCCAGTAGGGTTTTTGGTCTACGAGCCTTTGTCCGAGTGGTCTGGCTTCTCTCTTCTGCTAAATCATAAGTTCCTTGAGGCCAGGGGTCATGTCTCGGACACCTTTGTAGCCCCTTTAAAGCCTGAAACAAGTGCTTTCACATAATGCAGAGAAGACCTAAAATATTTGGTATACTGCTGGCACTGTTACAGAAAAATACTACCCTGTTGTTACTTCTGAGACATTTTTATAAACAGCACTGTCCTCCAAAAGAATCATGAGCATTAAAAATAAATAAAAACAACATTCCTAACAATCTGTGCCCAGGGTGAACATGTGTAGAGTTTTGCCCCCTAGAACAGTCCTGATTCACTACTGTTGTTCTGCTTATAATTATTAATACCATCCCCTTTCACTCTCAAAAGTGACCCAGATTAGATGATAAATTTTATGGTCACCCTACTTATGCAACTCAAACCATTAGCTAAAGTGTGCTCTGCTGACCTGCTTGTAGGAAAATAGCACAGTAAGAATTTTTAAAAAGATTGTGTGCCTTGCCCACATTTTTACCTGCATGTTCTCTTGCTATACACATTTCAAATGAATTTTTACTCAGGGTCAGTGCACAGACTTTTTCCACACGAAGGTTTTGATGAAAACTCTCCAACAGATGGACACTCATACAAGCCAGAGCCTCTGCTTAGGGTCCAGGGACTGGCCTCCTTTTTGCCAATGACAGAATGTGGCTGTCATTTGAGGGCCCCTGGTTTCTCTCATTCAACTTAACCGAAGCTAAAGGTTTCTGCTTGAGGGAAGATACATCCCTTCCAAAGCTTTGCAGCGAGATTACTCAAATTGGAATGGGATGATTGGGGTGAATAGTGACTGGTTTCTCTGTTCTCAAGAGGTAATAGCTTCTGCCAACAGAAAATGTCCCAACCTCACTGAAATGGGGAGGAGGAATTTAACGCATTCTTCTTTGCATTTGCTTCAATTAATCATCAGGTAATTAGATAATAAATAGCTCATAAATACATGTTTCATCTAATCCTCACACTAGCCCTACTGGATGCTATTGCAATTACTATAATAATGCATTTTCATATTTACATGAAATATAAATTGTTTATATTAATATTATATTTATATTGGGTTCTTTGGTAGCTCAGACAGTATAGGACCTACCTGCAATGCAGGAGACCCAGGTTTGATCCCTGGGTCAGGAAGATCCCCTGGAGAAGAGAATGGCAACCCACTCCAGTATTCTTGCCTGGAGAATTCCATGGACAGAGGGGCCTGGAGGGCTACACTCCATAGGGTCTCAAAGAATTAATAATACTTCCCATTTCTTAATGTTTACTATGTATCAGGCATTGCCAAAGCAGTTTATAGATATTAGCTTGTTTCATCTTCACCACAGCAGCTGAATAGAGGTCTATTTATTCTTTACTACCCTCCATGTCCACTCAATACAAACCTTGTCTTGCTCAGAGTTTTCTCTCCTGTAAACACACTGAGTTGTGTTTGGCACAGAGCAGGTTCTTAGTAAATACTTTTTAAATGAATGAGTGAATGAATGAATGAATGAGTCAACAAACCTACTCTGTGTTTTGCAGATGAGAAAACCAAGGTGTGCAAAGGGCAAGGAATTTGTCAAGATCTTGTAAATCACCAATTGGAGACTGTGAGATTCCAAATTCTTAAACATGACAACATACACCCCTGTTCCATCTCCCTGATCAGAAAGTTAAGTGACACGCACAGGACCAGCTAAGAACTAAATTATTAGAACTCAGATCCAGAAACTGTAACTCCAGCCAACACTACTTTCTCCTTGTCATGCTAGTGGGTAGGGCCAACCCCATCTGATCATGCGGTGTGTACAGCCAGACACACGGTGTCCTTTCTGGGGAAGAAGTGTGGGCAGTTCCCTCAAGTAAAATGCAAATCCTTCTTGTGGGAGGAAGGTTGATCACAATCTCCTGATTTACCTCTGGGCATTAGTTCAGCCGACTGAGAGTGAGCCAGGGACCAGAGTTTATTATCCAGGCTAGCGTAATGCGTACCATTCAGACAAATTATAAAATTTCAGTGATTCAAGATAATAGCTGTTTATTTCTTAATCATGTAATATATAGGATAGGCATCTTGGAGCAGATGTCCTTACTCCAGTGGGACTCCAGAGACTCAGGCTCCTTCCGTCTGTGGCTCTAGCATCCTAAAGGCTGAAGTAAGTCCTCTGCATTCAGTGAGAAAGACTCTTAAACACTCTGGCCAATTACACATATACTATTCTTTTTTGGATTCTTTTCTCATATGGATTATCACAGAATATTGGGTAGAGTTCTCTGTGCTATACAGTCCTTGTTGGTTATCTATCATATACAGTACTATGCCTATGTTCATCCCAAGCTCCTGATTTATCCCTCTCTGCCAACATTCCCCTTTGGTAAACATAAGTGTGTTTTCAATATCTATAAGTCTACTTTTGTTTTGTAAATAAGTTCATTTGTATCTTTTTTTGAAATTATAATCCACATATGAGTGATATCATAGGACATCTGTCTTTCTCTGACAACGCAGCATTGTAAATCCAACTATACTCCAATAAAATGAAAATATTGAAAAACTCGAAAATTAAAATGCAACACTGTAAATAAGATGGCTGCAGAGGACTCTGGATGCTAGAGCCACAGGATAATAAGATGATAATAAAGCAAAAAAGACTGGCTTGGGTTTGTAACCAGTGATAAATTGTACATTGAATAAATATTTGTTAATGAATTAAAAAAAACAACTCTAGCCAAGTAATAGACATACGTACTACAAACAGATCATTGGTAAGAACTAGACTCTGCCCAGATGCAAGTGAAGCTGGGGAATGTAGACAGTGGGCAGCCATTTCCCAGGGCACTGTGAGAGGGGCAGCACGAACTTCTGGTGGGTGGCTAGACATCACAGCCATTATGAGAAAAGAAAGGGCCAAGGAGGAGGTGGGAGCCGGATTCTGGGCTGTCATGTAGGGAAGGGTGGGAATTAACAGGAAGCAGTGGAGAGACAATAGCAAATGCCAACTTTGCCGGCCTTGGCGGGGTTTGTAGGCTTTTTCTCTTCAGTAGTCATGGAGGTGGAGCAAACTCATCTTGGCTGCCAGTTTGATGCACACTTGGGGAAAAGCTTGGAATCTCTCATTTTAATTATTATCAAGTCCCTACACTCAAAAGTACTACCCAACAGATTTGCAATTTCCATGCATGCCCACCCCTGCCTTCTCCATTTGAGTTGTAAATTATGAATCATGTGAAAATTGGACAATATCATAAAAGCCACAAGATGTATCGAGTGCTGTAGCCTTCAGTTATCTTAGTTCATTAAACAGAAAAATAGGTGTACTTTTTCTTGATAGGAAAACAGTGCCAACTAATGTCACACAATATTTCAAAACAGAATTTGTCTTTGTCAACCAAGTAGTGAATAACAAGGAAGCATTGAATGTTCTTTTTAAGAAATGATTTGAAATTAATTTCAATCCCTTCTGATGGTTCAATAAAAAGAGAAATATAGGCTTCAGTAGGCTTCTTAATGTAGATTGCTATAGTAATTTAAAAACAACAAATAACAATAAAGTAATGATTCTATCATGCTGCCAGTGGGCTTGACAGCAAATAGTATATTTGAAAAAAATAAATTTGCCACAGCAATATATGCCAATGACTAGACTCTCAGCATTGCTTTCAGATTAGAAAGATTCATAGGATCATATTCATGTATTTTAGAAAGTTATTTACTCTGATGGAGATAAAAAAAGTTAAAAGAATGATTATCCACAGTCTTTCTCCTCCTCTTACTTCCCAAGGAGGCTCCTCTTGTCCCAGGAGTAATGGATAGGATGGGATGATCAGTAGAGATGCAGACTGGGGACCCAAGAGGCTGACAGGCTCTCCAAATGTGTGAACATGAAAGCGCTGGCAGAAAACCAAGAGAGCAGAGAGGGGGGAGGAGGTGAGAGGATCTTGGCCAGATAGGAAAGAACTGAGAACTGTTTGGAAGCTGAACTGAGCTGCTACAGTGAGAAGGGGACTGTGCGGAGAGAATTCAAGTCAAGAGGAGAATCCAGCCGTTTCACGTGGTGCTATCATAACCATGTTTGCTGAAGAGACCCTCTCCTGAACTCCACCTACAGCAGGCCTTAGTTTCGGAGCCCAGCAGATTGAGACCGTGATAATAACAGTGAATGCTTATATAAACACACTTCCTATGTGCCAAATAAGCTAAACTCATGATCTGCATTCATTAACTCTTTTCATCTTTATAACAACTTTATGTGCTAACACTATTATTAATCCTCTTCAATAGATGAGAAAACTGAAGCATAGAAAGTTACAGAGCTTTCCAAGGATACACCCCCTAATAAGCAGTAGACCTGGGACTCGGGCCTAGGCCATCCAGCTCCAGGGTCTGTGGGCTGGACCACTATACTCTGTCACCTCTCAGGCTCTTGAAAAGTCAATCAAGTTGACACATAAACCTTATGTTGCAGGGACAATCAAAGATTTCAGCTAAATTCTGAGTCAAACTGCACCCTTTCACACATGCTACTTCATGTGTAAACACCCCTTTAAGAGAACAGCATGTAATTGTCAAGCACCAAAATGTCACATTGTTCGTGTGCTCACATTTTGAGTTAATTATCGGCTAAATTTTAGAAAGTACTATTAAGAAGGGGAATTCCCTGGCAGTCTAGTGGTTTGGATTCTGGGTTTGCACTGCCAAGGGCCTGGGTTCAGTCTCTGTCAGGAAACTAAGATCCTGCAACCTGTGAGGCACGGTCAGAAAAAAAGAAAAGTTTAAGAAAATGAAAGTATAAGCAATTACTCTTTTTCCAGATTTCAGTTGAATCTGGCCTATTTTCTATGATTATATGCATTTAACTAAGTAATACTGTAAAAGATCTCTGCAGCAACTTGACGGGCTGTTCACTCTAAAGGCTTCATTTTGACTGGAAATGAAACAAATTCATAGGAAAACAAGGAAGCTCATTTGTCCAGTTCTTGATCTCTTCAGGTCTTTTCCTTTTTTTTCTTTTTAAGTAACTTTACCCCCGAGTCCTGATGGGTTTACACTAGAACAAATATCAGTGAGAAAGGTACATTCCATAGATGGTCTGGGGTACTTACACAGACTCCTGTGAAAGTGGTTAGTTGCTCAGTCGTGTCTGACTCTTTGTGACTCCATGAACTGTAGCCCACCAGGCTCCTCTGTCCATGGAATCCTTCAGGCTGGAATTCTGGAGTGGGTTGCCATTCCCTTCTCCAGGGGATCTTCCTGACTCAGGGATCAAACCCAGATCTCCTGCACAGCAGGCAGGTTCTTCACCATCTGAACCACCAGGGAAGTACATAGTCTGGAAACTGATCATATATTAAGTCATTCTCCCAGAATTCATAAGGAAATAAGGAAAAGAGCATGGAATCAAAATGAAAACAAAAGAGTATCTGGGGAATCAAATGAATTGGTGTGTTACTTCAATCCAAAGAGACTGGGGTGCTCTGGGAAATACTAATTTACTTGATGATGAGCTCCAGGAGGATAAACTGACTTTAAAAATCAAAGTAATCCTTTACTCTATCCTAGGTTGAATCCGTGATTATAAAATGACCTGTATGTTTTAGGTTTATTTTTTTCACAACATGTATCATCACCAAGAAGTAAAGTGCAATTTATTCACTAGCTAAACTCCATGAGTGGTCATGGACCTCCAGGATATAGACAGGACCTCACGGATTTAGACAGGAATAAGGACTCTACCCTTGCCCTTTTCCAAAAGTGAGAAGAGGACAGAATTCTACCTTTCATAGTTTGAGAGACAATGATGATTTGTTCTGCAAAACTAAGTTAGAAACTTGGGTTTCATCAAGGGGTATCCACTAGGCTACCTTCTCTGGGCTGACAGTAAATGTTGTGGACTGAATCATACTGAGAGTTAGTTTACCAGTGAGATGTTAGCTTAAAGACTGATCTTTAGTCCTGAGAGCAAAGAGACCTAGATGACCAATAGCAGCAAACTAACATAGCTTCATGTTTGTCCATCTGCTCCAGAGTCAGGACTGCTGCTATCTTATGATAAATTGAATGGCTCATGTAGGTTACGGAACTCCCATCACTATCAAACAAAAGATATTATGTTTTGACTCTGCCGGTTTCTGGAAATGTTACGAAGTTCTACAAAGAACGGCTCCTTTAATTTCAGCTTGTCAATTAAACAAAGCAGAAAACCAAGAGGATAAATCCAAAATATTCCAAATATTTAAACTTAGAATATATCAATTTCATAGAATTGGGGACAAAATTTATGTTACCAAAATTTCACACCAAGACCACCTTCAGAATAAAAGGAGTCAGAAAGTTTGTCCTGTTTGCCAGTGAGGAAGAAAGAATTGTCTCTCTCTCCCTCTTGCTGGTAGAAGTACAATTACAGGAGATGATTCTTCATTATTTTAGCTTATTTTGTCCTACCAAAGCTTTTAACTTCATTTTCAGCTCTTCATTTTGTCATTAATATCTTCTTTTCAAAAAGTCAGAAAAGTTTAACCTTTTGGAACTACCAAGGTCTTCAGGCCTTTTGGATGATAAGCCAGGAGGAGCCCCCAGAAACAGTGCTCTGGGTGTCTTTGGCTATTTTTACAAGGCGGGTGGCACATCTGTGCGTCCACATGCAGCCTGGGGTCTCTGCTCGGAGCTCTCCTCACAGCAGCCTCGTGGAGCTTCATTTGTCTTAGGAGGGGAAGTGATGGCGTGGAGCCTGCCCGATTCTGAACCTGCGATTCCAAGGTGGAGAGAGTCCAAGATTGTTGTTCAGTCCATTAAGCAATCCTTTTTGGCTGAAGGGGTTCATCTATCAATCTCACTTTTCAGCCAGTAATCTGCTTATTTAGGTTTAATTACATTTTCAGGTCACCTGAGCACTTTTCCTAGATCTTTAATAAAATGACTCCTTATTTTATTTATCTCACAGTTGATTTTACATGAGTTGTCCAGGGCTGGGGTGGAATAGGTGGGGTGGGCAAGTAGAACTATTTCCTAAAAAGATAAACAAGTGAGATTTCCACCTTTGGAGTGTCCAGAGTTAACAGAGGAATTATTTGGATCTCAGGGCAGCATGACTATAGCAGATTGATCTAAAACTGCATGTAGCAGCCACCATTCCTGAAACAGAAAGTCAAATATTGATTTCCCAGGGCCTTTATGACCCATTTAACAACAGGCATTTTGGATTGGTTATTTCTTAGGGCTAGAGAGAATTTTCCAGCCAGCCTCCTTTTGAGCATCCTCTTAATTATCTTCTCTGTGAGATGGGTAAAAACTGATGCTCAGCTCTGGCCCTGAACACACACACAGACACACATACACACCATAAAGGAGGCTGACACAACTGGTGTTGTCTAACACTCAGTTAGCTTGGATGAAAGGTATTTCAATATTTTCTTACAGAAACTACCAAATTGGGTGAGAAAGAGGTCCCGTTGGGTATGTCTGCTAACAAATTCTCTCTAATTGACATCGAGCCAGTTAATTTCTATGTAATAAGTGTTGAGTGATTCAAGGGCCAGTCTGGACCAGCCAAACCGGGTCCCTACACAGACCTCTACCCTATTTGGCTCTCAGAAGGGAGCATCTAATGTTTTGCCAAATTTCCAAAAAGCTGGGGGAGCATTTTTATTTAATCTTTTGCTCTTTGGGCTACTAATTATGTATCAAAGGGTATAAAGAGGGCTTTGCAAATCATTATTTCCATTAGGAAGGTGTTAGAACCAGTTCCACCCAGGGCTCCCCTCCTCTGTGCTCAGCTGCTATTCCCACGGGAGGCGGCCGCGGTGGTGCCGCTGGAAGCGGGGCTTCTGTTCTGTTTCCCCAGCACTTGGAAGAAAAACAAAACAGGCCTAATGAAAAACACACACGGGAAATGCTTTATTATTTCATCATCCTCACCTACTGCGCTCTGGCACAGGTCTGTGATTAGGAAGGACTTCTCCCCTCTCGGAGGCTCGCTCCCTCTGCGAGGGGAGGCCGAGTGGGGTGGTGGGAGGCCGATGCTCTGTCATTTCCTGTCAGATCGTTTTGGAGGAATTTGCTCTTATTTCCTCCCGGCCACATCCCCACGATCCCACCCCTCCCTCCCCAGCTCAGCATTGGCCACATGCCCCGCAATGAAGTTGTATTACTTACTCAGACTTTTGGGGGTGTGGTGGTGGGGAGGAGGCTGGAAACGCTGGACACCAAGCTGTTGCAACCTTCAAAAGCTGAGAAATGGGTCAAAACCCCTGAGTGGGTCCTGACCTCCGAAGAGGGCTGGCAGGGGCACACCATTTCCCGTTTCGCTGAACAACTAGTGGGCTCTTAGAGGAGGGGGATTGGAGAGGGGATGGATGGGAAGAGGGCCCTGAAGTGCGTCTGAATATTAAAGTCAAACTGTAATCTTCCCACATACATTTTCTTGACTTTCCACCAGAAAGGAATCAGAAAGTAGACATTCCCCAAATCTCATTGGACCATTAGTAAGTGAATAACTCCTTTCATAAAAAAATGCCTCCATTTCTTTATTCTACACAGGGTGAAACCTGGATATAATAAACAATGCATTTATTCACAGGGAACTCAGCACCCCTGCCCCCCACCAAATCATCCAGGCATGGTCAAGGCAGGTATGGCTTCCCAGGAAATTGGAATGCTTTAGCTCAGACCTCGGTGGTCTGACCAGTTTATTACAGACCAAAACTTGTCTGTAGTAAAACATCAGTAACAGTTCTTTCCTGTGGCAACTTGGAAGGGTATCATGCCTTCTACACAGAAGATGCTTAATAAATATTTGGTAGATTTTCAATAAATATCTGATAAACTGAGTTGGGGTTATTTGTGACTAAACAATATGCCCAGTTTTGTGGCAATAAAAAGTAGCTACCTTCAGGCTGTAACCCCATACATTGTCACTCTTTCGGGGACCAACACCACATACTAACATCACTAAAAGTAGTAAGTTTTTCTTTTCTTTTTAGATTTATTTGGCTGCACTAGGTCTCAGTTGCAGCACGTAGGATCTTTGCTGTGGCATGCAGGATCTAGTTTCCTGACCAGGGATCAAACCTGGGCCCCCCTGCATTGGGAGCTCAGAGTCTTAACCGCTGAAGTGTCCTAGTAGTAAGAGTCTTATGGGCAACTCTTCCTTGATGAAATTTCCAGCAGACTGGCTTATTGTGGGTAACGGTTTTCTAATATCTGTTAAACAAGTTAGTGGCATGAAAAATACACTACCATACTTAAATATTTAATTCAGTGCATGGTACCTTCTCAGTGAATATCTGTTAAACAGATCAATAAATAAGTGTGATGTTGGTATAAGTACAAAATGAGTTGAGGCAAGGAGCTTTATGGTGAGAACTGGTCTGTCTGGGTAGATCTGCCTAAATGTAAGGTGCATGCATGCATGCAAAGTCACTTCAGTCCTGTCCAATTCCTTGCAACCCCATAACCCACTAGGCTCCTCTGTCCATGGGAATCTCCAGGCAAGAATACTGGAGTGGGTTGCCATGCCTTCCTCTAGGGGATCTTCCCAACCCAGGGATTGAACCCGTATCTCATGTCTCCTGCATTACAGGCAGGTTCTTTACCACTAGCACCACCTGGGAAGTCCTAAATGTATGGTGACAGTGAAAGTTGCTCAGTCATGTCCGACTTTTGGCGACCCCTTTAGTCCATGGAATTCTCCAGACCAGAATACTGGAGTGGGTAGCCCTTCCCTTCTCCATGGGATCTTCCCAACCCAGGGATCGAACCCAGGTCTCCTGCATTGCAGGCAGATTCTTTACCAGCTGGGCCACAAGGGAAGCCCTAAATGTATGGTTGCTGCTGCTGCTAAGTCACTTCAGTTGTGTCCGACTCTATGTGACCCCATAGACAGCAGCCCACAAGCTCCCCCGTCCCTGGGATTCTCCAGGCAAGAACAATGGAGTGGGTTGCCATTTCCTTCTCTGGTAGTCCTACGTAAATATAATTCACAATGAAAATGTAGAAATAAATCATGTAAAGCAGCATGTCAAATGGAAAATTTTAGAGATGAGAGCAAAATGATCCTCCAAAGCAGAAGTGGGTCAATATGCCCGCCACCGATAGTTGGCAGGAAGAGTTCTGTCTGGCATGTCTGTACCTTGTTTTGAGACATTTGGTAATCGTTAATTGAACATTATTAATCCCTCACAGTTGATAACCACAAAAGCACTGAGAATCAAGTCACTAAGTGTATGATTACAGTGGAAACAATAAACATTTTTTTTTTTAAGTGAAATGGTTAACACAAAGTCAAAATGCTGAGGGGAAAAAAAAAAAAAACCTTGTTCATTTGTAGGGAATGAAACTTTGACAGGAAGGATAATTCAGAAGGACAGCTTGTGGAGAGGTATGTGCCTCAGTGTAGATGAGTGCTGCCAAGAGATCGATGGAACAGGAGACATGTTTGTCTGGTCTGTTATAGTGATTTTCAACCCTCACTGCATTTTTGAATCACCCAAGGAACTTTTAGAAAATACAGATTCTAAAGCCACATCCTGATCAACTAAATCAGAAGTTCTAGTGGCACAGGCATCAGGAATTTTTTAAGCTCCCATTTAATCCCAATGTGTAGTCAAGGTGGGCCATAGCAAAGGGGCTCCGGTTTTAGCATCAGAATCATCTGGAGGGTTTGCTGGACCTAATCCCTCCGGGGTTCCTGGTTCACCAGGTGAGGGGTGAAGGCTAAGAATGTGCATTTCTAACAATTTTCCAGGTGATGCTGCTGCTGCCATTTAGAAGTCACATTTTGAGAATCACTACACTATTCTCTTCTTCCAATCTTTTCATTAAAATTGGATCATGTGATGCTTATGTTTTTTTTTTTTTAATTTTCAGTGATAAATTATAGGAATACAGAATTTAAATTTTTCTTCAAGACCTTGTGAGACTTACAATCTTTGGATTCACCCTGTATGAAAGTGTATTGGCTTTCATGTGGAATCTTGTCAAGTAAGCCATAAAGCATTAAAACTCCAATTAAAAGATAAAATGATGGGGTTGTGGCTGCTTGATAGAGGGGAGATTGAACCATATATGTGAGTGAAGAACACAAAGGAAAATATACATTTTGATGGTTAGATATCATAGCATATTTTCAGGATATGTACACAGATATGTTTGATCTGATTAAGTAAAGTGGAATGTTTAGAAATAAGACATTTTGACTAATATTCCAATTAACTGTGTATAGATCAGAATTTGGGGGTGGGGTGAGAGGAGAAATCCTCATTTGGAAGTTTTTGAAAGAGGAAAAAAATGTACTTATCCAATTTCTTATCTTTGAGATTCATAAAATAAAATTATTCTTTTAGAACTGTAAAACTTACATTTGGGTTAATTAAGGTCTTCTAAATGTGGAGATCAGTTTAGTTGTTACTTAGTTTTCTTTTCAGCATAAGATTAATCTGCTAATTACCAAATAATGAATTCATTTTGGGGGCATAACAAAGATGAACAAGAAAGGTTACAACCATCTTAGTTATATAGAAAAGGCGCGTGGATCCTTTTTATTGTTTAAACATGTTTTCCTGTTTCATATGTTTAATGTAAAAATATCCTGTTGGTGGGTGTCAGTTTTTGCTTGAACACATTTTTCTTTTAAGAGTGTATTTTTCAGTAAAGCTGTGGGAGATTTTTCTTCTCTGGTATTTAAAGTAAGATAAAGTTAAGCTGATTTCTTTCCCTGACTATCCCCTTCCCCCTCCAAAGGCTTAATAACCGCAATCCTAAGATTTATGGTGAGTGAAAAAGAAAAATAAGTAAATTATCTGACTGAGGAGTCATTCTTCCTCTCTCTGGCCATACAGACTATTTTAAATGCTGCTAGCAGCAGTCTAATTAAAATAATTTCTGTCATAAGTCTGTGAAATATGCAGCCACAGCCCAGCTCAATGTTCTCGAGCAGGAATGACAAATCTCTGCTTAATTGGTACTTAATATGGTAGTGCAGGATTAGTAATTCTCCAGGATAAAAGGAGATAACAAATAGAAATCTCTTGCTTGGGGCAGGGAGCCTTGGAAGACGAACAGACCAAATAGTGCTTACCCCCAAAACTGTTCCGATCAAGGGTTGTTATTTTGCCTATCACTTATGAAATAACACATAATTAATGCACATTTTATGGCTAACTTTAAGTCCTAATTAAATACAACTATGTACAAAGAATGTGAACAGCCTGACTTCCAAAGACCAAAATAAATACTGGCAGAATTATAGTGACTGCTGTAACCTTATTATCTTATCTTGAGGATAACCACCTTGGCAGAAGCATAAGCTACTTCTGAGGTACAGCCATTAAGCTGAGATTCATAATGAATTTTAGAAAAATTGGGAAAGATAGAAAAGTAGAAGGAGGAAAACTATTCATATTCTCATTGCTAATAAGTGGGGTAAAAGTGGGGAGCACTCCTAGTAACTTGGAGTATTTCCTCCCTGTGTGGTTTTTTTTTTTTTTTCCAGTGCATACTTTTTATGCCTTACTTCTTTAGACTATTGCAGGCCATCTTATGGTTTGCTTTTTTCACTTAATATTAAATAGAAACATATACATATGTTTTTAATGAATGCTTTTAACATTCACTTTTAAAGTCTGCACCGTTCTCTACCAAGTAGATGATAGTAGCTATTATCTATCTTGTGTTGACTATCTGCCAGCGCTATCTTAAGGGTTTTATATGTATTGTCATTAAAGCAACAACAGGCCTATGATTCAAGTCCTTTCTTCATCTGCATTTTGTAAATGTGGATACTGATCCACAGAATACTGTGTTATTTGGTTCAAGGCTACATCAAGTGGTTAGCAGAGGTAGGATTTGAACAAGGGCAATCTGACAACAAAAACTGTGTTTCTAACCACTCCGCTGTACCATCTCTTGATGTACTACCTGGAATTACCCCAGAAAATGCTCTAGATCAAAGTGAATAAGCTTTCTCTATAAGGGATCAAACAGTTTAGATTTTGTGGGCTATATACAGTTTTTATGGCAAATAATATTCTTCTTTTCCCTCATTTTAAAATGACATTTAAAAAATGTAAAAGCCATTCTTAGCTTACTGACCATAGAAAAACAGGCCATGGGGCAGATTTGGCCCATTAGCCAATTCTAGCTCTAGATTAAAAGTGAGTTGAACTTAAGTTTGGATGAGTAGCAATTAAGGTAATTAATTAAAAAAACTTTTTGACATTGGGAGAAACCAAGTAATTGATTTGATTGAATGAATTATTTTCAGCTCAATTTGTAATATTAATATTATAAATAAACTACCTAGGCATTTGTGTATGTATTTATTTATAACAGCAATTGAAATGACTGAAATATTTATGTTTTCATCAAAACTGAAAACTGAGTCATTGTGATAAGTCAACTCAAGGCCAAAATGAATTTATTCTTGGTAAATCTCACAAAGTTGATAGAAAGTTACAAGTTGCGATTTAATCATCAATTTATGCCTTTTGATGGGCCACATAAAATTCTGGTGTCTTCTTTATGTCAATGGTTCTCAAAGAGCTGCCCTGAAACCAGTGGCATTATCCTATTAGAAATGAAAATTCTTGGACATCATGGCAGAAGTACTAAATCAAAAACTCAGGGTGGAGCATATTCGAGTTTGAGAACCCCTGTTTTAAGGAAATCCAGTTGCAAACAGATTCTTTTTGAAACAAAGCTCTGTGTATACGTGTGTGTGCTCATGTGCATGTGTGTGCATGCGTGCTCAGACATTTAGTTGTGTCCGAGTCTTCCCAGTCCTATGAACTGTAGCCTGCCAGGCTCCTTTGTCCATGGATTTTTCAGGCAACAATACTGGAGTGGGTTGCCATTTCCTCCTCCACAAGATCTTCCTGACCCAGGGATTGAAGCCATGTCTCCTGCATTGGCAGGTGGATTTTTTTTTTTTTTTACTACTGTGCCACCTGGGAAGCCCACCCATATGTACACATATGTACGAACAAAAAAAATTATCTGTGAGCTAGAAATATCCCATGTTATGATACTATATTGGGGAAGATCCCCTGGAAGAGGGCATGGAAGTTTACGCCAGTATTCTTGCCTGGACAGGGGAGCCTGGTGGGCTACATGGGGTCACAGGGAGTCGGACACGACTGAACTGACTTGCAAGCATGATACTAGATTATGATACGTTATGGAAACACCATGGAGACAAATCACAAAAGTCAAAATGAGCAAATTTTAGAGTTGCGTACGTATCTTATGCAGAGATATGAATAAATCTATGCTGTCATGTCTATCTTGTTATACGACACTGTATTGATTTTGTCACAGCTATTTCCTGGTTCATTACCTAAGCATGCTATTCTTTATACTAATAACATTAGGAGATTTAAGACTTAAATGTCTGAAAACTTCCTTTTAAATTGAATGTCCTCAATTATTGAGGATACTACACCTGAAAATTTAATTGACAAGTTTATTATAATAAAATGCATCATTTTAAAGTGTCATTCTCAAGATTTAGGTTCTGAGTAAGATGGAGAAAGCAGACTCCTCCCTAGCCTCCCTCTGAATGCAGCTATAAAACCTGGACAGAATGTGTGGAGTAGTTATTTGGGAATGCTGAGAAGTAAATAATAGCAAATTGGAGAAGAAAACCAAAATCCAAAGTACAACTGAACTGGTGTCATTTTACCATTAGTTTTTCTCTGTTTTATGGCCCTGGAGGGAGGCACGAAGGACATGGCAGAGCCCAAATTTCTGACTAGGTGCCTTGAAAGGGGAGTCCAGCAAACCAAAAAGCACCAGGGAGATTGTTGAGAGGTAGGGACTTCATAACTGCAACCAAATAACGTTATTTATTGACTCCAAGACTCTAAAAGTTGAATATAAGTGGATCTCCTCCTAATCAACATATAAAAGACTTTGAAAAAGTGAACATATAGACTTATATTCGAGTCTCAGACTTCCCACTGGTGGGTGCACACATGGGACAGATCTTAATAGCACTGGGCCTTAAAAACTGAACCATAATCCAGAAAAATCAGCCTGGAACTTGTAGCCAGAACATAATTTGGTCAATTTGCTTCCTGAAACAAAAATACCAATATTCTCAAAAGGTTTTAAACAAGACTCAGAGTCTCATAGTACAATATTAAACATTTTTCAGAATGCAATCTAAAATTACCATGGAAAGAACCAGGAAAACTCGATTCACATGGGAAAAAACAATCAACAAACATTAATGCCAAGATAACACATTCACATTATCTAATTGAATTTAAAGCAGCTATTATTTAAATGTTTCAACAAGCAATGACAAACTCTCTTAAAACAAATAGAAAAACAGAAAGCTTCAGCAGAAAAACAGAAAATTTTAAAAAGAACCCAACGAAAATTTCAGCAGTACAAATATGGCAACTGAAATTTTAAAAACTCACTGGATGAACTCAATAGCAGAATGGTGTCACAGACAAAGGAAAGAGTCTATGAATGTAAACTTGATCAATAGAAATTATGCAAACCCAACAACAAAGAGAATTTAAGATTTAAAAAATTAACAGAGACATAAGTGTCAGTTAGAAAATAACAAAAGGCCAATATTTATGTCAATTGAGTCTCAGAAGAAGAGGATGGGGGTGGAGGTACTAAAAACAACAATGACAGAAAGAATTGCAAAAATAATGATTGAAAATTCACCATATTTGGTGAAAGACATAAACCTAAAAGCTCAAGAAGCTCAGTGAAAAAGAAAAGGAAGCTCAGTGAATTCTCAAAAGGACAAATTCAAAGAAATCCATCCCAAGATATATAATTATCAAACTGCTGAAAACTCAAAGCAAAAAAAAATTCTTAAAAGCAGACAGAAAGACAGCATATTTTCTAAAGAAGAATAAGGATTCTCATTATTGCAGATTTCTCATCAAAAGCCATGGAGATGAGTGGGAAGTGGTATACTAATTTTCAAGTGCCAAAAGGAAAGAACTATCAACAAAGAATTCTACATCTAGAGAAACATCCTTTAGGATGAAGATGAAATAAACATTCTTAGACAAAGGTGTACTAAGATAATTCATTGCCAAAGGAGGTTTCTCAGAAAGAAAGGAAATGATATTAGAGGGAAACTTGAAATACCAGGAATGAAAGAAATATATCAGAAACGGAATGTATCTGGGTACATAAATAAAATAGACTGTTCTCCTCTTGAGTTCTTTAAAAAATGTTTGATGGTTGAAAGGAAAAATCATAGCATTGTCTGATAGGCTTGTCAATGTGGGCATAAACGACAACTATAACACCTCAGGGGGGAATATAAAAGGATCAATATGGTGGTAAGTTTTTTACATTCCACTTGAAATGGTAAAGTAGTGAGTCGAAGATTATGAAAAGTTATGCCTATACTATAACTCTTAGAGTCGCTAAGTACTAAAGTACTTAGTACTAAAGTAACTAAGTACTAAAAGCCTATACAAAGAGATATAGTTAAAAACATAATAAAGATGGGATACTAAAAAATGATTCAAGTAATCCAAAAGAAAGCAGAAAAGGGGAAAAGATGAATTAAACACTGATAATAAAAAATAAAATGATAGGCCTAAACCTAACTATATCAATAATTACATTAAATGTAAATGGTCTGCACACACCGATCAAAAAACAGAGATTATCAGAAGGAAGTTTTTTAGAAAAAATCATGCCCCTCCACTATTTGCTTTCTACAAGAAACTCACTTCACACATAACGATAGAGCTAGATTAAAAGTAAAAAGATATGTCACATATAAATAGTAAATGGAAAAAGTAAAATAAGAAATGGAAAATGCTACAAAAACACAAATTAAAATGCCACTTCCATCTACTTTTCCTGGGAAAATAGCTGCCTTTCAAGAACCCTGACACTACAATATTAAGTAAACTCATTTGATTTACTTAAGTGAAATTGTTTTCAGTGATCATCAGCTCTGCTTAAGCTGTTTCTTATTTTCAAGCGGGCTAATTACAAGCTTAATTAGGAACTAATGAATCTTTCCTCTGTCATTTCAAAGGGAGGCTCACACCTTTCATGGATGTTTCCGTGTAGTGAGAAACACCACAAAATACAAAGATTGATGTTAAATTCTAAGGCAAAATCAACCTGAACATTCACGTATAAATGTTTAAATGAGAGAAACACAGAGTCCTCAAACTCACATGTGGCTCTAAGTGTTTATCGAACATTCGTAAATGCATCAGATTTGCACATGAGCTCCCAGATAGACATGCATATGCAGGCAGGTCATAGCTCCTTGGAAAACCACCCATGTTCTCTTCCTCAGTTATAGTATGTAACACATATGGTTCCTGTCAGTAGCACTCATTTAGAGAGATAAAAATCCTACAACAGCTAAGTTCAGCCTCCCTCCAGTGGCCCTTTCCTTTGATTCTCAAAATATCAAGTGACTATTCACTAAACCCTGTAATTGCCAACCTTACCCAGTTCCACCTCTAATAGAAAAAGGAAAGGAATGGCCTTTTTAAAAAAATTTTGTTCCAATACATTGTGTAATTAACCTATCTTAATTCTTTCTGGTAGTAGCCTTCTTGTTAACATTTTGAAGAAAGAAAAGGCAATTGAAAGATACTTGAGTTGATTAACTGCATATAAAAATTGAAAACTAGGGGCATATAACATAATTTTTATTGTTAATATACAGTGTTAATATATTTGGTAACTTAGTAATAAATGGCTGCAGAAGTTTCTTTCTTGAAAACTTTTGAAGATATGAAGCTAGCATTGTTTTCTTCAAAGCTGGCTTGAATTCAGCTTTAAACATTGTTTTCCTTCTTTTTTGTTCTTCCTGTCCTTAACTTTTCTTCTGCAATGTGAAAATACAAGGCAGATGTCTTCATCTCCCTGGAATGCTTTTAACCTTAATGAAGGGTTGTAATAAATCAGTACTTTTCAACCTGTTTTCTATCATCAACACATACATACTTTTTGAGATATTAGTCTCCACGGAGATTATTAGAAATAATTAGGACAAGTTAGAACTTAGTTATTAGTTCGTTAATGGACATATCATTGCTATTTGTTAACTACCTCTAATATGCAGAAAGTTATCTTGTTCATATGTCTAGAAACTGTAGTTATTGGGCAAGATCTTTTCTAAGTCATTAATAATTTATTTTTATGCTAGAATATGCGTAGAGTATGTATGCCTATTTATGTGCACACACAGATATACATACTTATAAAAGATTATTAAAGTTTAATTGGGTGATTTTTGAAAGTTACATGTGTAGATCATATCAATTTACAAATAAACTAAGAAATGAAGAACATTTTTTACTTTAAAACTTTCATGATTAATATAAAATTAGAATTTGCCTTTTCTTGGCCAGATAAGGTATTGCGTTATTTCACATTTTCTATTTTTCATTTATTCAGGAGTCACAAATGTCAATTTCTTCAATAAACAAAATTCAGTAGTCTGAACTCCTCTCATTAATACACAGAAGAAAAATAACCTGTAAAACTGCAGTTCAAAAAGTGGGAGGTAGTATAAATAACATCATAAAATGTGACATCTTGGTGACCTATTTTAAATGGATGAAATTTGGTGATAGCAAAACAAATCACTACTTTCCAAGATCACACGAATTAAGATGCAGCTAGGATTACTGCTAAAACCCTCAGCTAACAATGACTGAATCTGAAAATGTGATAGATTTGAATAAGCTTCCCAGTGTACTAAGCTAAGATAAATTTAACTGATGGTGACATCCATAAGAAAATTTTATAAGGCAAACTAACTACCTATCTTGATTCCCAAATGTTTAAAAAAAGCTGCTCTGACTTCCAATGAATCAAACCTACTCATTCACCTTTCAAGAGGCTATAAAGTTTCATGCCTGAAACTCTGGTTCAGAAATTATGAGATTTAGGTTATGGGCTTCCTTCTCCATAGAGGAGAAGTAGACCACCCAATTCTGTGCAAAGAATTCACCCAATTTTTCTGCCATTTTATGTTTTCCTCTCACCTGGGTGATCAGATTATACAAGCTTTTTAAAAATATTTGAGTCCACAGGATAATGAAGTCTGAAGACTCAGCTTCCAATGTCAGCTCCACTACTTGGATGACATTAAGAAAATCACTTGCCTTTCCAAATCTCGGCTTTGTCATTTACAAAATGGGGCTCAAAGTATTTTGAGCATGTGTGTGTGAAATTGCTTTGAACAGAACAGCAAAGCGATATTCAGCTTTCCAGGCAAGCTGTGCTGGATATTATAGATACCGTTGGTGGCTTGATCTTTATTGACCTGATCCTTAGCATTGCTAACTGCTCTTTCACTTTCCAATTCCTTCCAACACAGCGTAATTCTGGTCATAATTCCAGGTGGAACTGTATGGGACCTCAAAATGAATCAGTTTGAGAAACAGGGGTCCAGAGAGGAAGCCAAGATCCCTCAAGAAATCAGGATTTGAATCTAGGTCTTTAAACCACTGGTGCAACCCTATTCCATTCTCTTTTATTCACTAATCCAGTTATTCCACATTTATTGAGCATATATTATGTGCTGGGTACAGGACTACTCTAATTTCTCTTTCAAATAATAGTCTCTAAAAGCATTAGAACATCTTTCAGTGCTGCTGTCTATGACTGAGTTAAGATTCTGGTTATAATTTAATCATTATTAGACAATTAGTAAATCATAATACTTTTCTGTTGCTGTTATTATTGTCACTGTTACTAAGGAGGCCTTCCTTTAAGTGTATGCTTAGAAAGCCATCCAGGGTAGAGCTCAGATAAAAGCAGGTCTGCTCTGGGTGATGCAAGAGTAAGCAGCCCCCGACCTCCTAAGACACTTCAGTCAAATGCCTGGAGTTTTAATCATATCAGAGTCTGAGAACCACGGCATTGCACAATACTCTTGCTTGGGTCTGACTGAGAGGTTTCATCTCAAGACAGAGTATGCAAGGATTTACTACTATTTCAAGAAGCCAGAGAAGCTTAGTTCCATCAAAAAAGGTTAAACAGCTTCCTTTTCATCATTCCTTGAATATAGTGAATGAGAATTTTGCATTTCCTTGTTTAAGAAGATGCTTCCTTTGTGTATCCATGTAAAAAAAAAAAATGTTGATTTGGGCTTCTCTGGTGGCTCAGCAGTAAAGAATCCACCTGTGATGCAGGAGACGTGGGTTCAATCCCTGGATCAGGAAGATTCGCTGGAGAAGGAAATGGCAACCCATTCTAGTATTCTTGCCCGGAGGATCCCATGGACAGAGGAGTCTGGTGGACCACAGTCCATAGGGTCTTAAACAGTCTGACATAACTGAGTAACTAACATGTTCACACTTTCTTTTGTGCATCCATATGTTACATTGGTTCTGACTGGCTACAATTCTCAAATATGGAGGTCTGTTTCCTGTTCTAAGCCACTCTTTCCTCTTCTTTCCTCTCAGACCAAAATAAATGATTTTTGGTCTTTAGGAAAAAAAAAAAAATTCTAACTCCAGATGAGTGAGGTTGTTCATTGGCCTGGTTACATTCTGTCATACTGTGCCAAAAATATTAACAAACTCATCCTCAGTGTATTTCGTAGCTCCAAAGTCTTCTTTTCTCCCAAGAGCGTCAGTTTTGATAAAGTTCTCCCATCACTATAAATACACCATCAGTGATGATGTATAAATACATCATCAGTGAAGACTATTGAGTTGGAAACAACAGGGCTAATTATGGTGAGCAAGTCAAAATACTAAAAATACATATTAATAAATCTTCCTATGGAGTCTGAGACAGCTGTATTTGTCTAGATTAAGGAGAGGTATATGACATGCAATAAACTGACTGTTTTGAATTAAGGAGTTTTGGCAAAAGGTTACATTTAGAACACAGGATAACTTAGTGGCACCAATTTATTTTATAAAGAATAATGTAACAGAAGAAAACCTTGTTTTGAGTAATTGAGTTTGGAATGCCCATCAAGCCAATCCAATGTTTGCACATTTACACTCAATCCATAGGCTAAATGGCTTCCAGTTTTCTCTAGGATCAATGCGTGACATCTTCGGTTTACATATGCCTTGGACTAAGCCTATTTCTGTCAACCATTCTGGAGGCATATAGCCAACATCCAGGTTCATGTTTGGGTTATGAAATGTATTTTGCTGGAACCATATCTATTTGCTGGATGTTTCATTATGAGAGCTCCACTTTCTTCTCTGTCATCAGAGGACCACATCAGCTTCAACTGACTTAATCTCCAAGATTTTTCAAACTAAATTACTTACTTTGCTTGTTCATAAGAAGAAAAGAAAGGAAAACAGTATTTCTGCTCCATGTGAGTCTACAGGTAAATTATACAGAATTAAAGCAGTTGTCCCTGTGGTTTATTATGTAGACATAACTGGATAAAGAAGAGGTGGTGCTTTAAACCAACAGTATTTTTATCCAAAATAAATTCATCTTATTTGAATAGGTGATTTTTATTTTTACTGTATTTGAGGTAGATCCCTACAAGTTTATGTTTTCCTATTTTGTTCATATACAATATATGTGAGAAAGAAAAATGATTGATCATTTATTTTCTAAAAATAAAAGGCTGGGATTTGATTTTTTTTAAATCTCTGCTTAAAGATGAAGTAGTTATTTAAAACAGCAGTCCCCAACCTTTTTGGGACCAGGGACTGGTTTCATGGAAGATAAGTTTTCCATGGACCAGGGGTGGAGGGGATGGTTTCAGAGTGACTCAAGTGCATTGCATTGAGTTAATAAATTATTAACATTATTTATTTCATCAGGTCCACCTCAGATCATCAGGCATTAATTAGATCCTGGAGGTTGGAGACCTCCACTTTAAGAGTTAAGGGCAGTTATCATCCTTCCACGAGTCCAACTCAACTTACAAAGTCTTTCTCTGTGGTATTAAGGACTGTAGTCATGCTAGCTTACTAGAGAAAGCTACTGTTGACCACAGGTGAGGAATAGAATCTTGCCAAGGGGGAGACCTGAGACCCCATGAAAAGGCCACACTGGGGAAGGCAGAACTAAGAACTCGAAAGGACTTTTTTTTACTGGTTAGTTTCCTTTCTTGCCTCTAATATAGCATTCCAAATGCTGATAAATAATGAAAATGAATAAAAATAAGCAGCATAGTTTTTCCGCCTCTATCCTGAGTCTGTCCGCGGAAGGTACTATAAAGACTTAGGTTTCAGACAGTGTGTTTGTTTTCCCCATCCTGCTCCCTACCATTTCTCTCTCCTTTGTGACAACCTTACCAAAGTACAATAGAGCAAAATATGCAGCCTGAGGTAGAGATGGAAATGAATGGACAGGTGACTGACCAACTGTCTCAGCTCATCCCCTGTTCACTGGACACGTGGACAAAGAGGGGCCCTGCTTTGCTGGTAAAAAAAAAATAAGAGCTCACCAAAACTACACAAAAGAAGGGTCAGAAATGCCATATTGTATGACTGTAAATTGGTGCCTTTCTGGAGGAACAATTAGGCAGTATATTTCCCAAACACTTGGTGTCAATAAGTCCAGTTATAGAAATTTATCCTAAGAAAAATAATCATAAATAAATATACACTAAGAGTTAGCAACAAATGTGCTCATTGCAGCATTATTTATAATGGTGTAAAACTGGAAACAATTTCAACTTCCAGAATAATGGTTTGGTTAAGATATGATATAATCACTAGTAAAATGGTCATATCAAAAATATTTAATAAGATGGAAAGATTCTGTGATATATTAAATGACAAGAGCAGGTTATATTAAAAAGTATGTGTGTATAAAATAAATATTGGAAGAACCTATACTAAAATGTTAACAGCTTATATCTCCATATTGTGATATTCTAGGTTATTCATATATTTCCAGATGTTCTATAATAAATATTAATTACTTTAGATAATAAGAAAATATTTTAAATATTGGAAAAAGAGAAGTGTCCTGAAGGAGATGAAATGACTTTGTAGAAATTGAATGAATGATTAATTATTTAGAAAGCTGCATTGTACCTTCACATTTTAAGTGCAATCCAAAATAAAACACGATTTCTTTGTAGAAAGCCATAATTGTTTCTTTAGGAAAACTGTCTTCAACTTGGCAATTTAGTAGCCTATCCATGTTTTACTTTTATTCTTTTTTTTCCCCCTAAACAAAGTTCAGATTTATAGCACCTGCTGTTGCTTTTAATGTAGTAGTTGTACCTAATTTCTAGAGCACAGTGAAATTCCATCATTCTCCATTCCTCATTTTGCCTTCAGCAATAAGCAGTCTGGGAGACATAAAGCCAAGATATTTTCTAAGGGCTGGTAGCAGACACTTTTACTAAATATGAAATACCAAAGCCACCCTAAGCGAGAAGGGCATTTACTAAAAAGGTTGCAAGTAAGCACCAGATAATTTTAAGCAGCTCAGATCTGGCAACTTTCAAAGTTGGAAATAAGGCCTTAAGTCAAAGAGATCTTTGAAAAGTAGAAGGAACCATCCTCCACAAAGAACCACCAAATGTCCATCTGGAAAGATGTGAATTTGACCTTTTTGAATAAACAGCAGGAGATTAAAAAAAAAAAAGAAGAAGAATACAGAATTTTATTTTCTCTTGCCAAAATCTGGCAGGCATTGTAAAAACTGGTTCAAATCATGGGCTGTGGAGCCCACACCTGAACACTAGCTATGTGAGCTCGGGAAAGCTCTTGATCCTGCTGAGCCTCTGTCTCCTTAGCTGTTGAAGAGACACTCACGTAGTCTAATCTCATAGGGTTAGACAAAGGGGAAATAAAGCCATTTCTGTACTTTGTAAATGTTTGACAGATGGAAAGCTAAATATAAATATTACTTTCAAAAATCATTTCATTTTATAATTTTCATTTAGTTCACTCACGTAAGCAATAAAGGGAAGCATCTTCT